>NC_039265.1:15912212-16254712 GCF_003368295.1 Carassius auratus
TTTTCCCAGTCTGTTCATACAGCATAATGCCACCAGGACCGGGGAATTATTGCCACAATAAAATTCTGCGCAATATCACAGCCTTATTTCATTCTGTGTAATTAGGAGCAGAGAAGAAACATTCCTCATTCCGAAGCAGAAAATAACATCTCTCTCTTTCCAGTTGATGAGATTTGCTTCTTATTAAAGGCAGTTTATGCTTCCATCGCTGAAAGGCATGAGGCGCAGCACAATAAAGAAACATAATAGAAGAGGAGGATTACTGGAGCTTCTTTCCTTCCCTTCTCCCCATCTACTGTTAGGTGTCTGACTGCTATTGACCAGAGTTTATTAACTTCTGTAAGAGAAGGGAAGAAGAAATAACCTCAGGTAAAACCCAGGATTTATCTTCCTTTACAGAGTTTTCGTTACTGTCATACAGTCCCTATGCTGACTTCCCAAATCAGGTTCCTTTTGAAACAAGAAAATGGTTCCTTATTGCCTGAACAATATTTTAGGACGTGGGTAAATAAAATTCAAGAGCACAGTGTTGCTAATACAAAAGTACCAAAAAATACCATAGTGTTATCATGTTTTTTGTTGTTGTTGTTGGATATATATATGTATATGCATCTGTTTAAAACTATATATATATATATATATATATATATATATATATATATATATATGAAAGTAATTTATGCTTATTACCTTCTTTATAAAAAATAAATAAATAAAATTAATTATGATTTTTCAAGATGCCCATGAAGAACCTTTATTTTTAAGAGGTAATGTTTCGTTGATTTAATCAAAAATACAGTAAAAGCAATAATATTGTGAAATAAATATTATTGAAAATAACTTTTCTATGCGAATATATTCAAAATTATAATAGTATTTTATTCCTGTTATGCAAAGCTAAGTCTCCAGTGAAGACTACAGTCTTCAGTGTCAAATGTCCATTCAGAAATCATTTTAATATGCTGATTTGTTGATCAAAATGTATTATTATTATTATTATTATTATTATTAAAATTTGTATTATTTCCAATATTATAACAGTTCTGATGCTTAATACTTGTTATTTCCAGGTTCAAGTTCAAAATAATAGCAGGAATTTTTGTAACATTAAAAATGTTTTTATGGTCAATTTGGATTCATTTAAATTACTTAATGTGATTTTGCAATGAAATTCCTCTACAAATGTGATGAATATATTCACATGTAGTCCGTGAAATCCCCCTCAAACAATTAATCAATCATGTTTTCTGCAAATTCACAAACAATATTCCAGTCACAATATTTATCAGGCCACATTACCAGTAAAGCAGTGCTGTTCCATGCATCCATCATGCAGTGAACATGAGGCTGCACTTGCCCCTGGTAGTGGAGCACAGATGGACGGATTGATCCTGGCCTCTAGAAGCAGGATCATCTACCTCCCACTGCTAATTGCTGATAGGCAGTAAAGTAATGAGTGATGAATCCCTGCCTTCAAGATTCTGCTGATTAAGCTGTCTGGATTGTTGCAGAGGCAAAACGTGTGACCAGAGATGATCACTCACGATCGCCTTCCTCTAGCTGACAGGTGTTTGAGTCGTCGTGGGCCTCATACATCTATCATGGGTACAAAACACATTTAAGAATAAGATGATGCTGTTTATATGTGTCTTTGAGTAGAGACACTTATTTGGGGATACTTTTTCTCCCAAATGCCAAAAATCCTACTTATCTGATGACCATTGCTTGAGTTTGAATTGTGAGGTCAAAGATCAGATGCAAAACACAGATTGAGTTTGAATTCTACAGGACCACAGTGTGACTTTAATTTGAATGGGAAACAGGAAGTCAGAAAAATGTATCTCCCTGTCATCTCCAATCCACCCTGACACAACGTTCTCAAAGACAGCAGGGGGAAAATAAAACAACAACAGTTATTAATGAGGTGTTGTGCCAAGTGCAAAATTTCCCGATAGCAAATCCACTTCCTTAATGGCATACACAATTACTTCAAGAGGCATTAATACACTGAACGTGAGCACGAAGCTTCACTTTAGCATTTCTAAAGTGGAGAATGCTTTTGGCTAGTGTGAGTGTCATCTTAAGAGCTCCTTGGCTGATTAGACTGCAATATTTAACTGTTCTGAAAATATCACCATAAAATTTGTAAATGTCCTCACTGATGTATATGTTTGCGAGTGAGAAATTGGATGAGGGCTGAACGAAATCCAGAGCCAAATCAAGCCTGAGCTAATTGCTGTATCGCAGCCCTTAAAGTGTGACAGAATATATATTAATCTGCCTGATGAGAGTTCATTAATCAAGATCAGCATCTAAAGCCATTTTCCTCTCAGAGGAAATATGCAAATGGCCTCTAATTTAAATACACACCACAAAGCTAAAAGAAATGGACTTAATTTTCTAGCCAGTGCGTAAAGAATGACCGGCGGTTTTAAATTGAGACCCCAGCCAGGAATGATTGCTATATAGCTGAAGCCATATGTGGATGAAGTTCACAGCATGTGCACATCCGGGCAGTCAAATCCACCTCAAAGGGAAGCTGTGAGATGGGGAATTAGCCGCACCAAAGCCTGCTGAACACAAGCAAAAGCATGAGAGTCTCTCACTCAGCCAGAACAAATATTAGCAGAGCTAAGTAATAATATTAGCAAATAAAGTGGGATGTGCTTTAGCCCCATATGTAACTAGAGCCTTAATTGCCCACAAAGCTTTTAAGATTACACTTTAGTACCTTCTAGATTCAGAGAATATGACTGTTCAATATAAGGAAAGAAGTGTCAAATCATGCCAAGATGACGTCAAGTTGGCTAAACAGCCTTTGACTGTCTGCTAGTTTGAGTGATATTTTGAATATCATTGTGATTGTTTTGCATGCGTCAGGTAGAATGGGTTGTAAAATCTAGTTTGAAAAACCTAGATTTAATTTTTTAAAGAAAATATAACATACAATGAAAAATATTCTTACATGAATAAAAATACACATTATAAACATATCTATATATAGGGTCTAAAATTAACACTCGCCAAGTGCCAAATGAGATTTAAAATCGACATTGGTGAGTAACATGTAACAGTGTCAGTCGCCAGATGGCGGGTGAAACTTTTATGAAATATACCAATGCAATGTAGTGAGAACAACAGGCAGTTTTTAAAGGGGTCGTCGGATGCCTCGGAAGTTGATATGATTCTTTGGGTTTTTAATAAAAAGTCTGTAACATAGTTTGGTTAAAATTTCTAAAAAAAAAAAAACCTGTCAAAAACAGCTCTTTTCAGAGCAATCCATTTTGTAGCATTTTCCTTTAAATGTAAATATGCTCTGTTGACACCGCCCCTCTTTTCCGAGCCACTTTCTGAGTAGTCTCAGCCTCAGACGTCACGCCCACAGACCATTAGCTAAATGTCTGATGCATATGGGACACAAAAGTGGAAACACTTCCGGAGTGTCGAAGTCGTCATCAGATTGGTTGAATTCTACAGAATTTCTACAAGACATTTGTTTCGCCTTCTTTAATGTACCACCTGGAAACAAAGATGCCATGGCGTCAAACCCCCCCCCATGAAAGAAGAAAGCCATCGTGTTTACAACAGTGACAATGAGCACTTATTTGGATCAACTAAATGCTAGATTATCAAAACTATGTTAAATATCTAAAGTTTGCGGCAAAGAAACATTAAAATACGTCCGAGAGTTTTACACACAAGTCTGTTATTGTGGCGACATTTCTACACCTCAAAGTGTGACGATGAATGAAATTAACTGTGATTGGTTGTCTAACATGTCGGTCAAACGGCCTCATGGACTCCAGACCTTCAGTTTGAAGATATTTAAAAAAATCTGGATCACTAATGATTCACACGGCACAAACATAGATGCATTTAGGAAGATCGGGGCGCATTCCCTTCAAAAACAAATATAATACAATGCATCTTCAGCAGCTCAAATGTTGGGAGTAAATGACGCATGCTATGTTCATTATTACATCCAACAACAAAACACTCAGGAATCGCTCAGGAAACATTCTCGTCTACATCTGCTCTGAAAAAAAAATCCAGCTTTACATTTCAGAAAGAAAATTAACAATTAAATTAAATTCAAGTTTATTTGTATAGCGCTTTTTACAATACAAATCATTACAATGCAACTTTACAGAAAATTGCAATACTATATTTTATTGATATAGATTTTTTTCTGACATATACAGTATACATTATAAAAAAGTGCAAAAGTTGGTTTATTTTAATCAATAACTTTCCATTTATCAGAGTAAATCGTCAGTCTTTCATGTAAACAGCTTTAATTTTAGTGTTTATTTGAGGGCATCAAATCAGAACATGTTTGTGCAGTTCTAGCAAGTCTTAGCAAAATGTAATCAACCAGCTCATTCTGAATCGTAATATAATCCCTAAACCTCAGTGCTCTAGTGCCCCTAAAGGCTCCGCCACCAACGCTGAATAATAAGAGGTCTCCAATACGAGATCATACTACGGACATGGACCGCCACCCCAGCAACTGCACACCCCCATGCTCAAGGTTCATTTCCTTTCCACATCACGCGAAGGCTTTCATAAAATAAATCTCAAGGACAATAGCTGCCATTAATTCACTTATTTACTGAGCAGGAAGAGCTAATCAAATTCTGCCGCTGCTATCCGTCCTTCATGCATTTGGCTCTCAAATTAACCTCTCAGTGGCCCTTACTGTGACTGAAGAAATGCTGATATGCAGCATGGCCTCCTGGAAGCATCCCTCCACCGAGAAATACTCTACAAGGGCTGGCTTAACCTGATGACTTCAGTTTGAAATTGGTACAGACGAAAGCCACTTGACTTGAAAAAATGAAATTGCAAACGACAACACTAGAAAAATAAGAGCTGCATTCAGGTGATACTCCGCAAGTCCCTATTTTAATTAGTTTCCTGTTTCAACATTGATCAGAATTCTTTTCTAAATGTAATCCTCAACACTCTTCATGTACTCTTGAGTCACTGCCATTATAAAGTCTCCATTCCTATCTATCAATCCATCGAGACATAGACAAACATAAACAACCCCCTCAAAAGAGAAAACCAGTATTTGATATGCCAAATTTTATCCTGTGCCACAGAACATAAAAAGTGTAAGCAGCTTTGGTTACACCAGGACTGTTAAGTCCATGCAGTTCCACCAAACCTCAGAAACATGAAAGGCCACATGTAATGTTAATTTAAATCTCCTCCTGCGTGTGAGCCCTGCTCTATCAACTTCTAACTACAGAAGCTTCTCTGAGACCTGATGCACAGGAACATCAGAGAACTGAAACTCTTTCCCCTAAGCAAGCCGAGAGAAATAGACAGGGTGGAAATTACATTCTCACCACCCCCTGCCAAGTGCATTTTCATATTTCCATCCCCTTATCATTCGTCTTTGAAAGCCAGGAGAGAATGGAGGCCAGTTGTAGACTTTGCAGATGTCTGTTTGATGCCTTCACAGCAGACTTCCTCAAATGGATCCCAAATGAGCCAAGAAAACCTTCATTGCTAAGTGTCCAAGGACCAATTTTGGATAGCTGATGAACGAGAACAATGTAGGGACACAGTATGTTTGGCTTGAGACAAAGTGACAAAACACACCCCACCATTTCTTTGATATCAACAGACTGTCAGATGCACAAGGCATATTAGTGCTCTTGGGGGTGGGTGATATTTTATCCCCTTCAAACAGGATATGAAAAGAAGCCTCAATACTGGAAATGTGCTTTTGATAACTTGACTGGGGTTGTTATCTTGGCGAGCACAGTTGCCTCCAATCTGACCCTTGGGGTATCATCATTTCTCACAAACAAGACCTCCAGTGATCTGTAACCAAAGACAGACGTGTCACTGTTCAGTTTGAGCCATCAGACACCATGCAAAATTTAGCAATGTCATGTTCCTGACCCACAAATACACCTTATTACTGAAACCCAAATGATATGAAAATTAATAAAAGTGGTTACCATTTCAGAGTGTGGCAGGAGAGAAAGGTTGCTGGGTTGAATTCTCAGATGTGGTGCAACAAAGTTGCAAGACTTTGTAATTAGGGCCCGAGCACCGAGGTGCGAGGACCCTCTTGTATCTGCTTTGTTTTTTATTATTATTATTCTTCTTCTTCTTCTTCTTCTCCCGAATGAATCGCATTTTTGAGGGCTTTAACATGCTCAAAAAGTCATGAAACTTTGCACACTCGTCAAACCTGGTGAAAATTTTCGTCTGATATAGGATTCAGAAGAGGGTGTGGCAAAATGGCTCGACAGCGCCACCTATGCCAAGAAAATCAACAGCCTTCCAGCTATGTTTCACGTACATGCACGAAAATTGGCACACATATGTAACACACCAATACCTACAAAAAAGACTCTTGGAGCGAAATTCTAAACCCAACAGGAAGTCGGTTATTTTTAATATTATGAGCATATTTTGTGTAATTTTGGTCATTTCCATGTGTTGTATTTTAACGAACTCCTCCTAGAGAGTTCTTCAAATCAACACCAAATTTGGTATGCCTAATCTAAAGGCCTTTGCGATGTTAAATTGCGAAGATCCTGACTTTTTGTTGAAGGGCGTGTCCGTGGCGGCCTGGCGAATTTCGATGATTCGCCATGAAAAATGAAGTTGCTATAACTCACACATACAATGACCAATCTGCCCCAAACTTCACATGTTTGATGAGACTCCGAACCTGAACAGATTGACATGCCCATATTCAGTTATAGTCATAGCGCCACCTATTGGCAACAGGAAGTGACATATTTTACGCTGCGACGAACTACTCCTAGAAATTTTATGACATCAATGTCTTTTTTGTGGTCAGTCTAATCTAAAGGCCTGTGCGATGTTCAGTTGTGAAGATCTTGAGTTTTCGTTAAAAGGCTTGTTCATGGCGCCGCGACGAAGTTCGATGTCTCGCCATGCGAATAAAAGATGTTATAACTCAGGCATAAGATGTCCGATCTTCCCCAAACTTCACATGTGTGATAAGAGTCCTGGCCTGAACAGATCTTCAGGCCAATATTCCACCGGGTGTGGCAGAATGGCTCTATAGCGCCACCTATACACTTTCAACGGAGTGCGCCTCGAGCTATGTTTCACGTACATGTACAAAAATTGGTACACACATGTAACACTCCAATACCTACAAAAAAGTCTCTTGGTACGAAATCCGGATCCCAACAGGAAGTCGGTTATTTTGAATTTTCCCTTCAAAATTGCTGTTGTTTTTGCCATTTTCAGAGGTTGTACTTTAACGAACTCCTCCTAGAGATTTATTCAGATCAACACCAAACTTGGTCAGTGTAATCTAAAGCCCTTTGCGATAATAAATTGCGAAGGACTTGAGGTTTCGTTAAAGGGCGGGTCCATGGCGGCCTGACAAATTTCGATGTTTCGCCATGAAAAAGGAAGTTGCTGTAACTCAGACATACAATGTCCAATCTGCCCCAAACTTCACATGTTGGATAAGACTCTTGACCTGAACAGATCTACATGCCAATATTCAGTTATAGTCATAGCGCCACCTATTGGCAACAGGAAGTTACATATTTTACACTGCGACAAACTACTCCTAGAAATTTTATGACATCAATGTCTTTTTTGTGGTCAGTCTAATCTAAAGACCTGTGTGATGTTTAGTTGTGAAGATCTTGAGTTTTTGTTAAAAGGTGTGTCCATGGCGCCGTGATGAAGTTCAATGTCTCGCCATGGGAATAAAAGATGTTATAACTCAGGCATAAAATGTCCGATCTTGCCCAAACTTCACTTGTGTGATAAGGGTCCTGGCCTGGACAGATCTGAAGGCCAATATTCCATCGAGTGTGGCAAAATGGCTCAATAGCGCCACCTATACACTTTCAACGGAGTGCGTATACACTTTAAACGGAGTGCGCCTTGAGCTATGTTTCACGTACATGTACAAAAATTGGTACACATATGTAACACACCAATATCTACGAAAAAGTCTCTTGGTACGAAGTCCGAATCCCAACAGGAAGTCAGTTATTTGGAATTTTCTCTGCAAAATTAGTGTTGTTTTGGCCATTTTCAGGGGTTGTACTTTAACGAACTCCTCCTAGATATTTATTCAGATCAACACCAAACTTGGTCAGTGTAATCTAAAGCCTTTTGCGATCTTAAATTGCGAAGATCTTGAGGTTTCGTTAAAGGGCGTGTCCATGGCGGCCTGACAAATTTCATTGTTTCGCCATGAAATAGGATGTTGTTGTAACTCAGGCATAAAATGTCCAATCCTCCCCAAACCTCACATGTTCGATAAAAGTCCTGCCCTGAACACATCTGAAGGCCAATATTCCATTTTAATGATAGCGCCACCTGCTGGCAACAGGAAGATTGGCACATATATGGAATAAACATTGATATATTCTACTTATATTTATGAGTTTAAACGCATATTTCTCACCGTTCACCTATTAACTAAAGCCACTCGCTGCCGGTGAGCCCAGGTGCGAGGGCCCGTTCATCGCTGCTTGCAGCTTTAATGTTTCTCTTTGTAATTCTTTCTCTACCAATGAACTGTCTATTTACAAAGGCAATTAAAGAGCAAGTTCACCCAAAAATAAAAATTCTGTCATTAATTACTAACCCTCATTTTTTTTTCAAATCTGAATGACCTTCATTCATCTTCAGCACACAAATTAAGATATTTTTTATTAAATCTGAGGGCTTTCTGACCCTGCATAGACAGCAATGCAACTGACACATTTAAGGCTCAAAAAATGTAGTAAAGGCAATGTTAAAATAGTCCATGTGACATCAGTGGTTCAAGCTTAATTTATGAAGCTATGAGAATACATTTTGTAAGCAAGAAAAAAAAAACTCTGTACATGGTAGTTCGATTGCTGTCTGTGCAGTGTCAGAGAGCTCTCAGATTTTATTAAAAATATCTTAAATCGTGAAGATGAACAAAGGTCTTATGGGTTTGGATGATTAATTAATGACAGAATTTTCATTTTTGGATGAACTATCCCTTTAAAGCAACACTATGTAACTTTTCTGTGTTCAAAATTGCTAAATGTATAAATGAAATAAAATATAATGAGCGAGTACATCATGAAATCATCTACCAAACTGCCTCTTTTTCTGATCCCAAATTACAACGGTACAATTTATATTAATTTATTATTTTTGGACTATTGTAGCCTGTTTGGGGTGTCACCGCTGCGGAATAACACAGACCTGTGTGTATCACCATAGACATAAACTTGGGAAAGTAGCTCCAGTTAGAATGTTCTTCTGTGGGATGCGTGCAGATCTGTTTATTAACCGCTAGAGTGCCAAAATGTACATAGTGTTGCTTTAACCATTTGTTGGTTTGCCCTGCTACAACCTGATAACAACTGAAGAAACTATTTGTCAGCAATATATGTATTCTCATGAAAAAAAAAATGAATAAAATAGTTGACACTCCAAATCATTGCCATCCAGTGCCCTTTTACTGAATCAAGACAAACAAACTTGGAAATGACTCTTCCAGCACAGACAGCAAGAGTCTATGATAAATTTGCATTTTCATAAGAAAAAAACAATGAATTACAAACAATAAAACCGATTGACCTAAAATAAATGCTTACTGAATGTGAACATCACAACACAACTTGATATCATATAGGCTCATGGATAAAAAGGAAAATCTTCATTTACACAAAATCTATAAAGTACTGTGATATCACCATTTAGAACTTTGTGAGAAGCACAAACTCCTCAAGTCTGTGTGACTGAGAAAGATAGGAAAGAAGTTTTATTCTGAAAAAAAAAAAAAAAAAATATGCTTGACATTTTTAGCAATAAAAACATAAAAAAGGTTATTGTGATCATATATCTTGGTAAGGTTCCATAGTAATATGTACTGCAAGACTACACTAGAAAACAAACAGCAAGAGCTGCTGAAAGAATTAGAGGAAAAGGCAGCAATACATGAGACAAAAACAATTAATCAATGATGTAAATACCATCTTGTGATGCTATTTAGCGTTCACACTGCATGCCGTCAGGAAGCACGTCTGCTGGCACAGGAATATACTTAACATGGTGGGCATGTACTTGAACCCCCCCAATCTGCTAACCCTATGTTCTCTCTCGGTCCTGCTTCACCAGCTATGGGGCCAGCGATGGGCTACGAAAGATTAATGCATCTTAAACGGCAAGCGTGAAATCAAATTAGTGTATAGTCATCCTAGTATGAACCAGGCTTGCCCTAAACAAGAGCCAGAGACTCAATCATCCTGAGCCCTTTTCCAACCATTGTAAAAGATGGTGTTAATTATTTGCAGATACATAAAATTAATTGTATTTTTTCATTCTCCAAACACAGATAAGAAACAAGACAGCAAGGATTTCGCCACAACAATGAGCTTTTTCAATGAAGCGGGACGATTCTAATTCTATCATCTGATAGAGTCTCAATATCTCATATTCTCTGTAATCAAATAGTCAGTTATGAGGAGAAATGATGTTGTCATGCATTTTCCATTTCCTCGTATAGACAGAGCACATGGGTTCTGACAATGCCTCGCTTTCTCATTTCGGTGGCGCTCAGATTACATCACAAGGAGAGGTGCGAAGGCGCCACTCATAACAATGTCACATTGCATTAAGTCTGCCATGCCACTTGTGGGCCTCAATCAAATTTTAGCTGACTCTTCCTATCTGTGCCTACAATTGGATTTGCTCAGAGACGACGGGGATTATGGCTACTTCTCTGTATATATATTCCACTTTCTTCAATCTAGTATTTGATCACGCGATCAAGCTCTTGGGGAATAAGCCGCTTCAGATAGCTTTGGTGCGTAATAACCTATGGGGATTGAAGATGGAGTGAATGGCAAGGGCAGGGTGTTCAAATACAGGCAATATTACAGGGACAAGTCCCAGAGTGAAACACTGGAAGTAGACAATGATCCTTGTTATTGAGGGAAGTCATGCTTCTTCGGATACGGGTCAGCCGGGTCAGACGTAAGTGTATGAGGGAATGAATGTGTGTGTGTGTGTGTGTTTGGACGGTGTATCCAAGGCATTGGAAACTAGCACGAAAAGTGTTTTGAGAGGAGACAAACAATACTGTGCTTCTCGCCGCACAGCAAAGTTCAACTCTGTGTGCTTCCTGAATTAAGGTATGATTATTCGGGATTGGCTTCTGGCTAACCAATGACATTGGTGAACCTGGAGAATATTTTTCACCCCAGAGGTGCGTTCAGAATGATTGGGTTGACAAGTTCACATGGGTAAAAACAGACAACCTGCCTTATTCTCTGGCAAATGGCTGTTGCTTTAAACAACTCCTCTACAGAAATTGCATACGACATGGTATACTTTGCCTTACTAGTATTTTCTGTCTAATTCTGACAGATTTAGAAATAAAACTGCAGTTATGGTGTGCTAAATAGGCACATCAGTCAAACAATTATCAGAAAAGTTGCTTAATTTTAGATACATTTTGCAAGATTTGTAAGACTTTATATAAAACTGATTATGTATTATTTTATTGGTATATTTACTTAAAAAAATAATTAAAGGAATTAAATAATTTTACATTTAAACCAATTATTTTTATTTATTTTACAAAATCTAGTTCTAATGTAATATAACAATAAGTAACAAATCAATTAACTGACAAATAAACAGATATCCTCTTCATTATTTGTCAATTTGAATTCATTTTAGAAATATGTTACATTTAAACATACTGTATTTTAAAACATTAAACCATTTTAAATGTGGCTTTTATCATTTGAACACTGATTTATTTACATTTAAATTTTTTTATGTAAAAAAAGACAAATGATTCCTTCAATTATTTTTTTTTTATTGGCACTTAAACTTGCATTAATTAAAATGCAATAAGATAACATGACGACGGAATCATATGAAACTTATACAGGACTATCGGTGTCAAACCACCACCACACTGCAGTAACACGAAACACAAGAATGGTTGACTTGCCAAAAGTGGTATTTATGACAATTACAAAGTGCTGCGGTATAGTAGCATGCATAGCAGAGTTAGATGAAGAGGAGGCAGGTGATCAGTCTTAAGCTTGCCTGTAGAGAGTTACCACATGGCTGACTAACAAAGACAGATTACCATCCTGAAGGTATGGCGTTAAGCTAGAGATCCTCAACGTGACTTAGTGTGGCTAACGTACCGTAGGGTTAAAGAAATCACATGTTGTGTTGGGGAAGACATCTATCTTCGGCTTTCTTATAAAACTCCAAGTAACTCAGTCATCAGCAAAAGATGATGATTAAATTGTGATGCTAAATGCTAATATACATCACCTTGGCGAAGAAAAAAGAAATAAATCTCGCAGACTGGATTGCGTTTGAAAAGAGCAGTGTTTGCAAAGCCAAACTCTAAAATCGTTAGAGTGCCCTCTCCTTGAAGGCTGAGTAATACTTGAGATGCAGGATGTTTCCTCTTCTGCCAAGCTTTTCAGCAGAGTGCACATCCCTCATAGGAGGTTCTCTTTACCGTATTGACTGGGGATAAGTTTGTCACTGGATCCGGATTAAAGTCTTAGGCCTATCTGTTAAATGGAGGAGAAAGGAGGGGTGGAGGATGGAGGGCAGAGGTTTGTTTACCTATACTGGCTGCTGTGTACCGAAGGAAAGCGGTGGATGAGAGAAGGAAAAAGTAGGACTGCTGTTCCAATGTCACCTCCAGATTGGACATCTCAGCCGAGACAGATAACACACACGGCGCTCTTAATTAATCATCAGTGCCATATCGATGTGTCAATAAGCCCTCACTTGTCAGCTCACCAGCCGCCCTCCATTAAACCTGGGAGCCCTGGAGTTCTAATTTAGCTTCTCCTGCGATGCTCCATGGCTGCCTGAACGCAGTGCGGAAACCTACAGCACGTCACTCAAGCCAAGCTCTCAGGCACTTTAACACTCAAAATGTTGAAGGACAAAGGCCTCCTTTCCACTTCAGATGATTTTCACCTTAAGAAAAGCTTTCAATCAGGACCAAAATAGCAGTGTTTACTCTCGAACCTATCCGAGAGCCGCCTGCAGATATGCAGACAATATGATGCTTGCAGTGGACAACAGTATTGCTTTACCTTTGGCGCCGGCGTTTAAACCGCTTCAAATTCTATTAGAAAAGAGATCGAGTCTTTTCAGACCAAATGCAGATCAAACGTTACCTATGTCTCTGTTCTCACCAAATGCAAATGTTGTTCTACCCCCGAAACCAAATGAATAGTAAATGAACGAAACATAGCGGCGGAGTTTGCATGCAGATTACCTGCCCTGCAGAAGACCTGAGCCTAATTATTATTCATGTTTACAAACTTTCATCTCCTGAGGGCGGCCCGGCCCGCGACGGCGCATACATAATGAGCAAACAGACCACGCTCTTCTTGTGGATCCGGACATCCATTTATTCATGTAGCCCACACACGCACACACATATTCACTTACAAAACACACAGCGCTCGTTGTGTCTCAGGAGACCAGACATTTATGAAGACGCCAGTTCGATGGCATTATGGGAGCATTACGCATTCTTGGCTGCAGCTTCCCCCCGATGCGACCGGTGTCCCGTCCCACTTCTGCATTGCTTAAGAAGGCCTGTCTCCACAAGCCTCGAGGGAGATGCAGGAAGAAGCCTTGGCCGTCACGGTTTTGCCCGGCATCCCAGCACCGAGAGGCTAATGTGGATTCTCAAGCCATATGGACAACGGCAAACAGTTTGTGTGCATTTGTGCGAATGTACAACGAGGCAGGCTGCAGAATAAGAGAATGAAAACCCTATGGATGAGACAGCGAGAGCTATTCCTCTAGCCACATGTTCTCTATGGGCTATTGATTGAGTATGCTTAGACCCCGGGGCAGACTATTTTTCGTCTGGATCCCTTTGTGCGTGTGCGTTGTGTATTTGTCGGATAAAATCTTCCATAAAGCATCTTCAAACTCCTCTCATTAACCTCGTGCCACGGCGGATGTGGTTTATAGTGCTCGGGCTTTGAAACGTAGGGCTGTAATTCCGGACTTACATGTTTCAAAGGCTGATTTCACATTCTGCATAGCTTCCAGCGCTTATATATAAATTTCTTGCCGTTAAATTGAGTGACTCATAAGTCAATGGCTGCAAAATGTAAGAGGTTCTATAAAGTAAAGATCAGTGTATTGTATTTAATTTGTCTTTAGTGAAGATGGACTACTCAACTTCATTATGAAGCAATAAATCATTCTGAGTAAGCTAGATTTTAAAATATTAAAAGTGAAAGACTCACACCAAGGTCTGTGGCTATCAATAAGAAGGTGAACATCAGTAAAGTTATATGTACACAGAGTTCATATATATATATATATATATATATATATATATATATATATATATATATATATATATATATATATATATATATATATATATATATATATATATATATGTATGTATGCACTTAACTGCATGCTTTGCACCTTTTTGTCCTCTCATCAAATGTTTGTCATTTTTTGCTCTATTTTCTGGCCATCTGCTTGGGTCTGAGGGTAAAAAAAAAAGACAGATTATTCAGGGTAGAGGGTCTGAGTAAAGTTACAGCCCCCAACCACAATCCCACTCACCTTGGCTACATGCTTAAGGGTGCTTCAAGGGTTTTGTGGATGACATACTGTCCTGGATAGAAACATTAACACCACAAAGGGCCATCTGCAAGAAACCTGAGCAATTCTTGTGTTAGCCTGCTATCTTATAACAATTAAAATATATTTAAAGTATTAATATAAATACACCAATTTGATGCTGATTAAAAGCAAATACTACATGCACATTTTAATGAAATTCTGATTAATAAAGGATGCATTGATTTTTGTACAAATCTGTGCATCTGTCAAAACACCATACATAATTAACATTGTTATACTACTCTCCGTTATAACATTAATTATGCATAATAATATTACTCATAATATTATAATTTTATCATCTTAATGGCAGAATAATGTCTAATTCCTGAAAAAACAGCGCTGATGAATAGGATTAATAATACCTTAGGGTGCAACTTTGTCCTTGAGCCTGACCACTGTACTGAGAAGCAGGGCTTGGATAACTGGTATAACAAAATTTAAACTGCAAATTTGAAAGGGCCGTATTATGGAATACTGGCTTTGCATTGCCTTTCTGAAATACGCATGTACTATGTATAAATGTACAAAATGTATACATACTGTACACAGTGAAAAAGACCATATATTGACATGCAAAAATGGGCCATTGGGAAACTCACAGTATTGACGTCTACACTAAAAGCATATCAATAACACATATTTATAGCAAATAAAAAAGCATAAAAACTGACATGTAGAAATTGAAGTGTGAAAAAGGAATGCTTACTTCATTGATTTGCAGCCATAAAAGTCGCAGAGAAAGATTGAAAGTTCCTAATTTGTATTGACATTTGACCATTTTTTAAATATGGCAATATGGAGTAATTTTAAAAGTGAAAGCAGCCATGGAGTCTTTAACATAATGCAAAGGATTTTCTTTGTTCTTTGTAAATGTAGACATATAATGCACATACAGGTAGGAAACACTCACTAACACAACTGTTATTGACGTCTGAACACTGCCCATATTTAGAGCGTATCACGGCTTCGAAACTGACAAATATAAATACTGATTTTCATTTTTAAAAGTTTCATTTTAAAAGTTGCACTTACTTTTACACTGATTTGCAGCTATAAAATTACTTTCATTTTCAACAAGGATTTATAAGCAATAGCTACCAACAATTGAGCAGTGTTTTACTACACAAATGAACAGATATAATCAGTAAATATCAATAAATTAATCGAATGTAAGGAAGAAAGTAATTGTACCTGTAAAAAAAAATCTGCCATAAATTACCTGTCTCTGCCTGGTTAAAGGGCCATCTGACATACAACATATGTTTGATGGGTACTGCAGAAATACAGCTAATAGCATGTTCATGATGATGCACTGCTAGGACTCCACCAATTTTTAAAGGTAGAAAACTGATTCGCTCCCAAAATAAAATGACATCTTATTTGTAGCACCAGCACATCCAGTTTTTTTAGCCAGACCCTCAATGCATTAGGGCGGTAGGCACTGCCGATTTGTGCTTAGCATAAAGGTCAAAATGAAGACAGTAAATGGTCATGTGAAAGTAAATTAAGACAGCAAAAACTGATAGGACTTCAAGAAAACTGATTTGAACAAAAGTGGATATATGTTCTTTTGCATAAGAAACATTGCACTGTCAACACACTTCTAGAATGGAAAACCTGTGATTGATGTCCAATACAGCATAGCCAACATGTGATGAAATGTGTTATGGCAAGTACCTTGTGTACCTGAGGGTCGAAAACTACCCATAAGTAAATGGAAAGACCTCACAGTGTGGGTTATCCTTGATCTCACCACTCAGCTCTGACTTCACACCCAATTCATTGAATACAGTTACTGAAAAAGTCTCAGGTGTTACATGGAATGGATCTCGATGTAGTATATGGTGAAAATGACATGTGATTGTTGACTCTACAACCCAACAGAAGTTGTCAGACTCAATGTCAAATGCTGAAATATAAATTCATGCGTCCATGACCTCAAGGTTAGATTATTGTAATGCTTTATGGGGTGGGTCTTCTGCATGCTTAATAAACAAACTCAAGCTAGTCCAAAATGCAGCAGCTAAAGTTCTTAATAGAACCGGGAAGTATGACCATATTAGCCCGGCACTGTCAACACTGAACTGGCTCCCTGTTAAACATCGTATAGATTTTAAAATCTTGCTAATTACTTATAAAGCCTTGAATAGTTTAGCACCTCAGTACCTACGCAAGCTATTATTGCATTATAGTCCCCCACCACTGCATTCTCAAAACTCTGGCCATTTTATAATACCTAGAATATCAAAATCAACTGCAGGCCACAGACTGGGTGTTGCAGTGCTTCAGTCCGAAATAAGTAAAATAAAAAGCAGCCATTCGTAAAAAAAATTGCAACAGTTCCTTACTTCAGTGTGTTACAAACATAATTCTGGTATCTTTGGAAAGAAGACCCTTTGGGCTTTAATTGATTTATCAAACAGAGTTGATAATGTTCAAAAATATTAAAAGTTATAGAAACTGAATTGCCTTGAAAGAAACTGTACAACACTGATTTTTTTTTCATTTGATATAAAAATGCATGAAATCTAGAAAAGTAATGGGTTGAAAGTCTCATGTCTCATGAATTTCTATTTCAAATCTCAAGAAGATATAATGAAAAATTAGATTCCTGCAACAATTTTTCTGAGACTATGGCCCCATACTGCACGTTGGACTCGAAAAATTGCCGGAACATTGTCGGATCACCTTCTGTGTGAAGACAAACACGTCCAGAGATTGATTCTGAGATTGATCCCGGATTGGGGACCTAGTAACATTGCTGGGTTCAGTTCCAGAATGAGCTCTTTGCTGTGTCGTAGTGATGATGCACGTGAAGGCAGAACAATGTTCGCGCCTAAAAAATATATGCAAACTGTAATGAAGCAGAGATCAGGTAGTTCCTCGCTATCCGCGCTGAAGCTGAGTTCATTCGTTTCAAGGAATGTTAACGTGCCCAGCGTTTTATAAATCACATCCTGATGTCACGAGGCATTATGGGACCCTTACGGGTTGTGCATGAACAATCACTGGCAGTGTGAAAGGGGCAACATTATCTTGTCCCGTTTCATTTAATCTCTACGTAAACATTGACACGTGCAAACAGAGAGTTCAGTGCGCCTGCATCCAGGTGCGGGTTAACAGGTTAATGTTGCTTACGACAGTTGTACACGGAAGCAGCTCCTGGCTGGTGTACTTGTTAAATCGTAAGAAGAATGGCATCTACGCTAATATTAATTTGTTTCTTTCTTATTCCGAGGTCACCGGAGCCACCAGATCCTGTCCAGTCCAGAGGTAGAACAATTAGAGATGATCTCTACAGCCCTGAATGTCAGCGTAGACCAGGACAACTGGATTATGGATTATTACGTGTACTTGAATGCACAGATACTATTTAAACTGAACTGAGCTGGACGATGACATCACTGAATTCAATGATGAACTACCTTTAACTGAAAATTTAGTGTTTTGCTTTTGCTTTTTTGACACACAGTTTTCCTATTTGATGCTGCTTTGACACAATCTGTATTGTTTAATGTACTATATAAATAAAGGTGACTTGACTTGAGACTTGTGAATACAGTCACGTATCAATATAGACTTTGACAACAGCACACGTTTTATAATCAATTGACTTTGCGTGCCCTTTTGCAATAGGACAGATGGAATTATTCGGCACATGTTCATCCATACCATTGTCATAATGCGGGCTTGCTCTCAACATTATCTGAGCCAATCCATATTTTCCACCCCCTGCGCTTGTTCTGGAGACTTCTTGGCTGCCCTTCAATGAAGGAGAGGGGAAAATTGGGTCTCTCTGTCGCTCTCCCTCTCTTTCTCAAAGCAAGCACATGAGCACACCTGCAGAATGTCCCCTGAGACCTGCAGATTATGCATCCCTCCTTCCTATTCTTGGACTACTTCTACCTCACTCTCCGGCAGAAGGACAGAGGGCATCTCCCACCGAAGGTCAACAAGAATGAGATCCGTCATGGGACCAATGCCGATGCGATGCCTGAGAGAGCAACTAAAAACAATGGGGCACGAAATGACATTTGAATTACAGAATAGGCAAATTACAGCAACTTAAATGGATGAAAACACATTTTAATGTATTATGTATGGCACAGGCTTTCAGATGCTTTAGAAAAGCCTCCTTGTGGGTCACCTTTGTTATTGACCTATGTAGCTATATTAGATGGAGAACAAGAAATAACAGACATCTGTCCCCCATAAATCAAGAAATATCTGTAAATGAGAGTTTGTTTTAAGTTACTTTATATTGACTGCAGCCAAATTTACCTTGTGAGATCAGGATCTGCTTTTAGTGGCTTTGATCAAGTTCTACAGCAGATCAATAAAGGACTCCAGAATTTCCTCTTATCTCCATATACTCAATATTTAAGCAAGTCTTTAGAAATGTTACCTAACATGTTAAATGGGTCGAGTAATAATAATGACACATCCTTTGCTAAACTCTGCACCTCTTGATAACTGCTTATATAGTAAAATGTGCTCATGAAGTGACAAAACTCAATTAAGATGGAATGAATTGTGTCATTGAAAACAAATATTGTCTACCTTTTTTCCTCAAAGAAATAGCTTAACTACACAAAAAGAAGATTCTTTCCACACTTTAGGAACACTGAAATTATTTTTTTTTTTCCAGTTGTTTGAAATAAAATGTTAAAAAAAAAAAAAAAAAAAAAAGATAGCGATCAGCTAAAAACAGAGATCTAACTGAGAAAATGCTGAGTCGAAACAGTTGCTTAATATTGGTCAGTAAATTTAAGGCTGTGTATAGCAAATGCTCAATAATCAGTCTTTCAGTTATCACCACTGTGCCCAGGGCTGCCCAAGTGAAATTAAGTGTCTGCTAAATACTACTTCCTTACATATTGTTCAATAAAAACAAAATCTACTGAATGGTAAATGCATGCACAATAAAATAAAAATTTCACAAGATCAAAGTGCCTTGACTTCAAACATAAGATTCTAGTCTGTTTTAGTCTATAAAGAAAAAAAAATCCATATTGAGAGCACAGGTGTAAAAATACAGGAATCACAGTGAAAAAGAAAACTTTTCGCTGTATCTTGTGAAATGCAATGGACATAGCATTCTAAAAACAGAAATATCATGATGAGAGACAGAGGAAGATAGAGAGAGGAAAGTAGATTGACCAAGATGACAAGACCACATGGAACGTCCAGCCATCTGAGATAGAAAAGTCTGAGAAAAAAAAAGAAATGAAATAGATTTTTTGAGGCTTTCACATAGAGAAAATGGCAGAAAACAAGTAATACAGCAGGAAACCAAATGAAGAAGGTAAAGAAGGCACACAGCACAGCTGGCAAACAAATTCCATTAGCAGAGCAGATTATTGTTATATGTGCTATTCTAAGCAGTTCCCTTACTGAAACAGATGTTTCTCTATATATTTACAGCCACATTATTTGGAATAGGCTTGTAATGGGGTATTATTACTAACAATATAAGCCATAAACATTTATATTTGGCCCACACACTTGTTTTTATCATAAAATGCCTTCATCTTTTTTTAAAGAAACTTCCTGACCACTGCAGGTCCTCAAGGGACAGAACCAATTACATCAAATTCACCTGTAAACAAGCCTAACTGGCTTTTTTCTAACCTAACAAAGGAAGTGAGGGACATGGGCGGTCAGTCTCTGAAGTGTTACTCTGTGCTTTGTGCTCCTGTAAAGGTGCAACATCCAACAGCCGCCGCAGTAATAAGCACCATCTTTCTACCGCATTGTCGCACACCTTCACAATCTCTCCTTCTTAATTTGTTCCCCATGGAGCAGTGAATGATTTCGTCTGTTCTATCCTTTATATTAAACATTTCACCCTATTAGCTCTCAATAATCATTTTCTGCTGCCACTGACAAGGTGATTTCCCCAGGCGCATAAAAACGCAATAACATCAGCCCAGTTGCCGAGCTAATATTGCCATCATTCGTTTTTATGTGTCTCCCGCAGCCTGGGGAAAACACCTCCTAAGAACTCACTCTCTCTCTCTTTCTGGTTGTATGAGGCAAACCCAGAGTACGTAGCATTTATACCTTTCAAAAGTTGCAGAGAATCCAATTTTCTGCAGCGCTAGCAAAAAGTCGCCATATGAAGGAGGGGAAAAAATCAGAAAGGGACCTAATTTTGTCCTTCCTTCACTATAGATAGGTAACATAATCCTCCTCTTCACACACCAAAAAGGACAGTAAACCAGAACTAAATGTCCCTTAAATAAGCTCCTGGAACATGAAGCAAAGCTCTCAAGGAGGTTTTTGTCACTCTTAAATCCCTCAATGCTTCATCCTTTGAGAATAAATACAGTAAGTGTTTGTGTAACTGCACTAATTGAATACCAGTTCAATATCAGCATGGATATGCTTTATTAATTACAATTATCTCACATGCATAATTTTACTGATGAAATTGGATATCAACTTATTTTTTGATAATTACAACAAAGCATTACTAAATCTATCTATCCGAGTAACATTTTAGTTAAAATATTAATACTCAATTCAGTGACTCACTCAAAAAGAAAGTCACTCCTTTAGTTCCTGAATGACATGCGGTTTCCGAAAGAATCAGTTGAGTGAATGACTCACAAGTCACTTGTCACCACCTTCTGGCACAAATTGTCACCAGGTGCATTTACATGGACACTTTTTGCTTCCATCGGAATTAATTAATTCTGAATGCAGAATCTGAACGTAGTGTTTGCATGAATGCTAAATAAAGTGATGGGGTTGATATGCGTGTTTATATGTCAGAAGCTTCTGATCGGAAATCCTCTTTTGATATGCGCACACTGGATGAATATACAGACTTTCCCACTTTTGTCGCATGCTGTTTTAAAAAGCACACGTTATATTTATCTGCTTCGGGTTCTAATTAGGTGACGACCAGCACAGGAACTGTAGCGTAGTGCTGCTTACTTATAAAAAAAAAAAAAAAAATTGTAGTAAAAGTGCCACTTCCCGCACCCAAAACCAGTCATTTGTTGATGAGAGTATCAAACAAGGACTCTGGTGGAATGTTGTCCTGCTCCACTTCACAGATGCTTCAGATCTGCGCGTCATACATCATTATACTATTTCTACGTTTCCATCCGATCAAGTGTTACAAAAGAAATAAACCACCCCTTACAATCAATCCAAAAAAAAATAACTGTTATAATGTTACCTCTACCATTACAAGTGATATTTATATTATACAAGAAAATGCCATTCACAAATTCCCTGCATCCCATGACATTAATACTCTCTAATATCAGTCAGGGTGATATCAGTGTTAATGACAGGTATCATGCGTGATTGCCTCAACCTCAGACCCTTTCACTAATCAAAAGACTGAAACTTGTACACTGCGTGTGACGAAATATGCAAAAAGAAAAATCTTCTATGGTCAGATCAGCTCACTACTTCATTACACATGCCGTGAAAGAAAACATCAATATTTTTTACACCAAGGCATGCGGCAACTCTAAGTGGTCTTAACAACACACCCTCCCTCTTTTGTTCTGGCATCTCTCGGTTTCTGCAGGGAGTGAGAAAAAGCTCTCATTAGGAGCAGGTCCAGAACAATCACTCAATATCTGACTCACTGGCATCTCTGTGTTTTTGTTGATTGCAGGCAAAAGCAATCAAGAGTTTCTCTCTCTGTCTCCCTCTCGCTCCTGAATAGCTGATTACTTTTTTGTCAGGATTAGTGGCATCCATCGTATTCTTTATTCATGCGCTCTCATTAACACCGTGTGCTGAAAAGTGCCACTATCAAGCAGATGAACAAGGCGGCGGCATGCTTTTCTGATAATTGTAGAGAGGAAGGGATTTTAGCCAAGCTGGAACACACTATGAAATCCCATAATTCTCAGTCTGCTTGCTCAACGCGTCCCCGGCACCTCCATCTTAATTGGAGGCAGACTTCAGGTGCAAAATCGCCAGCGTGAGGCAAAGATGAAATCAAATTACATGTCAGAGTCCAGACAAAGTGGGAGCTGATTGAGGAGTAAATGGAGGCTAATCTCCTCCGGTGTTTTCGGAGGCGTGCTAGCTGAGTTTCTCTGAGCTTCACCACCGAAGACGAGAGGCAAGCTGAGAGCAATAAATAGAGCAGGAGGAAGTGCAGGCTAGTGTGGGATCTAATCACACAGACAGTGTGAAGTGTTAAGGTATGACGATAGCATCCTGACGTATGTGCAAAATGAAATACGGCCACATGATGTGGAACATTTTTGCAGTATGAACTGTGCACAGTACGTACGTTTTCTACATCATTTGCCAAAATCTGCAGCACACATCCAGAGCGCACTGCTCGGTCAATGAAGGTCTTACTATAAGGGATAGTTCAGCCACAAAATAAAGATTCTCTCTTCATTTACTCTCCCTTATGTTGTTCCAAACCTGTGTGATTTACTTTCTTCTGTAAAAAAAAAAAAAATAATTGTAAAAGTTTTACTCTAACTAAAATGTCATCTGTTTTTTGACATATAAAGTACAAAACTTAGTAGAATAGTCCTGTTCATAAATACTGTAAAAAGAGTCATATTTTGAAATAATACAATAAAATATATATATAGAATGAACGAGTGAATTATTGCATTTTATATAGTGCTTTATTGTGTATTGCTGTACACCCAGCGCTTTCCAGGGTTTCTCCTCAACCGCCATCAAACAGAATTTAAAAGTACATAAGTATTTTGAAAGTCTGCATTTTTTGGACATAGGGTCTGAATCCTATGAAGCAACACATTCCACTTGATCTTACATATCTGGTGCAATGAATAAACTGGATTTGAAATATCACTGGAAGCAATATACATTTTTTATAAAAAAAAGCTAAACAAGCATTTGTTTCTGAAATGACACCTAAACACCAATTGTTTGATTAAACATGCATGTTAAGATCAATAACATACTAAACTAATGTTTTTTACTTACAGTGTCATTGCATAATGCACATACGATATTTAAAAAAAAATCAAACATACTATATACAGTATAGCTTTGCTCTAATTAAACATCTGTATGAGGTTTAGAAGACACATTTTGCACATTCACAAACATGTGGGCAGCCACTAATTGATCACAAGCAACACATTATGATATTGTGCTCGTTATATAACAGATGTCTTTCGCTCAGGTGAGAGAGAGAACGCGAAGGCACACTTAAGCCTACTCGCACAAATCTCCTAAGCACAATAGATAGTTCAATTAAAACTCCGCACACAGCAGAATTAATGTTGCTGATTACCTGAAAGCTTGATGGGAAAGACTGCAGGCGAATACTATATATCAGATACCACCGACAGCACTTGAATTAGAAGCTGTAAAGTTGTTAATGAGAAACTCTGCTTTCAAGTTTGTTAATGGGCACCATATTAAACAAATCTTTGAGCAACTGTCTCTAAAGTAACTCCTTCACTAATTACTAAAGACTACAATTAGTACAACAGAAATGATCTGCTTCTAATTAGACCAGACTCCACATTATGAAACATCCCTAAATCCTTCAGCTCTGAAGCTATGGCAACTGGAGGAGAGAGGAGAGAATTCATCTCTGCTCGTTAACTCAGTTTTTATTTTATTTTTTCCATTGCGAGTGGAGGAAATCAGCTCTCTGCCATTTGCCTGTCATTCGAAAAAAGTTATGGTGTATTCTGACAGTATTTACATAAATATTGTTAGCCGTAGCTAATTTGTCTGACTGATGCTCAGTCCTCAGTAGCGTGAGAGACTTAGCAGGTTAAGTTCAGTTAGGTTAAATTAAAGGTAATTGTGAAAGTTTTACATTTCTGGTCGTTAAAATATTTGGTTGCACTTTTTATTTTACAGTACATGTACTTGCATGTACTTATGGTGTACTTACAGTGTATTTATCTAAGAAAGTTCTGGTAATACAAGGTAACTACATAGGGTAGGGTTAGGTTTAGGAGTAGGTTCAGGGTTAGTACCTAGATATTACATAGTTATTGTAATTACTATAATAAGTACATTTGTGAGAAATTCACATCCTCAAGAGCTGACATCACAAATGACCCAACTATGAGTAAAAAAATAAAGATAACTGAAGAAAAAAAAAATCTAAATAAACATGATACTTTTTCAGGAGATGGAGATGGAACTGTAATACATAAGCTCAATTTCTGGACATAAAAATCACAATTGTGAGATGTAGATGTAAGCTGCATTTAGGATAATTAATGTCACAAAAGTAAAATATAAATTCACAATTACAAGAAATTAGGTCATAATTGTTATATAAATATCACTAATGTAAGATATATTCACAATTATATAAATTATAAATATAATTGAAATGTATTTATGTCACGTGTGAAATATAGAGAAATGGTTGCATTTACATAACAACTGCAACATATGAAGTTACAGTTCCAAGAAACAAGTTCCAATTACAATGAATAAAGTCAGATATAAAGCCAAAATTACCTTTATTTTTTTTAACTCTGAGGCAGAAACTGGTTTCAATAGGCTATTAATGGATTCTCCTTAAGAAACTAATGATGAGAGATAAAGATAGATTCAGATAGAAAGAGAAATGTTAAATGCAATATGGACCCAAAATCTGCATAATCAGACATAACAATGCTTATTTAGTAAATAAAACAGCAAAGATATACAAAATTGTTTTATATTGTGTGCAAGGCAGTTATCATCTTGAATGCATGGGCGCCGCAGCAATTTCAGAAGTGCACCAAGAGATGGCACTACTGTGACTCTCACTGACTGAACTGAACACATGCCAATCACAAAAACCATTTTCTAGCACTTTCTGCAAGCCGAAGTCAGGTCTTCTGGGATCAGATCTTCTTTTGAGACATTCGAAAGAAGTAATGTCACAGCAATACCCGGTTATGAAAAATCAATATTAATTAAAAAGCAAAGCAGCAAAAAAAAAAAAAAAATTATAATATAGATATTAAAAACACAAATTGACCTTTAGTAGATTAAACACTCAGATTCCCCAACATTTTTCATCTTTTAAAAGCAAGAAAGATATTGGCATTCATTTCAGTAGCCTCTCAGAATTTCTCAAATGTAATGCAAAACAGATCTCAGCCACATTTCTCCGATTAAAACAAACGAGGGATAATAGCTAAGGCCAAAAGCTTGGTTTAAACAAAGACTCCACACCTATTAGATTTAAATTCGGCTCCATTACTGCTGGAAAGACCTTTCACAGCGATGCCGCCGCAGACAGAGAATGAATGAGCTGACGAGCCCTGAACTTTCATTAGAGCTCCAAGCCGTGAACAAAGCCAGAGACATATCGGGTGTTGTTCCTCAGTCCAGACCGGTGACATAACAATCTGAACCGTGGCCCCATAACAATAAAGCAGCGTCTCATGTGCCACCTCTGCACTGCGCAGAATGACCGCAGGTGGTCTGAATCGCCATAAGCCTGCATAAATCTCAGTATTATGGGTTTTGGGTAAAAGTGCAGAACGAAAAGTGTGAACTGAATTTCTGGAGGAAACATTTTAATGATCTTTCAGTAGAGAAGTGATGTTTTCCGCGCCCTAAATAGCAATCCAAGCACACTCACTCTTTTTTCTGCACGTGTGTTTATTCATAATTCCTCTTCTATTGTTACGTTGCCTTATCTCTTCTCAAGATTACATGGATCTACAAGGCTTGATCATTAAGTAAACACATTGCATGTCCTCATCTGTGTAATGAGCGATTCATGCTATTGTGGCAGTTAAATATGATGTTGTACAATTATAATCATGATAATGAAGAGCTCTGAGTGACATATGCAGGACTATCTTCCATCACATGGTGA
Source organism: Carassius auratus (assembly GCF_003368295.1). Classification (NCBI taxonomy): domain Eukaryota; kingdom Metazoa; phylum Chordata; class Actinopteri; order Cypriniformes; family Cyprinidae; genus Carassius; species Carassius auratus. Next base: position 15,938,689 of record NC_039265.1, read on the forward strand.
GGTTAGTGTGTGAAGTGCTTCATGTTGTGTTGGGGGATTTGTTCACCATTCTATGAGGTTTGTGTTAATCGTCTCTCGCTATGACACAAATGAGCTTTGCTTTGAAATCTGGGGTGATGTAATTAGGCGGACAGATAATTAGGACTCTAATGGAACATGAAATGGGGCTCTGAGGTCTCAGACCCGCTCTTAGCAGAGGTGCGGCCCAGTCAGGCGCTGTAAAACAGATTCGGTTCTTGCAGGTAGGATTCCAGAGGAAAGAAGGCAAGTCCCGTCCTGCTCACATTCCTGATCTCTCTGCTCTGTTCTGCAACCTCACGGAAAGTTCCATTATGGTGCAAGATAGGAAGAGGGAATTCAGCTAAATTCGGACTGTACTTCAGACTGGATTTTCATATACTTGACTAAAATTTACATATTTAGATGGTGCAGTAGATATGCACTAATCTTATGGCCGACACTGATATGCTGATCATTATTCCATAACTACATTTATCTAAATAAACTGAAAACAACAATCACACCATTGTAACGTTCACGAGCATGTACAATAAATGAATATTGGCCAATATTGGCATATATATATATATATATATATATATATATATATATATATATATATATATATATATATATATATATATATATATATATATATATATACACATATTTTCATTTTAAGATTTGCAATTACATCTAAGAGTTTTATTAAATTAGTTTTTAAAGATTAAATTTAAATCACATTAAATGACAGCATTAGTAGTATCAGAGATAACGTTCAAGTTTTTTTATTCATATTTTTAATTATTTGTAATTATTATTTTTTTTTTTAATTTTTAGTAATGTTTTTCGTGTATTTTGTGTATTTTCGTGTATTTGATCATTAGTAGTATCAGAGATAACGTTCAAGTTTTTTTATTCATATTTTTAATTATTTGTAATTATTATTATTATTTTTTTTAATTTTTAGTAATGTTTTTCGTGTATTTGTCTATCGTTTTTATATTTTTTTTATTTCAGTAGGAGTTTTAGTTATTTTAGTACACGAAGATAAACTAAATGAAAAATGTTGCCTTGGCAGCTAGCTGTTATATGGTTTTAGTTTAGCTAACTATAATAACCCTGCAGCAAACATGTAAAAAAAATAAGAGAAAATAAGCAGCTACAATAAATTCTACAATACTGGCTGATACTGATAAAGTTGATACAGCTATTTCATGCATCCTTATAGTACGGTCTACTTTTCTTTTCTTTCTTTTTTTTTTTACAGAATTGCAAAGTCATAAGTGCTTGATCTCATGACAATGATAATTCAGTACTCGTTTGACAACTTTTATGCTGTTTAGACAAGCACATTTGGAATTATATTTCATGCCAAAAAGAACATAGATGTCGTTGACACGGTTTATCGCTGCAAAATTTTTTTATTTAATTTAGCTGCATCTCATCAAAACGTGAAATCTGATCCCATTTCACTTTCAGCTGTCAACATTTCCAAGCTTGTTTAGTTGCTGTTAGTTCAAATCAAAACAAAAATGTACTGGCTCCAATTCAAATGCTGTAAAGAACCACAGGCAACATCAGTCAAAGATATTTACCCCTGCAAATATGTATTCCTGCTATAAGCCCCCTTATTGTGTCGATTATGGCGGGCCAAACTAATTTGTTCGAAGGGCTATTCGGAAGGCTTGTGTCGACATTTTCACCTGTCACTCATCAGCCGGCTCCCTGCCTCGCTAAATGGCGGCTGCTGGTTCTGGTTCACAGGCTTTTGTAATATCCCAGTCATTTCTTGTCATAGACACGTCTGAACTGTCTGCCCAGCGACAGGCCTCCATTTTGGAGGCAGATTGCATTAGCCATTTAAATCATCATCAGCAATGGGCCTGTCACAGTCCTTCTCTCATTGCCAGCGTATATCTCCACCCCTAAAAAAATATTTATCGGAGGAATGTTTTTGGAAGTGCTGATGGCTATTAAAGCAGAAGGAAAAAGATAACCCTGTCGATGCTGCCATCATCGTTTTGGGCCAATAGAAAATAAATGTATAAATATTCCAGAATCAAATGAACTCATACATGAAGGATGCAGATAGCGGATACAGACATATATGGAACTCATGTAACACAACACAAGAGAGCGACAGGTCTGAATGTACTACCAGAGATCAGAGTATATGTCACTAGCTATGCGCATTTTGAAGTATCGCATCAGAATCGAGTGATGGAAACGTTTAATTTAAATAAAAAATGTATTTTACACTCACTTGAGGTGGTTTTTGACTTGTGCGAAAATTGGTTAATGCTAATAATGGGAGATGGAAATGCATTTTGCGAATAAATTCCTCAAAGCGCGTCCAAAAAAAGTAATGTGACTTTATGCTGTGGGACAGTAAATCCTGATTAACCAGTGGACCGATCTTGTTCCACAGAATCTGAAATGTTTTTATATTCGAAATGACCGAACAATTTTTGTCATCAGAGTATTTCTGTATAATTGTCTTCCGGAACTGTTAAACGACAGCATTCTCCCAAACCGTACATCCACCTCTGAAAGAAAATATATAGCAATAACTGGATTCATTGTGTATTGTCTGTTCATTCTGAAGTGCAAGCAATTTGTTATATAGGTCAGTTATAAAATTCAGTAGCTACTCCTACTTTTCTTAGAGATTTATAGTGCCAGTTTATCAGGAAGTGACGATTTTGTTCTCTGACTTATTGGATGGAAACGGTGCTTCTTATTGCAAATGTTTTGTGCGATATTCCAATTTTGCGCATAAGTTAAATTCGCAACTTTGAATGGAAACCCAGCTATTTTCAAGTGCCATTCCTTCAGAGGAGCAGGTAATTTTAAACAACACATGGCTTTCCACGTTCGATCCCGTCAAACAGGAAGCGAGCTCTTCTTATCTACTTCTGAAATGGAAAATATGTATCTCTCTATATATCTCTTTCCCATGGTGATAAATCTAATGTGTGAGACTGTTCGTCTGCTGGCTTTGTAACTCTCTTCCCAGATAAAGCATTGAGTTTGCCGCCACAGAAAAAAAAAATAGATTCATAATTTACTTTTCCCGCCAGCTTTATCCCACCTTTGGCATGAAATAAATATGTAAAGCCAGGGGCTGAAGGATCATATTTTCACAGCCTCACTCTGCAGCTAATGTTTCATGCAGATAAGGAACAATTCAAAAATACTCTGGAAAAGATTTAAAACCATCAATTTAGCTTGACTGACCTTCAGTGTTTTATTCTTTACTGTATTCTGCCATGCTAAACTATTTAATTCCTCTGCCAAATCTACTATTATTTAAATATTTGAGACTATAATGAAAAAGGTGCAACTGAGCTTAAACATGTCATTTTAGTCAAATAATAGGACGTTTTCTGCATATAGTAGCAGTAAAATGCTGTAAAATGAACACTGCTCATATATAACATCACAAACAAACAACAGCTGTTGAAAGTATGTTTCAAGCAGGCTAAAATCAGATCAATCATCCGTATAACAATTCAAACAAACGTTCATTTAAAACTGTATGATAATACCTCTTTTGTTCATCAACTCTTCAGTGACACACAGCTTGAGTCCCATATCCCAGCTGTGGGCTGTTAAATGTAAATGAACTAGCATACAATTTAAATGATCCTCTCAGATACCTGACACATGTAACGTGTATTTTTCTGATCTTTAAAAAGCAACCTATTATAGTGAACTTGTAAAGCATACTCTGTGCTCGAGGGGGAAAAAATGGTTCTTTCAATCTTGAGTGATGTGGAAGAAAATGGGAATAGGATGGGGAGAAAAGCATGAAAAGAGAAAAAAAATAGACTTTGAGGGCTGATCTGGGCTCATCTCTTCTTAAATTACTGTTCAAGTAAACTTGGTAGAAGCTCTGACAGGATTAGACAGATAATCCCATAACACAGATATGGCAGAAGTCACTTCTCTAGGTCCACTGGGGTTCCTGTTAAAGCACACTAAATCATCCAGAGCTCACTCCGGTTGCATCCTAGAACTAGTATAATACCAAGAGCGGCCATAAAAGGAAGTTTTACACACCTGGACAAGGAATGCTTTAGAAATTCTCCTTGAACATCACCCAAGTCTCGCTCCCCCTAAGTGGTCACAGTGCTTCTTTTGAAACTCTTCCTTTTTGCACTTACGCAACTATAGCTGTTTCTTTTAGCTTCACTGGAAATTATTTCTCTGGATTTTTCTTCACACCTTTCTTTTTTCCTTTTATATTAGCACTAGTTTTATTTTAGTATCATCTTGGCTGTCCACAGTGTTCACACATTACGGCCACCTTGGATAAGTGTGACATTTTTTTTGTTGTTATCTGGTGGTCTTTTAGCATTCAAGCAGTGAGGTGTTTTATGACACTTTTGGCCCATAAAATCTCTCATAAAAGCTGTGTGACTGACACATCATTTTTCAGATTTTATTTAGAATTGTGGGTAAAAATAATGGGCTGGATAAGTAATCCTACAAAATGTGGTGTGGAGTTAGCACCATCTAACTCCACACCATGTTCTGGAAGGTGGTATGATTCGCAACACTATTCTTGTTAAAAGCGAAACTGTTTGAAATATTTTTTTTTTAAGTGAACTATCCCTTTAAGACTGCAGTGACTCAAAGGCATGTTTGCACAATGTGAAGTCACTGCGTTAACTAATACAGTCATAGATACAGACTGTCCTCATATTACTCAATGTTTTGTCTGTCGCTACAGTTTGCCAATCTAAATTAGTTTCCAACGCTCACAGGGTTCTGTTTAATCCAGACATGCCTGGTACCCTAATCAGAGTCCCATTAAATGTGCAGGTACCAGGGAAATGAAAAGATCTGAGAGAGTTTTATGAGGCATTGACAGGTGTTCGGTCAATCCATGAAAAGGTCTGAAAAAAACTTTAGAACTCCAACAAAACTTGAATTCCCTTTCTGCCCATTACTACAAAAGGAACAATAGATTAAACTGATTGACAACTTCAAAAATTACCTCCACTGATGAACAGTTCTGAGAACTAAAATATCAAATTAAAACATAATGCCTGCTAAGTTTTTGTTCTTATTAAATCTCATTACATTTGTAGTCTCTTTCAGCTCCACACAGATAGATAAGCTAAGTACAATTGAAGCCATTTAAATGTGAAATCGCTCATTTCTGAAAAAATGTAATGTTTAATTCATTCAAGCCAAATTTCAAATAAAGAGGCTGTTTAAGTCATAATAATAGCAAACTGTTGAGTTACAGCTACTATGCTTAGACGCATAGTTTCCTCTGCATATCAAGTTGAGAAATCTTTTTGACATTGAAAAAACTTTGCTCTTGGCTCATAAATGGCCATTCTTAAAATAAACACAAGGAAGCCTAAGAGCATCTATTCTCAAAAAGAACAAGGCTTCAGGATCAAACACACTGTGAGTACTGACTTCATGGTGTTCGAATCCTATTCTAAACCAGCCTGATTTCATCCAAAATTACTTTTTGTTCTGTCCCACAAGGCACTGGGCTTTATTACCACTCAGATCGGTTCTGGCTGTCCAGCTCCCACACACAATTGTCTCTGATCAAAACTTTTCCTCTTAACTTATACGCTGTAGCTTCTAGCAGTGAAAAAGCAATAAATTCTGGATTTAATTATGCAATACACCCTAGGACGTGAAGATGCTGTTAAAATATTCTCCTTCGCTTGAACGTCGAATTAAACAAGGCCCCGCAAATTCCTGTGGCTCTGAGCGGAGCTGCATTTCTGAGGACGGTGCTTCAACCTGCAACCTGTGTGGAGCGTGCACCGTCTCGTCCACAGAGGGCTGCACTCTGTTCTAATCAGGCCCTCCAGCTGTTCTTTCCTTGGCAAGGTTTAAGTTACCATAGTGACGGTGACGAGGGTTCCAAAGAGTTTTTACAGAACACCAAGAATTGAGCTCACCGAACAGGCAAGCACAAGCTCATGGAAGGCAGCTCTAAAAGTGGGTGGAGTGCTTTTGGCAAGCCGTTCTGCCTCACACAGGGACGCCTGGTCGTCAACCCTTAAACGTGCTCCGAATCCCTCAAATATGCGCGCCTCTTGAGGGCAAGTGGATAATCATGCAAAATGTCTCCAAGCAAAGACAAATTGCACACCTTCTTAACAAAAAAATTGTGTTTTGGGGGGCATTTTTGTCAGTTTCCGCTCAAGACAGTCAGTAGCATGCAGAATATGCAGACTTTAGGAGTTTCGCTGATGGTCTGAAGCGCCCGCAGTGAGCCGGGGAGTCAGTGAGTTGGTACTAATGTGTTGATTGGGCCAAAAGTGAGGCTGAGAGAAAAGAGCATTTTGATGATGGCCTGCTGGGATGCCAGCCCTCCACTGTTATTACCCAGCTTTTAATTACAACGTGTCAGGAAGAGAGGCGGAAAAGCACTGGTTTCTCATGTCTAATGAAGGGGACCGTGCGCATGAGATGCTCAGGGCATTCTCACAAAACACGAGGCGGGATGGAAGATATATGTGCATTCAATGCGTTCCTCCATTAAAGAAAATGGGGAAAAGGGCATATTTCTGCATATAAGTGTAAAAAAATATAGGACAATTTAAACCTGTATACTTAAATCACTGGAATCTTATTAATTTCCCCACATTTTCTTCCTTTTCATTCACTTCTAATTCCAATTTATGTCCTTTACTGAGAGGCTTAGAAATTACAAAAAAAAAAAAAAAAAATGAACTAAACAGATATCCATATTCCTGTTTATGTGTAAAGTGGGTCTATGAGGGCCGGTACGCAGCATGAATCTTAGTGGGGCCATTTTAAAATCTGCAAAAGTCCCAATGTGATAAGTAATGTACCTCAGAATAATTAGCTAAATATGAACAAATAAACTAGGCTAAGCTAACTAAACTAAAGGCCCGTTCACACCAAGAATGATAACTATAAAGATAACGATATTAGCGTCCACACCAGCGAACGATATTGCCTGTGTATTCTAAGCTGAAAAGTTATCGAGCTCATTACAGCAGGATTGATTGTGATTGGCTGGCAATGTTTTTATCGTTCATCAGAAAAGAAAAAAATCGTTCTGAAAGTGATTCGAACGATATCGTTTCTCTTTGCCTTTATCGTTATAGTTGTGGTGTGGACTCTTCTATTCTTTAATATTGAGAACGATGTTTAGAACTATATCTTTATCGTTATCTTTATAGTTACCGTGCTTGGTGTGAACTGATGTAAGACTGATGCTGTGAAACCTTGTAATGTTTGAAAACACAAGCCACCGTAACTAACGTGACTTGACTAATTGTCCTAAACAAACAAATCGCAATAGTCTCTATACACACATGCAATCAGACATACACACACCTCCTCTCGGACAAACCACATTCACAGTCAGCGTTAAGCGAATACAGCTTATTCGTATTCCAACCGCGACGTCTCGAATTTGCATCCAAAGCAGGAATGTAATATTTATGCTGTAAAGTAAAGCTACTCTTCATTGTCAATTTGCTTGGACATAAAAGTACATTAGATGGCTGCCGCATTCCAGCTTGGGCAAGTCAGAACAGACTCAGGGCGATGAGAAGCCACATTCCCATCAGCAGTGGAGAGAGATGAACTGAGAGAAAGCAGTATGCATCATACGTCGCCTATAGGGAAGCCCCCACCTTTCTAAAGTTATACAAGTTGTTACATTTATTCCGAAGCATCTTTGCCAAGAATCACAGGTTAAAATGTCTAAAAGCGATGTGAAGGTGAAGCGCAAAGACTTGTTTTATGTGTCAAAGGATACTTTGAAATCACAGCTTTCTTGTCATAGTGTGCAAGCAGGAGGTTTTCGCAAGAGCAGAGCATGAGAACCACAATACAGCCGCATTCCTGCATGCATGAGTCAGACGTGAGGGAAACGGGACACATTCGAGTCTTTAAAATAATTAGTATTCTTACTCCCATGGGAGAGAGAAGAGAAAATGTAAATTCTGAGGTAAATGGAGTCGTCTAGCCTTCTCTGGAGTTGCACGTGCACATATATACAGGGAAGGAAAGAAAGAATGAATACATTCCTGGGCACGTTGAGACAGATTTGCCGCCTACAGGGAAGAGGCTACTGTAACCCAGCACCATTTTGTGTGTGTGTGTGTGTGTGTGTGTGTGTGTTTCTGTTTGATGGAGGTCAAAAAAACATAACTCTGCCCTGTCCTGGAGTATCAAAGTAATACAGCCAGGTATATTACACATGCTTGGTATGTTGACCAATAGGTCATCTCTTCCCCAGAGCCACAGCACAATCTTATTGCATTGACAATACAACTGATCTGAGTCTACTGCTGTTCCACCTCGTCATTAAATTGTCTCTTTTAACCTGAATGCACATGCACATGATTTAATTAAAAAAGTCAAATCAATAATCAAATTAACTTGTAATGTTTGTCCAGTCAGCTGTAGTTAAACCATAGTACATTACAAATGTTAATAGTGTGATAATTCTTTGTTTAAAAATATTTCTAATAAATTATTTGTACATAAAACATCACATTTTAAATAAAATATTTAATAAAACATTTTTTTTTACATTTTTAAAATAAAATAAAAACTAATATTATTTATATGCTTTAAAAAAAAACTTCAAAACATTAATGTGGTATCCATTCTAGTGTATATAAGATTTAAGATGGGGACAGAATGAGTGATTTCTGCAGCTGACTGAATGGACAAACACTTGGGGACAAAGACTTCATCCTCAAACACCAGGGAGGATGTTTGCCTTTAACCTCCATTGACATAGCTTTTGTTTTCCGCCAAAGTTTGACTTGGGTCAGTTAAACTACTGATTTTTTTTGGTGAGGCCTGTTTCTTTGTTTTTTCTTTGGGTTCTGACCATGTGCTTGCATCGTACTTTTAAGAATGTGGCCTTTAGAGCAAACAGTGGGGAACAAAAGTCGAACACAAAGCTAATTCACTAATCCAATTCAAATGTTTTTCATCATAAATCATCATCAAACTGATACAAATGTTTTACAAGTGATAGAATTTTAATGTTGTCTTCACTTTAAGGTTTTGGGGTTGGTACAATTGATATGTAAATTTAAATGTTATTAAAACCATCTCTTATGCTCACCATGGGTGGATGTACTCATGTAATATGGTGAAATATCATTAAAAAAGAATTTTTTAAATCTCAATTTCAATGCATTTTAAAATGTAAAACTACCGTTTTCAGTGTCACATAAGTCTTTAGAAATCATTCTAATAGGCTGATTTGGTGCTCAATTATTATGAATGTTGAAAACAGTTGTGCTGCTTAAAATATTATGGTTTAACATTGTAATATAGAATATCTGTGTAGTTTTTTCAGGATTCTCTAGTGAATAGAAAGTTCAAAAGAACAGCATTTATAAAAAAAAAAAAAATGCCTCTTTTCAAATGCCTTTGCTGCTCCTTTTGATCAACCTAATGAATCCTTGCTGAATAAAAGCACAAATTCATAAGTAATAAGTAATTATGCTCATGAGTGCTTGGAGACACTCACAGAGACAGTGCAGATAGTGACACACCTGCAGTAGAGATTTTATCTGACAGGATTTCAAACCTCCCCCTCTGGTGTAGAGTTCCTTAGAGTTCGAGAACAGACAGAGAGAAAGAATGGGTGGTCACTGCATGCTCAGACAGCTCTGTGAGCTCCTCATATAAATTCATGATCTACAAAAAAAAAAAAAAAATGAAGTGAAAGTGGTTAGCGCTGAACATGAATCTAACTTTAGAGAAAACAGGAAACTGACCTTCTGCAATACTTCAAAGGCATCACACAACACTATATAGTATGGACTGGGTCGAATTATTGAGTGCCACATCCTCTTTTCCAGGCATTTGCAAAGTTTACCTATTATAGGCATGTTTCTTAATACACCTTTTATTGACTACAGCATTTCCAGAAGCTGCCCTAATTCACTGTACCACATCAGTGTCTGTATCAGCTTGCAAATTTAGAAGATTAAACATGGCAAGCGAAACAAAATCCTACAAAACAATCAAAAATGTGCCACATGAAATCATATTCCCAGGTGATTGTGAGAATTAGTCCTCAGGAATCCCATCAGATCTGTAATCAGTCAAACCCCCGCTGCTTCCTACCCACATGCCCATTGTCTTCTTTCAAATGCCTAAAGAAATCAACAGGAGGGGTGGGGCATTCCTGCTCCTGTTCAGACTTGAGCTCATCGCGCATTGTGAAAAAAACATGCGGTTTCAAACACGATCTTGTGATACAATGTGAAGGAAGTTACAGCTATAAAGACTAAACTCTGTGGCTGTGTGTCATGTGTGCCCAGGAAATAGTAGTGTTAAAAACATGGGAAAGAATGGATGTATACTGAAACATTACTTTAATGTATTTTAGAGTTAACATTAAATGAATATATATGCAGAAAGGTGCCAAAAGAAAACAATAAAAAAAGAAATCCATAATACTATAAGAATTATCAACTACGATTGAGCAGACAAATTGAACTTAAATTATTTTGAGATAAATAAGCAAGCATCGTGCAGTACGCAAAATTCACATTTTACTTAACTGAGTTTGTGGCACTAGGTGTGGTTCAGATTTATGATACCAAGGGGTGCGGTTTACAAAAAAAGGCTAATTCCCATTGGTTGGTGCCTGCTGGTGTAGAAGCGCTACCTGAAGCAGGTAGGCAAATAAAGACAGACCTGAGAAAGAGGATCACACTGCTGCTCATCACGACAGGACGCACATTAGGACCAACTAAAAACGTTCAAGACCTTCATACTGAAAGTTTAGGCCTTTTTAATTTAGCATGGTTTAACAGAAAACAATTTCTGACATTTTGTTTCTTTAGCTCCAACTGGGATCTAACGCCACGAGCAAGGTGAGTGTGTGGTCAGAATCAAGGTGGGTAACATTTAACAGCCACTGTCTTAAACTGAAAATGCCATTTGTGTTATATGTGAAAATACTGCGTTGATTTCTTTCAAAGTCGTTCTACATTCAGCTTGGCGATTATGATGTTAAAAAGACAAGCTAAAAAAGTTGTTTAAAGTATATAAACATATTACAACTTCAATTTTGATTGTGTGCATGCAAGTACATAAATTCAGATCAATTTTGAAACGTGTGGAAAACCTCATTCTCAAACACACAAGCATGGGGTGGGGGGTGTTAGGGTTGAGTTACATTGTGTTGGGAGTCAAAATGCAGGGGTTTTTTTTTGGTTGGCAAAGCAAACAGGCCTCTTACGTGTATGGCCTACAGGCACGGAGGGAGAGACAGGTTTGGGCTCGCTGAAGGGAGAGGCCAAGACACAGAGTGCATTCTCTAACACTCTCTGAACACAACAACAGCCTTCGGAATGGAACATTTTGAACCTGCACTGCAAAATAGTATCAGTTAGAAACGGAATTTGAAATGTAAATGTTCCAAATTTGAATGCACAGTGTTTTTAAAAAGTCTGTAATCCCTTGACTTCTTTATCGACAGTGTGCTTATGTTGTGTCATCCTTCAAACAGGTACAGACGTGCTGCGGAAGCCGCAAAGCGGTTTTATCCGTTCTGTGAATTCTATCCTTCATTCCACCGGAGTCTGTGTAGCTGTCCAATCAGATTTCAGTGGTGTGAAGTGTAGGAGACATGGAAAGATCACTTTTTCCACAAGCTGCGAAGGTTGTCTTCATGGGTTTAACAGAAAAACAGCACAGATGTGAGGTGAAACACAATTACAAGTTTTCAAAGCAACACATGGCTACTTTTGCATTGTAGTGTAATTTGCTTTGTGCTTTCATGCTTGCACGGATCAGTGCAGGCTGTGACAGTTGTATGCTAAACACTCCGAATGTTAAGCCCTGACTGTCCTATTGTGCATTTAAGTTCAGCATATCTAAACATCTATGTAAACCGTCGTACCTCACCCTGCCCTTTAGCGCACCGCTCCAGCTCCACACAACATGGCATGTTTGTTCATTTGCTGTTGTGGAGAGAGCCGAGGCGGGCAGAGTACACACACACCCACAAGATTCACAAAGCCTGCCAAGATGTATTAATGTATACTGGTTCAGCTTTATCCTCTCAACCCACACTAATAAACTCACTTTACAAAATGTGTTTGTGTGAATTGCTTAATCCTGACAATAAACCACTATAATAAAACATAACCCTAACTCGTTCCCTTGGCATTTAGAACATGAATGTTGCGGTTTATGAATTTCAATTAGTCCCCCAAATATGTGACCTGCTCTTCGCATGCATACGGTGAGGTTGAGACAATGTTCATCTTGGAAACGATTTCACACAAAGTCAAGCAGAAGTGAAGCGAGTTCAAAGCAAGGCAAGGACAGAGCGAGACACCCTCGGCTTTAAAGTTCATCAACCTTCAATGCAAAGAAACTTTTCTTTTGAGCAGTTTAGTTGATTCCCCTTGTGGAGTTGCTCCTCGAAAATGAAAAATGAATGCAAAGTTAGAGTTTCGCCTCAAGGTTACGCTCAACTTACGCACTCTTGCTTTTTGATTGTTGAATTATGTTTCGACTTGTTCAGGGCCTATATTTAAGGCCTCAAAAATTAGATAACAGTGCTGAAAATACATGTTCGGCCAAAGCAATACTGAACGCAGTATAAAACAATTGTATCACATACATCTCATCGGTCATTTTCAAGCACAGTTTTGTTTTTTAAAGGCAGAGTTATGTAAGAGATAATGTACATTAGGATGGTCATTATCACAATAAAACTAAACCCAGGCACAAAGCAAAGAGGGGTTATATCACACTGAAGAGGTTTATTATGTGATAATGACAGGCTGACTGTACATTATACCTTACATAACACCTACCTATCTCTTTTACAGTGTTAAAAATAGTAGAAATACAATTGTACTATTTTACATTCCCTTAGCTCAAACAGTAGAGGATAATGTCCAGCCACTATTATGGCCCAAAAAAATGTTTTGGGGTTTTGGAGGGCAGTGTAATGCACACTTACCATTTTAAAGCAAAGAACTGTGTGTTCTTATTATGCTTTGATGTGAATCATGTTAGTATCACATTTTAAAAGGTTGGAAAAGCATCAAGGCAGCGTTTGGTGCACAATGACTTCATTTCATTTTCTGTGATTTGGCTTTGTTCGGTGTTGCGGGTTTTGGTTTTGGTTTGCCAGACACCACAGTTCAGTAGTTCAATATCCAAACAGCTTTTTAAAGCATAAAGCATGCACACATTATTAAAAATACAAAAAACTCTATTTCACTCAAATCTGATATAACAGCTCGAAGTTAACAGGAACATGTACCAAGAGATATATATATATATTCTGTAAAATATTATCCTTAATTATTCCTTATATTCTGTATACAGCATTCTGTAAAATAAAAATTTGTTTAAGTATAAAACAGTATTCCGTCTCACGCCAATATTATTCTTTTGGTTGATAATATTTCTTTGTGCTAAATTCTAATTCATAGTATTTATCCATTTAAATCCCCAAAGAGAAGAAATGGCAAGGCGTCCTTGCAGAGGACCTTGACTATTTCAGACCGTGGTTATCATAGCCTCCAGCACTGGATGTTCCTTCAGCAGAAAGCAGCCATACACAGCCATTTGTCCAGAGAACAGAACAGACTGTTTAGTTTCAAATTCCACACTTGATGACTCATGATTCCGGACGATTTGAAAATAAAGACAGACCAAGGGATGTAACTGCCATCTCCAAGATTTCAGTTACAATGCTCGCATCGGTGCTCAGCTTCCTCCTCCTCCTCCTCTTCCTCAGCCCAAATCTTGCTGATGATACAGGTGAGTGAAGATGGCTTACAGCAAATGCAAATAATAACCAGACACAAAGTTCTGACTGACTGATCCAGCTGCTTTGTGGTATTGACATGAGAGGATGGTTTATTCTCTGAAGGTGACAGTGATAGAGGGGGAAATGTGTCTCTCCTATCACACATCCCCATTAACTGATTACTCCTCTTCTCTGCGATATCATGTGCCTGCCTCTCCCATGATATTCACAGCTGTTCTATACATTCCTCAAAGGATGGTATCAGCTGCAGTCATAACAGCTGCCATAAAGACTGTCAAGCGTGACACAGGTAGCTTTAATTTAGAATGGTTCAGGCATAGATATATAGAGATAGATGCCTCATTAGCGACTGTATCTATGGGCCACACAATTGTGTATATCTCTCCTGTATGTCATATATGTGTTGGAGAGAGGGGTGGGATGGTTACATGACAAATCATTGTAACCGGAATTTTTTTTAATTGTACTGCATCTCAATAATTTCTATAATTGATCTATTGAATAAATCATTTAAAACAAGTAGGAAAATGGAGGAAATTGTCACAAGTAACGTTATTAAAATGGCAAGTTAAAATTATTTCTTCAAAAAAAAAAAAACATAAAATGTCTTAAAAATATGATTTATTTCATTCAGTTGCACTCCGTCGAGCCGTCTGAAAGGAATGTGTCCAGCATTTGTGAGCCTCCTCCAGACTGTTCATTACTGCTAATAATTAAACTGCTAAAAATCTCAAAATTTAATCACTCTTTTTTTTTACTTATAAGATAAAAAAGTAACTAAAGAAACGTCCATGCCTTTTCAGTACGCTGGTTCTCTTACCCATCTCTAGCACTAACACCACATACGTTTTTAAAAATAAAAATAAATTACTTTTATTCAGCAAGGATACATGAAATTGATTTTAAGTGACTTAATGTTGCAAATGATTTCTATTTCAAATAAATGGTTAAAAATAATTTCATGGTTTCCACAAACCATGAATGTGTTTTTAAAATGTATATTAATAAAAAAAATATGTTTCTCGAGCACCAAACCAGCATAATAGAATGAATTCTGAAGGATCATGTGACACTGAAGACTGAAGCAATTCCTGCTATCATTTTTACTTTTCACTTTATCATTTTACTGTATTAAAATAGACTAATTTTTTTAAATTGCAATAATATTTATGATCAAATAAAGGCAGCATCATTAAGCATTAATATGGAGGCTCGTTTCCACCACTGAAAAAACTTTTTTAAATAGTAATTGTGACTTTTTAATCTAACAATTTTGACTTTTTTTTCTGCACAACAGAGAGTTCATTTCACGGTTTTGAATTTTTTTCTCAGAACTGTATGATATAAACTATAAAATGGTAAGTTGTGTCATGAAACTCTAGATGGCACAGGCTGATATTCATAGCGTTAAACTAAATGGCACAAGCTGATTAGTTCATCTTTCATATGCAGCCAATGAGCTTGCTGCTTTACATTTAAATGGCTTATTAACATCCACCAGAGCATTTTCAGTTCCTCTGAAACCCTCCACCTTCCCCAGCTCCACCTGTTTAGATCTGCTACAGATTAATATATATGTTATTTGTGCAGCAGCAGTACGTCTTAAATACTCACAGTAATATATTGTGTATGTACTAGCAGTAGCAAGTTCCTTTACTTGTTTTGAAGCAGCAGCAATAATCTACAACAACAGCAACAATTCAGCAGCATAGCAGATCAACACCAAATACATTAACACTGTCATCTCCATTACCATGCTAAAATCTTCAGAAAGTTGTCATGATAGAACTATTTTTATTCAGTGGCAGAAGCAGGCTCCCATATATCCCATATATATAAGAAGCCTTTTCAAAACCGTAAACAAACAAAAAAAACCTTGACATCAGTTTCGAAATATACATCTAACATTAAAAAAAAAAACATTCATATTCACAACCAAGTGTACATCAGAATATGACTGCACACATTTCCATATCAAAAACCTAGAGGTGTGGTAACTCATCAGTCAATCAAAACAGAGCTGTTTTACATATTCAAGAATGGCCATGTTAAACGAAATTACAACTTTCTGGTGCAGAAAGACTAACTTTAGGAGGGGGGGGGTACAATATATTGAAATGTGTCTGATTTTTCCACTTCTGCCACAGTGGCAGAGGACATTGGACCTCACCAGCTGGAGCGCCTGGTGGAGCTGCTGACCGCTCATGAGTGTGAGGAGCTCATCTCTGCCCTATCTCAACCTGAGGAGAGCATCTTCCTTCACTTAGACCGACTATCTGCAGAAAGGAACCAGTTACTGAATTCAAGAAGACGCAGAAACACAGGTAAGTATGATAGACACGAGAGCCGCTGCTTTAAATAGTTTAAATCAGCTCTAAAAAAATTGATACTTATTTGTTTTATGCTAATGACAAGTGAAGTAACACATCCTGCAGTAAATGAAGAGGTCGTGAACAGCCAAATGTATTTGTTTATCTCCACTGCACACATCAGTCCGTCAATGAGAGGTCCACTCAAGAGACATCTCAAGCAAACCAATTGTTGATATAATCCCTTTTCATCAGAAATGAAATCTATCGAGGCAGTGGGACATGACTGAATTGTTTAATTGCCTGAACAATTGAAGAGCTGCTGCTTCTATTGCTGGCTGCTTTCCCTGTGTCTGTCTGCAGCACGTTTGATATTGTGCACGTGTGTGTGATTGTTAGAGCAGGAGGCCCCCTGTCGCTCATCGCTAAAGGACTGGCTGCAGATTCATGGCAAGCAGATATACTACGACAGGCTGACTCGTGCACTGCAACAGATCGGCAGGACTGACATTGCCATAGGTCAGCCGCACACAACAACACTGACACGCATGCAATGCACCACATCACTCAAACCATCCTGCTATGTGTAGAATATTGCGTAGAGATGCACAACTGATTACCATAATCAGAAAATATTGGAGATTCTTACATTTAGCAGTGTTATTTTAAATGTATGTTTTAATTGTTCAGATGCTGAATATTAAATCATGCATGTTCAAGTATTTTTATATTTTCTATATAATTCATATTACCTTTGACAGCATCTAACACTCACTAAGGTTAATATAAATACAGTACTCATAATTTAACAAACCCTGTAATCTTTAGCAAATCTTAAAACTAACATCCATTCTTCATACTGAAGAAGATTCCAGTGTCATTAAGCTTAAATCACTTGTAAATAATGAAAATTATTGAATGTAGTTCTAGTTTTAGTGTTTTATTAGTGTTTTTATTTTATTTTTATTTTTTGTGAAATATACAAATTTTGTTGTTGTTCTAAAGTCATCTACCATCAACTTTCCACAATTCATAAATATTTCAAGATTAAATTTAGTTTCAAATATGAAAAAGGTATTTAAAAGTTTTAATTTTAAACTGAAGATAAAATATATATATATATATACACATTATATTTATATGCAATGTGTGTGTGTATATATATATATATATATATATATATATAGATATATATATATATATAGATATATATAGATATATATAGATATACACACACATTTATATATAAACATAAACATAATTTATATAAATTTATTCTTGTTCATTGTGTCAAATAATTTTGGAGAAGAGAAAAAAAATACTTTACAAATTAAGATAAAAAAAAAAAAACTAAAAACAAAAGGTTTGTAAAAATGTCACATTTTCAAGAAACTGAACTCAAAACACGCATAAATTGGTAAGTCAATATTTGTTGAGAATGATCCATCTACAAACTAAATTGGGATAGAACAAAGTGTTTTAATATAGTAAAACTACATATTTCACCTTTAAGATCACCTAAACCTCACAGCTAACATGCCATTCTTTAACCAGCAATGAAGATTGTCAGCAAGCAAGAAAAACTGAAGTTCTGCAAAGACGCAAAGTTTTTCATCACCTTTCTTTTTGTTTTTTTTTGCACACCACTGATGCAATAAGCATCATGCTAATTCAAGGCAATCCATCGTACACACAAAAAGATGAAATTCAGCACCACATAATGTTATTTTTATACATTTCGGATGGGATGCGCTTTGCACCCTGTCACTCCTCTGGCAGTGATTCTGGTCCGGCGTTCAGGCGACTCCACAGCCGAATGGCATCGGATATGAGAAGGTGCAAACGATATGACAGCAGGCTCGCTGGAGCTGACATCAGATTCACTACACGCCATCTGTTCCTTTCATCATCTCCGTTAAAGGGAGAAAAAGATAAACAGGGAAGAAGAGGGGGAAAATGACAGGCTCGACAGCCCAAGAACATTCTTCAGTCAAAGCCGTGCGTTGCAGAAAATAAAAAACGATTCCCCTGCTAACACAAAACCTGATGCGTACGTCAAACGCACAATGCGGCAATTACAAGAGCTTTAATTGCCGGCCTGTAAATAGGCTCTGATGAGGAGTAGCCACTCAGCGACAGCACCTTGGATAAATTGCATACTTATGTTCCGGCATGTGTGTCTTCTTCAGTTGTTCTGGCTTCATTATACTCGGCGCATTTATTGGGCTCGGCACACTTAGTTAATCTCATTTCCAGGCGTTCACAGAGGCCATTACTGTGTGTTTGATTTCTTAATGTGCTGCAAGAATTGCTTGTGTCTTGTACGACTATGAAATGAATGTCACAAATAAACAGCTGCTTTAATTGCCTCCAGCATAATTGTAATCAAGTAACGAAGTGAATTAATGTTCAAACCATGTGAGTAAAGACAACTAGAGAACTGGACTACAAGTAATGCAGTGCATGTGCAATTTATCTAACAGAGGTGGGTAAGAACATCAACCAGGACAAAACTCTGGCTATGCAGAGATATGTGGACGGCTACCATGAACTTGTTAAGCAAATGGCCACTCACCTGGAGAAGCATGCATCAGAAGATCACGAAGACCATGAGGAGATGCTGCATTACTCTGCAAAACAGGGTGAGATGCCTCGGAAAGGGTAATGTGTTTTAAATACTTTGAGTGATATTCCTGGGTCTCTATACAGTATCTAAAGCATAAAATATGCTATAGTGCAAATACATTTACATTGCAACAGGGGTTGGTGAGATTTTAAAATGCATTTGAATGCTCTCCAAGGCTGCATTTATTTGACCAAAAATACAATAAAAACAGTAATACTGTGAAATATTGTTTGACTTTAAAACATATGTTCTCTATTTTAATATAATTTTTTAATGGAATTTATTCCTGTGATGCAAAGCTGAAGTTTCAGCACCATTGCTCGATTCTTCAGTGTCACATGATCCTTCAGAAATCATTCTAATATACTGATTTGGTGCTCAAGAAACCTTTCTAATCATCAATGATGAAAGCAGTTTATGCTTCATATCTTTTGTGAAAACATTTTAGATCTTTTCAGGATTCTTTGATGAATAGAAAGTTGAAAAGAACGACATTTATTTGTAATTGAAACTGAAAGTCTTTATTGTTACTGTGTGTGTGTGTGTGTGTCTGTGTGTGTGTGTGTGTGTACTATCTTTGCAAACACTACTTAAATTACTTAAACTGTCAGAGTCATATAAAACATAAGTTGTCTGCTAGCAACTGTAACTTATCCAAAATAAATGAATCAAGCCAACAATTGTTTCCGATTGCTTGACAGCCAAAGGGTTCACCTGGAAAGACGTGGACTTGGTGGTGAAAAGGCAACCAGTACCACCTTATCAGCCCCATCTGCTAGACAGAGCATGGCCTCTATTTTACGGCCTCCTGCTTGGATTTGCTGGCGCAGTACTCATAACCGTCGCCGTCTTGCTTATTAGCATATATGTATCCCATGGCAACAGAACCAAATCCAAGGCCAAGTATCAACCCCGTCGCTGTCCCCTTCTCAGTGTTGTGACATCATCAGAGACACGCCACACAGAGGACACACGCAGACCGAGTAACGGATGTTCGGGAGACTAATGAAGCCATGTTCATCATTATAAAACGCAATATTAAATGTGCCTTTGATGGCTGATCAAAGTGTCTGTTATCTCATCCAGTGTGCTATTAAAACTACAGTTAGACAGTCGCACGCGTCGACACCTTCAGTTCCCACTGCTTCTCATAAAGACGTTTCCGCAATAAAGCACCTGACAGAACATAATGACAGCAATCTGTTACCTCCATCGAGACCGCTGCCATTGTCCTGTCAGTGTTTTGATGGGAGTGTAGGGGAGGCTGCGCTGGAATGCAGCCTGGCTGCTGTTGCCTTGACAATCTTTGCACTTCCTGTTTCCAGTCGGCGACAGTGGCGGCGCGCTCGTCTGGCATTGAGGAAAAACTAATTATCCAGCCTGGCTCCTTCTCCCCTGAGCTCGCACATACCCCCTGAAGCAATCCACAAGGCTAATAACAATGACAATGCCTGCAGACAATGCAGTCTGTACGTCAGCCTCAGAGAGACGGGATAGACCGGGCGAGGATGGCCATGAAAACACACAGGAGAGAGCGCTGAAAGGTTTGGAACGGAGTACAGAAGGAACTAATTCAGCAAGATGAGCAATGCAGCAGGAAATGAGCTCACGCGCAAGCAAAACATGTCTCGCACACACTGGCATCGTCTCTCTTATCATTGAAGTGCTTCTCTTCTTCTAAAAAAATGTGTGCCCCCTCCTCACCCTTTTTCTTTCCTTTTATTTCTTCTATAATTGAACTAATTACTTCATTATACAAAATACAAATCCAGACTAATGTGCTGCAGGAACCACACATCATGGATTAATAGTGGTGCTAAGCAGCAATTATAGGCAATTAGTTCATAAATCAACATCTAAACAAATTATAGCGCAGGGGAGGGGGGTGTTGTATGTTCAAAACTTTAGGAGTTCCGTCATTCAAGACCTGGCGGATTCGTAGATTCAGAACCGCCATGTAATCATCACTAATCAGAACAAACAGTGTTCTAAGTTTAAGACCTGCAAGCATTTGATTATTTGTTTCAAGCTTATTTTAGAAAGGAATAGTGTATTTAAAACTATTTCACTTGACAAACGACTGCCTTTCTCAGACAACCAACAAATGATAGACTGGATGTCCTTTAACTTTTGCATTACCAAACTGAACCCGCTGCATGGGGAACTCTTTCACACACGAAAAAAAAAAAAAAAAAAAAAAAAAACCTTTTTTGGTAACCGCGGTAAAAGTGACAATAATACATTAATCTTTAAACAGTACATTTTTAAAAATGCATAGTAATAAATAACATTATAGTTATAATTAACAGTTACAATTTGACTTTATAAAGAAAACCTACTACGCTTTTTCTGTTAAGCATATTGGTGTGTGTGTGTGGGGGGGGGGGGGTATATACATAAATTTATTAATTTGAAAACAAGGTGAATAAGAGGATGTAACAGTTGGTTGCTGTGACTGCCACTAGAGGGGGCGAAACGAGTATCATACAATCATATACAAACGTCAGTCGAAAGGTGGTTTCAAGGACAAAAAAATTGGCATAAAGTCAAACAAAACAGTCTAAATCCAACTCCTCCAGTATTCCAAGTCTTCTAAAGCCATTCAATAGCTGTGAATCTTTACTTCTGCATATGTATACTTTCATAAAATATACAATTATAATTCATTTGTTCCCATTGTGCCAAAACTACATTCAAACTTAAAGGGATAGTTAATATAATAATAACAATAATTTATATATAAAAATCACCCTTGTGATGCTCTAAACCTGTATAATTTTATTTTTTATTCAAATAAAAAGTAAAAATGTATAAAAATACGTACCCCATTGACTTTCATATCTTCCTTTGTATGCCAGTAACAAAAAAAAACCTTTAAGTTTGGGAAGTTTTGTGTTTGGTTGGGGGCTGGTTCTTTGCATTGTAAATGTGCCAAGTCTAAACATGCACTACCTCTTTAAGATCTCATGCCTTATATATTTCCAGGAACCTAAATTTGTAGTTCTTGTTTAAACACCCATTTAAAGGCCACTAGTATGAAGCATAAGCCATTTTGAAAGGCCCATCATCATCATTATCATATCATTAGTGCAAGGTTAGCCCTGAATCTTGCTGTATTTGCAGCATTTAAGAAAATGAAAACTGCAGATCAATATTGGTTGTATAACAACAGACCAATCAGATGAATCTAGTGTGATAAGCATCTCTAGATATGATGTATGGGAGTTAAAACTCTTATAAATGTACTGTCCAATTGTTCATAATGCAAGAATGCAGTTTGTGTGAACAAAAAATGTTGTAGATATATAACCTGTGTGACATAATGTATGTCTAGCATCTGACGTGTCTATTTACCTGTTCCTCTCTGAACTGTAATGATTTTCTGATAGTGTTGAAATGCCATGACACAGCAAGCAGCCAGGACTCATCTTTACAGCAGAATGAAGACAATGCCTTTTGTGCAGATGGGCTCTGTCAGAAAGAAAGACATAACAACATGGGCACATTGCCATTCTCTCTGACACTTGCTATTTTTGGTTGTCCCTCACACACATATAAATGTCACAAATGAATTCTGTCTCTGTAAGACACGACACGCATGAAAACAGATGGAGACAGACATATCATAACAGACTCATCCATGCATTGATGCAACGTCTCCTCCAAAAGTCTGTACTTCAAATAAGATTATGTAGACATTTTAGCATTGCCTGACGTGCTAAAGGAGCATGAAAGTGTGCTTGTATGCAATTCCAATGTATAAAAAAATCAGATTTCACATTTAAAATAATGTGTTTTGTCAACTGAAAAATTTGAAATGACTAATAAATATAATGCAATTCATTAATTGTAGAATGTTGGTTAGGGTAATGTTGCTATTCATAATTGTAGATTTGAAACCAGTTCACCAAAAAAAAAAAAAAAAAAAAAAAAAAAAACATATTAATTAATTTATTAATTAGTTCTATTGCTCTTTTTCTTTCTTCACAACAGAAGGTGGCAAAAAGTGAAATGGCATGCATGGGTAAAAAGTAAATCCTGCACACAATTTACAAATTAATTCCACAATTTTAAATAAATTGTGCAATTGATATAATTTGTGCAAAAAATAAGAATTTGTGCATAATTTTAAGAGTGAGGTATCCAGACTGTTTTATGAGAATGTGGACAGGAAGTAGAGCACGATATACTTTTTTTCCTGCATGTCATGTGTTTGGCTCCGGAGAAATGGAAGTGGCCTTTTGTGCATTATAAATGACTTGTATCATTCAATCAACCAATTCATAATTCATATGAGGAATCTAACGAACAACATCCGTAACGACCAGTTCTTGGTCAATCCATGGATGAACCCATCCTGTACATTATCCATTTTGTTTACTGAGACTCTGAATCAAAATAGCAACTCAACTGAAGGAGGCATATTTGTTCAGTATGTAAAATCAATAAAATACTTATTCATAGTCTAGCCTAAAATACTATTGACTCCTGCTGTCTTAGAAAGCAGGAAGTCAGTCACAAACTTTAAAAGGGAGAGACAAAATTTTTGACAATTATTAATAAGAAGAAGAACAGTGTGTTGTCTTTAACTATTAATTCAAAAACAAAGATTTGTTGAGGAAAGACTCATGACAGATAATAGGCCTAACCTTACCTATACTAAAAGCTATCTCAAGGGAGTAACGTTAGGCCTCAAGGAGGAGTGTAGAAAAAAAAAATAAAGCATCTTCCTCCCAGTGTCCAACTCTTGTGAAAATGAATACATACAAAGATACAAAGATAACTGGGTAAAAAAGACTGCTTTATTAAATACCAGTGCTTTAATGTGCCCCTCCCATCAATACATATCATTCCTGCTCCCGTGCCTAAAAAGCAAAAAGCGATGGAGTCTCCAGGGAATGTTGTCATTGTCAAAGATTTTACCTCATTTGCATCTTTGACATCTCTCGGGACCCACGCGCATGTAACACAGACAGACTCCGTCTGTAAGCCTCTCGAACACACTTATGCTGTTGAGATTACATCTGTGATTTAAGAGCAAACTTTTTCATCCTTATGTTTCCGAAGTTTTGTGGAGGCTTCCTTCAGTACACAAACGAGACTCTTCACTGACGCTGTGCTCTTCACTGTGAGGGTTGACTTGACAGAACCACAGTGCCCTCCAGTGGTCCAGACTCCAGACACTATCTAAATTCAAAAAAAAAAAAAAGAAAAAAAAGGTGTTGGTCAAATGGAATTTTTTTAATATCGATATGGGTCCCAAAAGTTATAAACATGATGCCAAGTTTTAGATATCTAATATTTGCATTTGTTTTACTTTATACATTTTTGCATAATAAATAAATTCATATGTTTATGTACAGTATATGGTTACCATTTTCTGCTAATTCTTCTGACTCTATACAGACACACACATACACACACATATATATTTATATATATATATATATATATATATATATATATATATATATGTGTGTGTGTGTGTGTGTGTGTGTGTGTGTGTGTGTGTGTGTGTGTGTGTGTGTGTGTGTGTGTGCGTGTGTGTGTGTGTGTGTAATATATAAATAAATAATATAAATAAATATATATATACATGGAAATATTTTCAAAAAATACATACTGTAAGTCTGTGTGTTTATATATACACAATAAATAAACATTTTGGATGTGATTTAACATGATTAATGGTTTGACAGCATTTAAATATATTAAATATAATTTAATCTTTTTAAATATATATTTTTTCTTTTTTTCATTTTTCAAAAGTGTTTCATATATTAATAATATTTTATTAAATGGCTTCACTGTTGTTGAATAAATAATAATGGTAGTATAAAAAGCTCAAACTATTTATAACACCATTCATTTCAAGCACAGCTTAATATAACACCTTTCAAGATCAAAAACTGAAAACATGTTTAAACACAGAAAATGCATTACAGTAATTTTTGGAATGAACTGCATTTTTATAAACCTATGAATGGATATGTTGGATTTAGAATAATATTACTTTATACTATGCTGATTCACATTTAACACTATCCACACACAAACACCTACCTCATTACCAGGTCTAAAGGTTGGAGAAAATGAACTTGTTTTGATTTCCACATGAGGTTCATTACTAAGAATATACCATCATTGCCACACATGCAATTGAAGTAATTTCTTAAGCAAATAGTTGCATTGTCTCACTCTGGTCACATGCATTGCTCAATGCAGTCTATCCAGCTGTAGGCACTAAATAAAGCAAGACCAATACTATCAGATGAAGCTGTGATTGACAGTAAAAGAAGAATCTGCTTGTGTGCAAGTGTAAGATTAGGGAACACAGGCACGTATGCCAAAGCAGAATCACAGTGGTTAGCATCAAACAGCTACTCCATTATTATTCGCACAAACACACAGTCAACAACACTGATTACCCCAATAAATTCAGTCATGAGCATGGGGCCTATTTTTGGAGTCAGTGTATTAATGGAAATCACCCAACTACATAATCAACCACTCTGCACCTACATGTACATACAAGCATTTTACGATATTAACATGCATGGAGGAAACGGAGTATGCACTGACCTCTTCATATAGTTCATAATGAGATCCCTCGGGAGCCTCTTTACAGCTTTACACAGTCCGTTTAAATTTCTGTCCAGCTCCTGAACAAAGCCTGTTCCACTGTCTGCTTTACTTAGAAAAAGATAGCCCTGACATCTGAATTTCATGAACAATGCTGCCAATCATTTTCAGCTCAACTGAGAAAAACTACACATAGGCTCTTAGCCAGCTCTTTTTTCTCTGACGAAGGGTTATTTTCTGAGGGATTTCTCTTACCGTGGTTTTTTAAAAGCTGAAAGTCCTGTTGTTGAACAATTACACAAAGGTCAAGGCAGAGACACTGTGCATAATCAGGCAGATGGCACTTCAAGAATTCATTATGAGTAAGTGGATTACAACTCTGCAGTTATGAATGGTGCAAAATAGCAAAGTGCACTGTAACTTTCACATATGGCCATTAGTAAACTTTGAAATTATACAATTTTGGCCTAATTTTAGCCTCATTGGCAGTGCAATCAAAGTCTAAAAATCAGCACTATTGTTCTATAATTTGGCCAATAAATAAATATATTAGAGGGACTGAAAATATATATATATATTAATAAATAAAAATAAAATAATTAAATAAAAATGTTTTTTTACATTAAAATATTTTATTTTATATTATATATAAATACATAATAGGAATATTATAGGAATAATCTTCCTATAATATAGAATTTTTTTTATACATTTTGGCCTATAGAAAAAAAAATATATTTTTTGGCATAATTTTAGCCTTTAGGTAGTAGTGCATTCTAAATCAAATATCACTATCAATATATAATTTTAACACTGAATACATTATTTAGATAATATTAGAGCTGAAATAGCATGAAAAACACTTTTAAATGATTTGAGCAAAATAAATAAAATAAAATAAAATAAAATATTATTATTATTATTATTATTATTATTAAGGTTATTATTTGTGTTAAATATTATTACTAATCTGAAGTATAAGCTATACTATTCAAAAGTTTGGGGAATGCTTATTTCGGTAAAGTGTGTTATATGTCACATTCCCATTTTTATTTATCTTCCTAATTAAAATTCAACATTACAGTTCAAAAACAGTAGTGTATATAAAACATACAATTTTCACCATTCAACTAGACTGGAGATACAGAGTTCTGGCATGAAAATCTGATGGTGTAGTCTGATAGGTCTAACTCAATCTAATGTAATGACATCATCACATGGCACAGCTGATTGGTTCTCTCCTGTATTGGCAGCCAATGAGGTCACTGCTCAACAATTAAGTAGAGCTTGCTGTAGCAGTGCAATTTGCTTCGGAAACCCACCACCTTCCCCAGCTCCACCTATATAGATCTGCTACAAGGTGATTCATGTAAGCTATAAGGGGTCATTTCATGTATGTTATATTGACAGCAAGCAATATTCTTACATGCTCACAGCAGCATGTTGTGGACGTATTGGCAGTAGTTCCTTCATTGTGCCTATTAGCGCTACAGATAAATCCTTTTTCTCATAGAATTTAATTTCTCATATTGGAGCAAAGAGACAACAGAATTAATAGTGTACTACATGATGCATAACCCAGTTGCTCAAGTGGACTTAAAGTAATTAAGCATCCTCTAACCAAATGCAGAGGCTTTGCAATTTTACGCCTAAATTAATTACCAATACCATTCATGGAACATTTATTTACAATCAGACCAGCCGAGTGAGACAATGAACAACATAAATTATAATGTTAGCCAACAGTGACCAGCAATGTCCAGAGTTGGTTTGTAATGGCCAGCGGCTGGCCAGAGATTTATAGCTCCATATTCTCTAAACTTGTTCATTAAGGCAAACAATAGACTGTGTCAGCAGAAGATCTGTAAGATTAATCACACTAGTTGATCACTGTCCATAGGTTGTTGGATATGTCTGTGTGTCATCTAAGTCTTGTTAAATTGAAGTGGTTTATTGCTGTAATGGTCAGCTGCTTGCTGGGATGCTGCAAATTGGAATTTCCATTTTAATGAAAGGACAGAGAGGGACATATCTCAGTGCTGTTAGTTTGTTTCCAGCCTTGAGAACCAGTTTTACAGATTAATACACGTCAGACACTCAAAGACACAATTAAATTGGGCCTTTATCTTTATCTAAATGTCACCAACCATATACGCTCTCCAAATGACAATTATCTTGTGTTTCCAATTTACTCTTTTCTAATTTACTCGACAGAAAATGGACAAATGGTTCAGAAGCCCGATTCAATTTCACAGTGTCCTAGCAGGAACTTTAATTTAATAGCTGCCCAAAGTGGGATATGGATCACTTGCTCACGCACGGATATTTAATAATTTTGTACGTTTTTTTAAACACTTTTAGAGTCAAATGTCATGCACATGAGTGTAATGAAGGGAAATAATTGGCATTAAACTATACATTTTAAAGACATTTTGCATTGCAGGGTTATTCTTCAAATAACGTTATTTTTTACTTAAATTTTAATCAAGAAACTCAGGCATAATGTATAAACGAACAGTTCATGAATTAGTATTACATAGCTTGGCAATACTGTATATTGTTCTGCATATTTAAATATATTTATATTTGAAATTTAAAATCTCTTGTTGTAAGGCATAATAAGTGTGCAAAAAAGCTGAATATGTAGTATTAAATTATTTTAAATGAACAATTTTCCATTTTATATTTATATGTTTGTTTGCTGCCAGTTTGAACAGTACAGAGAAATTCAAATGTTCAAATATTAGTATTCTGATTTGTGCAACAAAATGAATATGGTAAATTTAAATTATTTTAAAATGATTTAATGCTTCATTCTATCGATTTTGTCTGATTAGTGGTAAATACTGGGTGAGAGACACCATCTTCATTAAAACAAAATAATAAAATAAAGATGAAAAGGTAAGTTTATGAGTAGATGCTGCTAAATACTTAAGATCAGTTTTTATGGGAGAAAACCTAGCTGAATTTGAATCCAAAAATTCTAATTTAAACTCAAATTGTGTACATTTACCACTAAAACCTACTTAAAGTAAATCTATATTACACTAAAAAAAAGTGCAATGCACATTAACATAAATACATCCTTCTCTAAAGATGCTAAATGATGCTCATCAGCTTGTGATGCTGAGGTGACATTAAGGAACATGTTCTCACACAAGGAGAGAACAGCCTTTAATTTACCTGCATCTCCAAATACTCCCAATTAAAGTCTAAAACCACAGGATCCTTTTGCACACCCACTGTGCCACTGCTCTTCTGAGCCACAGGCAGCTGAAGAATCAGGTGTGTGTGTGTGTTTGTATGCTATACCCCAGGACATCCAAGTAATAGCCTCATAAATCTCCTCATGCATAAAAAGCTAAGCAGATCGCACCGCCATTGGGCCAGCCATGCCTACACCTGCCGCCCTGACCACAGAAGCCAGTCGCCCTCCAGAGGCTCAGTCTGTGGAGTGCTTCATCCAGGCCCATTTTTGGGGAAATCATAATTTTGGTCATACAATTAGCTTAGAGCTTAATGAATACAGATGCTGAGGAACATCCACATGCACAAGCACTTAAAGCTGCAGTAGGTAACTTTTGTAAAAATATATTTTTTACATATTTGGTAAACCTGTCATTATGTCCTGACAGTAGAATATGAGACAAATAATCTGTGAAAAAAATCAAGCTCCTCTGGCTCCTCCCAGTGGTCCTATTGCCATTTGCAGAAAGTAATCGGCTCCCGGTAAAAAACAACCAATCGGAATTGTTTGTGTTCAAAATGTAGAAAAATGTATATAATAAGCAAGTACACCATGAATCCATTTTCCAAACCGTGTTTTTATCTTGTCCTGAATCACTAGGGTGCACCTATAATAAGTGTTTATATTCTGACTATTTTAGATTGCTTCGGGGATACCGCGGCGGAGTAACCCAGTACCGTTGTGATTCTTCATAGACATAAACAGAGAGAAGTAGTTCCGGCTACGATGTTCTTCCGCAAGACGCAAGCAGTTCTGTTTATTAACCGCTAGAGTGTCAAAAGTTACCTACCGCAGCTTTAAATTGATCACTCACAGCTTTGCATTACGGTTCAAGAGAAGAATGTGAAATCACTGAGACTTTTATGCTACATGTTTATTTCATAATGCTGCATTGATCTGCTCTGATATACAATAAGCTTTTTTGCAATAATAAGCAATTATTAAAAACGTTAGTTCGTAAAAGCATGAAAACTTAATACAATTTTCTTTTTGCATAGTGCAAAACAAAATTAGTCTAATGCAAAACAATCTAATTCTCAGTACTATTAAAGCAGAACAAAATATTTTTGCAGTATTACATAAAAATAATTTGCATTACCACATTGCAATGTCATTGTCATCCCTATAATGTAAAAAAGTAATAAATGGTAAACTAATTATTTACCAACTTTTTTAATAATAGATGGATATATAGATAAACTGTATATAAAGGTTAATGAGAATTTTGTGAGAAAAAAAAAAAAAAAAAATATATATATATAGAGAGAGCAGGTCTCATTAATATTCATCATATGTAATTTATGTATTAATTTCACTCCATGCCCTGCCGTTCCTCCAGTGTTATGTTGCTTTGAGGAATTATTGGACGATGCTGATGGTGATGATGGTGACCATGGTGACGATGGCTATGTTGATGATGTCCCTGGTGATGGTGACCATGGTGACTATGACTATGTTGATGATGATGTCCATGTTGATGGCGTCCATGGTGATGGTGACCATGGCTGCCGTAAGGAAGATGAGAGTGATGATGCTGGTGATGGTTCCTCCTGTGATGACGACCACCATGCTCATGACGTCGGTGTTCATGACGCGAATGCATAATCGCCTTTGATTCAAACATTGCTCGTTCTTCCCGAGTAATGTTTGCACACATGGAGTTATAGAAGACGTCCAGATCTATCAAGACAACTCCTATGCCACCAAAGCCTTTCTGGAGCACCT
This sequence comes from Carassius auratus, assembly GCF_003368295.1. Taxonomy (NCBI): domain Eukaryota; kingdom Metazoa; phylum Chordata; class Actinopteri; order Cypriniformes; family Cyprinidae; genus Carassius; species Carassius auratus. Next base: position 15,968,973 of record NC_039265.1, read on the forward strand.
GGACATTAAAAATGTCACAGCATCTAGTATTTTATTTCTACATTTTGTTACTGCTTTGAAACTACACTTCACTTACCTCTGCTATAAAACTTTGCTCATTTGACAGACTTGTTAAAGTAATGAACCGCTCTTGTCCACTTTTAATGGCCTGGCACACCTGAAAGGATAAGTGTTTTAGATTATTAAATTTCACCTGAGCTTTCCCTAATAATTAATGCTAAGCTAATACTATCTGCGGTTATAGCCTACCTGATTGCCCAGGTATAAGCCCAAAACGTGGATGTGATCCATCCTTCCTGTCTCTTTATTCATGTCATCATGCTTGAGGCGATCCCTGTGGTGATGCCTTCTATGTGACCGCCGTAGAAAAGCAGGCATGGCTAGATTGAGCTTTTGCAGGTCGACTTTCTGGTCCTGCCAGTGCTGGACTGTTTTGTTCTGTAAAGGAAAAGAAATATGAGGTAAACCCAGAGTTTGAACACTAACATGCTAACAGATAAATATGATTTACCCAAATATGACAGATCTATTTTCTTACTGGTCCTGGAATAACATTCATATGAAGCTCTCAAGAATTATAGATGCTACAAAAGTTTTACAGACCCATCATTTATCCTCTTTGGAAGCAGTTTTAATGGTGTAAGGCCTATAAGTTATGTTATTCCTGGAACATCAAAAGATGTGGATGCTTAAATACATCTTACTAGAGCTAATCACATGATGTGTGCTGCATTTGGTAGGCCGGAAATTAGTTATTTAGCATTTTAGCATTTAGCATTTCAGTTTCCATTATCCTGAAGTCAGTAGGTTTTTTGAATGAGTTTTTGGTTAGATGCCTAAAATTAGGTCTGTGGTGAACACAAACTCAAGATATTATTTTATACTACATAAAAAACACAGTATCACTTCTGTTTTCTTTACAGCTTTTACTTGTCTTTAAAAAGGTAGCAGCTAACAAGTTAGCTAAATGGGACTACAGAGGCTGTCGGGACATGAAACATTACACCAAACAGTTAAACTTAACTTACTAGTACACTTTCACAGCCTATGTTGTCAGGAATTAAGATAATAATAATAATAATAATACTGAAAGAATTGTCTGAAACTTTATGGTAGTGATGATGAAGTCATGTTACCATGCGGTAGTTCGTTTATAGTCCACATTTAGCCTTTTACTTCTGGTGATTGTATTTGCACTGCAAAACTCTTAACATTTATTTTCATTTTTAAAGATTGTAATAATGAACAACGCATGTAAGAATCAGAAACTTTTGTTGGTCACAGAGCTTATTTTCTGCAGTAATCCAATTCTATTGGATCTTTGTCGAGTGAACCAGGGTGGACATGAACATCCAGAAATATGTCATCCTTGAGGCACTGAATTTTAAAGCCAGCAAATAAAAGCCTGTCTCAACAAATTGTAAGAAATTTGAGTAATTTACAATGTATGGTCCATCCTTTTCGAGGTGAGCAGGCAGAATGGATATGAAGTCCACGTACCTTTTGAAAGGAAAGAAACACTTAAGTACATAAAAGAACCGAGCACAGCAAGTGCAATATGAATAGTGCATAGGAACGAGACTCACTGTGAAAGTGTTGGCTCATTATAAGTGACTGCACTGTGGTCAGCAAGCTCTAGTACAGATACTGACAGAAGTAGAGGCTGGGTTTCTCCTTCAAACGCGCCTTTAAGACTCTACAGACAAAATGGAAGCTTGTAATAAACATACACTTTGTTTTTATTAAAGCAAAACACATTTAAATGTGCGCCGAAAATAAGAGCCCTTACCTTCAAAAAATTTGTGAATAGCTCTATGGTTCTGCTAGATTCACCAGAAGAAGGGCCATCCAGCCAAGTCACGTCTACACCGTCTAAACTCTGGGGCTTTAAGTATGTCAATACCGTTTGAACAAAAGTCTCAACACCGGCCTCATTAGCAGACATCAGCTCCAACCTAAACAACAGCAAATTTAGTTAATTCAATATATTGTCATGGTATAGATTTTTATATATTTGGAGTTTTCAGAAATTCCCATCAGTAATCAGTACATGTAAAAAAAAAAATATTAATAATAAATTAAAAGTGGTAAAATAAATAAATAAATTAATTATTATATATATTTTTTTTTTTGTACCTTGATGATTTGATTTCCAAGCCAAGCAAAATCTTCAAAGTTGGATTTCTGGGGAGAGTATCATATTTTTATGAACAAATTTTTACAAATTATATTTTAAAAAATATATATGTAAAGTAATACTATTAACTATAATATTAATTAAAAAAATATTTTTTTTTTTAACAAATGTCTGAATTTTAGCAGTTCACTCCAGGGTCATTATCCTTAACTAAATCTCAGATTAAAATCATTAAAAATAATTGTATTAATTTAAATAAAATAGCCATTTAACTGTAATAAAAATATGAAAAAAAACAACATTAAATATGAAAGCATTCCTCATTTTTTGTTTAGCTTAAGCTGAAGTACTAAAAGTACTAAAATAACAAAATTTTAATTAAAATTCATCATAAAAAAAAACTTTACAAAAACGATGACAAAACGAAATGCTAAAATTGTATTTAAAATATTGACAAAAGCACTAATAACAGATTAAGTCAGAGAATGAGTCAAGAAAAGATCAAAAATCAGACCTCTCTTTCATCATTCTAATAGTAACACTGTCAACTTCTGACAAGCTTTGGAGGTAAAGGTCGTCATCAGTGGGGGTCAAGGGGAGGATGATGTGAGAGCACGGCCCCTCATGTGTGCGGTGTGTTAAAACATCCAGATAACAGGTCAGTCTGTAACTCCTCTGCGCACCTGTGACGAATGAGTGAGAGAAAACTTAAGTGCTGTGTTATTATTGTTACTCTGAATGCCCTCAGCAGCAGCCTAAGCTTGCTATTTTAGTTTCAGCTTGTTCAGCCTCTCAAACGTTTCCTTTTTCAAGTGCTCTCTAATCTAGCAGCCGTGTGCTTGTACCACACACCAGCATCACACATGCAATGTTCTCCTTGAGAGACTGTTGAACGACGATTTAAACAGGTTGCGAGTGGACTTACCGACTGAAATCACCAGGCAAAGGAATGCAAAAGCTGAAACACAATAGAAAAATACTCATCAATATCTTGATACACTGACAGAATCAAGAATTCTATGAAAAATGTTTAAGTCGTTTTGTGACATTTGTTTTTCTTTTTCTTTTTTTTTTTGCAAGTTAGTAGGTCTGTGGTTGTTCCAGCGGCGGAAACCTAAATTAAAAGCCACATCCTGATGTGTGTGTAGATGTTGTTATAGATAATACCCGACTGCAAATTGTACAGCAACAAGTTATGGCAAAAATGCAACATATCAAATGCTTGTCTTACATGTAGAGCTATTTTATTTTAGAAATTATTTTGTGGTATGGGTCACAAGAATGTTATGTTTTGCTATAGATCCAAATCACAGATGAATAAGCAACATCAGCAATATCTATATTAGATTTCATTAATTTTTTTAAAAGACATCTCTTTTATGCTTACCAAGGCTGCATTAAATACAGTAAATCTGCAATTTTGTGAAATATCATTACAATTTCATATTGTTATCAATGCTGAAAACAGTTGTGCTGCTTAATATTTCAATAGGAATGCATTGTTTACAGGATTTTTTGATGACTCCATCTTTAATAACAAGTCTGTTAACTCATATTTATTGACTCCGGACCTCTGAATGGTTGTGAATTTAGAATATACTAAAGGAAAAATGATTCAGTTCCAAGACACTTAGTAAAAGATATGTAAACTGTCAGAAAAACTATCTGCTGAAAAAATACCAGTTTAATAACGACATTTAAATGTCAAAGTTTCAGTTGGAAGTTCAGAAATACAAAAAACTGTTTACTGAATACTTGCCTCTGATGAGCTGCATTGTTCCTGAAGAAGTCAGTAGCTGCTGTGTTGTCTGATAAAGGCAGGCTATATATTATACACATACATACACCACTTCCTGTGTCAAAACTGGCCCCAAAGTTTCCCCGTCAGCTTCACACTTTGCTGATGCAAAGCCCACATCCTGGTTGTACAACAGGCCTGTGCCATCCTTATACACACACTACATTTATATTAAAACAAAGCTGATTATATTTTATGACGGCAGCAAATTTTTTACATTATTAACTTTATTATTATATGAACAAACTGAAAAGAAAGCTTGTACATTTTCCGCCAATATATTTCTGATTCAAGGAATACTGTAGTTGACCTAAAAATCTATATTTGCTGAAAATGTCCTCACCCACCACATGCCATCCAAGATGACTTTGCTTCTTTATTGGAAGAGATTTGGAGAAATTTAGCATTGCAAGCATTACTTCCACATGAGAATGCAATATTTCGGATAGATGACTTGTATTTTAGTCAGAAACAATGGTTTAAAGTTGAAAATGTTTTCATTATTAAGTTATTACATGCAGCTTTTCACTTCACAAGATGTTAAATGATGGACTGGAGTTGTGTGGATTACACGTGAATAATTACGATGTTTTTATCAGCTGTTTGGAGTCTCATTCTGACGGCACCCGTTCACCGCAGGGGATCCACTGATGAGCAAAAATACAAAAATTCTCCAAATCTGTTCAGATGAAGAAACAAACTTGCCAACATATCGGATGGCCTGAGGAGGAGTAAATTTTTTTGGCAAACTAACGTTAATCCTATTAGATCTGGAATAACCTTTACTGACAGATAATCAATGAAATTACATAAAAACTGCATATATATTTATACATACATGTGATGTGGTTCTACATGTTATATTTATGTATAAACTGCAATTTCAGAAGTTTACATTTTTCGACTGATTTTTAGTTCAAAACTGAGTAATTTAAACGTAGGTATGCAAAAAATGTAATCCATGTTTTTTCGAGGAGTACTTACAGTTAAAAAATGCAGCTTCTTACACTTGATTGTGATTTAAGCAGACTTCAAGAGCCCACCAAATTCGAGGACGGACGCCTGTTAAGACTTGATGGGCTTAAAGACCGTGATCCTCTTCCTCACTCGAGATTAAGCTTTGTTTTATCCAGCTCAGAAAGCATATCGCCACCTCTTGAAACGGAGTGCGTGTCTGTTTCAGCCTGTATACAGATTTTAATCAAGGTTTACATTTAAGTAATAATATAAATATCACCTCACAATGGTGAGTCTGGCCTACAGAGCCCCCAATAATCCCCCAATTGCAGAACCCTTACGTCACAGCAGTCTCAGGACAGCAGCGTCAAGCCGGAAGTGGACGGAGAAAAAGCTATTTTACTAAGCATAAGCGCCACGTTGTTTTAATCTACGTTGATGTCAGGTCAGCATTTATTTTTTAATTTTTTAAAACGATTCAATCAGATGATAGATAGATAAAGTAGCTGATCAAAAACAAGGTGTGGTTTATAAGGCTTTCATAAAACAAAGTTATTAATAAAAATGATGTGTTGTCATATTCTTATTCCAGGAGTTACTGTTATTTTAATTTAGATAAAATTCTTTTATCATTATTCCATTATTTTAGAATGTTCCATAACAGCTGGCTGGCTCCGCTGACTGTTGGATCTTCATATTGATGGTGAGTGTGTGTGTGTGTGTGTGTGTAATAATCAAATATGATCAAAGACGACTTTGATATGATGCAGGGCAACAATTCCATAAATGCAGTTATGCCCCTAAAGTTCAAGATAATGGAGCATGTTTGCTGTTTGTCCCAAATGTGATTTTACACAACTGTTTAGTAAATAAGAAGTTAATAATGTTATATTTTACAATATAACACAATTATATATGTAATTATATTATTGGGTTTTATATATTATATACTATATAATTGTGTAATTATATTATTGTTTTATATACAATATAACACAGTATTGAAAATATTACTTATAAACTAATGTCACAGCAGAATTGTTGTGCATCTCAGAGAGACACAGCGGTGTTTAGTTTTTTGAATGAACAAATCAGGTGAACCAATGATTCAAAAGCCCATTCATAAAGTGAGCCGTTTACTGAATTCCTGAATGAACCAGCCATTTGAACTTTTTTTTATTTTATTTTTTTTATTGTTTTTTCCTTATCACAATAAACAATGAAAATATCAGACAAAAAAAGAAGAAAAAATAAAAATATTACATCCTCAAAATGTGCAATATAAATTTTATTGTATCATAAACTAAGAGTCACACCTCCAGCAAATCATCTGAGAAAACATTTTCTATACTGTTCACATGACAAGGGAGAACAAACTATATTCAAAAACAAAAACAATAAAAATAAACTAAAACAAAATAAATAAAATAAGACAAACCATATAAAAGGGACTCAGCATATCTGAAGTGTTATTAAATGTTTATGCAATTTTTTAGCCTGGGCATTCTCAACCTTTATGAGACAGTTTTGGAACAGCAAAAGTTAATTTTTAAGGGCAGACCATGTGGGGGAGGACTTAGCAAATCGACATTTATGTATATAATATTTTGTGGCTATAATTAGATTATTGACCAAAAATTCATCATTTTTATTTTGTAGAATTACACCCATCTGAATATTTTGATATGAAAAGAAATCTATGTTTATAGATCTGGAGGACAACAGGTTGTGAAGAGATTTCCATAAATTCTGAGCCAGTTGACATTCATAAAACAGGTGTTCTGTTGTTTCAACATTAATGTTGCAGATATGACAATTGGCTAATCAGCCATTTGAACTAATCAAATAAATTACTCATAAGAACATTTATCGCCACCTGCTGGCAGTTTTAGTTTCTTATTTAGAGTATTATTTCCTTAAAAAAAAGGGAAAAAACACTTTAAAGGTATTGTTCTTCGTTTTCATTAGAATGGATAAACTCTGTATTCATTTTTTTATTATTATTATTATTATTATTATGCTCTGTAGATGGTCCTTGAGATGCCTTTGATTGCACAGCTGTAAGTTGTTTAAAAATATAATTGGGACTAAATTCAGTTTGATATAGTAATATGTGCTTTTCCTTATTTGTCAGTTTGATTTTCGTCTAATACTAAAACGGTGGTGCCTCATTCTCTTGGAAAAGTTTGCTCTTGAAAAGTATATTTATCTTGCATACGTTTTTCTGTCCAGCAGAGCAGTTCAGAGGTTTGGTGAGAGAGCTGATGTTCCTCCAACTGAAAGACGAAGACCAAAGAAAGCTCTTCTTTAGCATCCACATCACCACATAACACTAATAGCAACTCTATGCATATGACTTTGGAGCCCTCTAGATGTGGAATTCACTGTCGTAAATAATGAGCAGACGTACCTTCATGTGTGAGTGTGGGAAATAAAATATAAGTTATCAGCGGGCAGAGTATCATCAATATCGTTTTGAAACTGATATTTCATGGCAACAAAAAAAAAACGTCTTAAGAACATTAGTAGTAATCTATTTAAAAAAAATATTGAACTGCTGCCCCCTGCTGGTGAGTCATTCAAACACGCTCAAACATCCAACTACAAACTTCAGATCAGTGTCTACATAAAAAAAGGCAACTTGAATTTGTGGTATAGATTTAAACAACAGTACTTTAATCCCCTTCAAAAGTCTCAATGTAATACATACTGTGCAAAGTTTTAATCTGCAGGTAGTATAACTGTAATCAGATGAATCTGCATACAACTGGTTAAAAGGAGTATGGTACAAAACTCCTTTACATACACGCTACATACAGCATTTTGGAGATGACCCCTTCTACTCATTAAAACAAATAATACATTTAACATTTCTATGTAATCTAGTGCAAAATAATCTGTTTTTGTTACTTTTTGGCTCCTAAAACTGAATTGTTTTCCAAGTCTTCAAAAATTATTTACTCACCATCAATATAATTTTTGGTTCAATAATTTTATTCATAATTAAACTAATTTAAATATGAATAATTTTTTGTCTGATTCTCATACAAAGCAATTATATGAGTTATACTTTTTTTTACTATAAAAAAAAAGGGATTTAAATGACATGACGGTGAATAAATGGCAGGATTTGGGGAGAACTATTCCTTTAACATCTGCAAATTACAACAGAACATCTGCTCAACACACAAACACACAGAGCGCTCATTCCTCAAATAAACAAAACATGAATTTTAAAACATAAACTTTTGTTTTGTCTGGCATATCTTGAAGTAAAATAACCCAAAAATAACATTTCACTTGATGACATAACATATTTAGTTTTCAAAAATATGGTGAAATCAGCTCATGGCTTTAACTTCATACAATTTTGTGATAATATATAAGTAACTAAAAACATAACATATGCAAAGGACTGAGCACCAGTTAGTCATTCATTCAATTGCTCAATCTTCTAGTGGCAAAGAGAGGAACTGCATATTAATAATACATTAATGGTAACATTCGGAACAAAATACTAGTCACACTACTAAAGTATTTACTATATAAAAGTAGTATCCAAAACAGAATGCATAACGCACCAATAAGCTTAGAATGCTACATTGTTACATTTCAGTGAGGAATCATGTATGAATATTTTACTTGTCTTGGCTTTTAGTAGTCTGATCAAATAACAAGTCAACATGGTTAAATGTACTGTACACAACATTACTGTGTTTACTGCATCTTTGACCTAATAAATGCAGCCTTGGTGAACATAAGAGACGTCTTTTTAATAAATAAATTTAAAAAATTACTTACTGCAGAATTACTATTATGGTAGTATCCAAACACAGCCTATCATAAATAGAACTCAGTATAAACAACATTTAAAAAGAAATAACAATAACAATTGCAATGGCGAATGATAAAGAACACTATGTCTGAAAACGACAGCGACATTAAATCAGTCGATTCCACCATCGCTGGCTGAGACCACCAGATAAAGCTGTGCAAATCCTTCATCACACCTCATTTAATACTCTTAGAAGAAAAATTGCAAAAATTGTACTTCGTCTCTTCAAAGTGTGCATTTTGGACCACATTCTCCAAAAATGGTTTATAGTAATACCCTAAGAATGCATAACATCAGCACTCTCAGGAACAAATATGCACCCTTATTAAAGAGGTAGAGACAAGGTCTACTGTCCCAATGACAATCTACAATTTTTGCACGTTTTTTCTGACAGTGAAGGACAGCCTTCATTTCACATCTGACATTTGGAGGGAAGTTGCCACATCTTAGTATACTCACTTCATTTGAAACATGTCAATGTAAAACCTCAAGTTAACTCAAAAAGACAGGAAAGAAGCGGATCACAGACATTAGGCCTGGATCTGAGGGAAGGAGGATTGAGATTTGAGTCTTTCTGTGAAAGCAAGGAGGCTGTAAGACGGTTTTAAAAAAGAGATCGATCCTTTCTTCCATCTCCACATTGGCAGGTGAAGCCACCGTCTGGCAACTACAAATCTACTACAGATGTAGGAGCCAATCAAAAGTCACTGAGGATGCTGATGTCAGCGAACTCCTGGTGGTAACGGTGGGAGTACATGCCCAGCAGGAAGGCCCATTTAAGAGTCATGAAGCTCCACACGGCAGATAGATAGAAGCTCTTGGGGTCAGTTATTGCTGAAGACAAAAACATACAGATTGGATTACAGACACTTTAAATATGCGTATATTTTGTGTGGAATGTTTTATTAGACAAAATGAAGGTACTTACACTGCTTTTCTATAACAGCTAAAGCTATGAAGGTGGCAAAAGCAGCAACAGCCAGGAGGGAGAAGACCGAACTAACAAACATGAAGAACTTGAGTCCTTTCAGCCATGTGCGCCAGTAGTCCTGAATGTACATAATGTGGGTGACCAATGCCCAGAGTGCCAGAACGCCTGGAGATTTAAACCCATAACATAAACACATAGAAAAAAATTGGTTATACACTGTAAAAAAAAAAAAAAAAATTATATATACATTTATTTAGTTAGTTAGTTAGTTAGTTAGTATAATTATTTATTTTTTTCTTTTATAAATTACATGATGAAATAAATGGAAAATGTACTGGTGTTTTTCGGATATTATCCAATAAGTTTAAAGACATTTACATTAACTCTAACACAATGCAATGAAGAGCCAAAGTCAAAATGCACAGATAAAACACCTGTAAAATATGAATTTGGAAAACTCATTATTCCTTAATAGTAATATAGTACATTTTGCCACATTTTTTTATGGATTTTCATGTAACACTTTGAATTAAACGTAAAAATTACTTTCTTACCCCAATAATCTGTTTCATTTAGAATTTCAAAAATCTTGAGTGCAAAGTTTTGGGGGGGAAGAAATATAGTTTTATCAAAAGGAATTCACAAAAACTGCTAATTTAATTAGTTTGAATAAAATTATATATTTAAATATTAATTATCATATACTATTTATTATAGCAACAGTCAAAAAATCTCCATATTTATGGGTGTTTATTTCCAAAGTCATTTAAAGAAGATAACAGACTGATTATTTTAAGAAAGAAATGAAATAATAATTCATTATATCTCTATTGGAATAACAAACCACACACTGCAGACAGAAGGTGACAGCCTGAGGCTGTTCTTCCCAACCGCATGATCACACAATAATAGCAACAAATTAAAAAGCATGACAGCAAAAGAAACAGGATGTGAAATATCTATATTTGACAGCGAATGTGTGGCCTTGAGTTTATTTCCAGACCTGATAACCCGCCCGTCGCCGCCGTCCATGGCTGTTTATAAACCACATTCCACACGATAAACGCCGAAAATCCCACCAGCATGCCGAACGTGGCATAGCCCACACTGATGTAGATCCTGTTTGGACCCATTATACATGTATAAAGTACCGCAGTAAGCTGTAAAAACAGGCTAAAGCGAATGATTACACCATCGAAGAGAGATTATGTAATGCTGCACGGTTTATTCGTAAACACGACTGCATGACCCGGAAGAGCTCCACGGTAATCACCATAGCTACAATCAACAACCTCACCGTCGCGGATGAACAAAATGATTTGGTATTATTTGGATATGTAAAAAGACAACTGAACTAAATACTTGCGAAACATAACAGAATCACTTCTCTTATATTAATTTGAATTAATTTGATATTAATTTAGGCTTACAAAACACTTGTATCTGTGTACTTTAAATGTTGTGGAAATAAATGGTTCGTATATCATAGAATGAATCATAATTACTGTAATTTTCATCATGTCAGCAGTAGCTAATTGCAGTGTGCTCCAAAAAATAATAAAGCATTAAATGTGCGTTAATTGCTGGGAATTTAATAAGCGTGTACACATGCTAATTAAACACACATTATTTATTGTAAATAATTACAGTATAAATTGGGCATAAAGTTTGATTGAAGGTTGCAAAAATCAATGGAAAAAAAAACATATGAAATAGGAATGCAGTTTTTTTTTTTTTTTTTTTTTGATTGTCATTGTTTAAATTTATGAATAAATAAATCAACCAGCCTAAACAAACAAAAAGCAATCATGTAAAATTGTGGAAAAGTGTGTAAACATTTAGAGGTGAGGTGACACTCATAATGCCACATGTATCTCTTCTGTGCAGCGCTGAAGATGGTGGTTTGAATCTCTCTGATCTTTGCTCTAGTGGTTTTCCATCTACCTGTCAAACTCATTGTCACAGCACTACAGTAATTGTGAAACAAACAAACAAAAAAAATTAATCTTCTCAACTGCAAATGAACACTACCAGTCCAAAGTTTTTTTGAACAGTATGGGTTTTAATGTTAAAGAATAAATAATTTTGTGTGGGAGTTTTTGCTGTACTTTGGGTCAAATAAATACAGGCTTGGTGAGCAGGAGAGACTTCTTTAAAAAATCTTACTGTCCAAAAACTTTTGACTTGTAGTGTAGGCTAGAAAAACTAGCGAGAACAGATCATGCATGCAATTACATAACAGAATAGAAGAAATGCTACACCCAGAATTAATCAGGCTGACATCATTCACAAATTGTTTCATGCAACCTTATTACTTTATTGTGTACATGAATACACAAGCAACAAATGCCATGCCTTAGGGTATAACATATAAATTACAATAACATAAAATACTATTAATTAGTAATTATGAATTTATGATTCATGAAATGTGCTAATGTAAAAGGTGTATGACTGCATGAAGTTATAGCTGTATAAACAGCACAGGAAAGGGAGGTATGCATTTAAAATGATCAAAATGATGATCTCAGGTAGCATTGTTTAAGCATGAGCACACATCTTTGGCCAGACAGGAGTTGGTGCCCATGTAAACAGAATGAAAGTCCAGAGAGGACTGAACCAAATCAAGAGGCCACAGATGTACTTTGGCCCCATTTCCCCCAGTCACTGCTGAGAACTGAAATACTATGGGTTTTAATGGCATTCAAGGAAATGGAAGACAACAAGTGTCATCAAGCTTCAAGACACACCTTCATAGGTCAACCCTCATGAAATGAGCACAAAGCCTAATTTTGTTTCACCAATAAGAGCGGGGCAGGAAGCCGGTAACTCGGTGGCTTCAGTGATTCAAATGAGATCAACGCTCGGCGGTTTCCTCTGTATGCTTCACAGACAACACAGACAGACATAAAGAGATCGAGGCAGAGATAAGGAGAAAGAAAAAGTCATACAGAGATAGATACTTCACAAGACGCTCGCCTGGAAGACAAGAAAGACAAGACGGTCCTGATTGGCACCGAAGAAAACTATTTGGAAATCAAAGAAAACACTGCCAACCTCATCTACAGACGGACCAGACATACCGGTGAGTGTTTATATCACCGCCAGATGCAACCACATTTACCTCGTCTAACAAATCACCCTGAGAAAGCACTTCAATTATTTAACTAGTAATCATTTCATTAGATAGTTAAGATTTCTGACCTGAAAAAATTCTGAATAAAATCGGAATCAATATTATTTAAATATGAACCATGACACATTTTCTGACAGTGCTGATTTAAAAAAAGGTAGACTGTATTTCACTGTAAATATTACAAATATATATAACAAAGATTACTGGAATAAATTTTACCACATTTTACAAGACAACTTCAAAATGTCATGTTTAATAATAATAATAACAAGACAAATATTTTAAAATACTGTAATAAAAAAACCTTTACAGTTATATTTATTAATAAATAGATTAATGAATTTAATATATTCATTACTATATTTAGCAATTTATTCATTCAAATTAGTTTATATATTTATTCAACATTTATGTACAAACACATTGTCTAAAATGTTACCCATTGATTTTTTTTTTATGCTCAAAAATTCTTAAATAACTTTGGGAAATTCTGCGGGCATGTGATTCATCATGATGCTGGGAAAGAGACTTAAGAGACTGGTGGGTGACAGTCGAGTGCAAGAAGGTGAGCTGTGAGTTTAAAGAAGCCCCCAAATAGAAGACAGGAAGTTACACATGATTAGATGTGGCTGAGGAGGTGTGCATGTAAAACAGCTCTCTCTTATGTGCTTTCATCACTTCATATTTCACTGGACTTCCAATATAAACAATATTTCCTTCCTCCATGGACAACAGAGATCCTCTTTCTAAGAAACAGGCGCTCAGTTGGTATAGGAAGGAAAGGGTGACTTGGAATGACAGGATTTATGAGACTGAAGAATAGTTTTCTAGAATTACAAAGGGATGGAAAATATCTTCATGAGCATATGTGAAGCTTGAGATTCCAGTTAACTGGACCTTAATGTGTGTGATTTTTGTTTCATGTAAAATTGTGTTGCATTGGGAATCTACAGGGAGTTGAAGATTGATTACAAAAGGCTGTGATTTGTTGCAGGAAGTCCTACACCCTTTCCCAAAGGAAATGTGTGCTTGTTTTCGCACTGTATTTTAATCTCTGTGATGTGATTTATTTATTTTTGTTTTCTAGAAATGTAGCACTGGTCCGCCAGTTAAAACTAGTAATTTGTGAACTTTCTGGACAATTTATGGAAGCGTAAAGTACTAAGATTTTTTTAAACAAACTATAAAACAGTCACAAAAAGTAATAGCTATAAATGCACACTAGAGGGCAAGCTAAGTCAAGCAGCACCACTGTGCATCGTTTGGGTTATGAAACTAACTCTGGCCAATAACATATTCTTTCATGCTAGCAGCAATTTTAAATGCTACTTTTTAATTTTATTTGCCTGCCATAGAAAATTGGTGAACACAACTTCCCCATTGACAGCTTTTGTACCTTTTTTCTGAGAGTGTAGGATATTTGAGGTGTACAATAAATTATATTTAGTAATTAAGTATAAGACATTGCAAAACAGTTCTTCCAGCTGTCTAATAGGTTAACTGTCTGGGTCTTAATAGACTATTGTCTATGTGAGTTGATCTTGATCTAAAATACCTTGTTTAAAATGTTCTCAGTGTAGCAAGACCATATCTTATCTGCATCTTTAGATCTACACTACACACAGAAAACATGCTGACCGTCGAAAAAAGTGGCAGACAAAGTGTCTCTTGCTATTTCATCTGAGTTCTTCTCATCTGATACATACATGTCCAAATGGCTTGTGAGGGTCAAATGCAGGAGAACTGGATTTCTGAGTTCTGTCTTTGACACCGGTTTTGTCATAGCCAACCACTGACACACACACACACACATAAACATACAGGAATACACTTTCACGTATTCAGACAAGCAGTCAGGCGCACAGCTAAAAGGAGCAATTGTGGATCTTATTTTCTTTTTATCGCTGGGCCTTAGGGTTTATATCATTAGCCGCTGTGGAGTGCGACGTACAGTACATGGAGGATATACATGCCAGAATGCTTTCGTTCTTTAAACAGATCTTGTCTGCCAAGAAGAAAAACAGATTCGGTAAGACAAAACTTAATACTGTTCTCTGGAAGTGAATGCCTGTTTTGCGAGTTTTAGAACTCATGATCAGAGTTTGTGAAGATCAAATCACATAGCGTTGTATTCTCTGTTGTTCCTGTCAGCACACAAATGCATGCTTGAATACTGCGTATGGCACTTTTCTAAATATGGCCTAAAAAAAGGATAAATATCCAGTGAAGGGAGGCACTAAAGGCTTTAGAAAATGCTGATCATCAACCTTATAATATAAGCTGTTTTATGTTTTTATAGTTATTCAGTTTATATAAGGTATGACATTTTTACATTTATTATTATTATTTTTAATTCAGGACATTTAAATCTCTGACTATGTAGTCTTTATTACATATAATATTTAACAAAATTACAATAAATAACATAAATGAGTAGTTTGGGGTTTTATTTATATTTCCTGTAAATGATAGAAAAAAGTTTCATATGTATTTTATATGCCAGTCTTCTGGTCATGCTGTAGATTAAACGGAAAAAATAAGATTATTTGCATTTTTGTAGTGGAAAAAAAATATATGGGACAATTTTGAATAAAGATAAAATTTTGTTAATTAAAATTAACCAACCATTGCTTTTACTACATTTCATTCAACAATTTGTTTGATTTTAAATGTTCAAAAAGATCAAATATATATAAATCCCTATTTAAGGAGTGCAGACATTTAATATGTTTAAAACATGATATTTTTGATGCTAGGTTCATTTCAAGGGATTTGAGCCTCGAAATCCATTCGGTCATGAGACTTCTAAATGTACCATTCATTAACGGTACCATACTGTACATTTACAACTCACGCAACTGCAGCTAGAGCTTTGTCATGAGCTTTGTCATGCTGCTTTCGCAGTCGTTTCTGTTTTGGAGAGAGATGCTGGTTTCTGTGGCTCTGCTGCTGCAGTGCTGACAGAGATAATAAACCCAGAACAACAGTTGAGAAATACTTCTGGGGCCCTTGTGGAGGAAGGCAGGTGAACAGAGCCAAAACTGGGACAAGCTTCCAAAAAAATGTGCTAATTCAAGGACTCTTTGCAACTAGTTGCACCATATTACACATAATCATTAGGAGTTTAGCACATTATCACATAATTTTGCTTCTAACTAATTTAGACATTTTTTTACTCACTTATCAAGGTGTTTACAGCTTGGATTGCAAGTATAGACGAAACCGCTTTTCTGTTTGCTATATGCCGTGCTGTGTGTTTTGATCCCCAATTTGTAATGATTAACATACACATGTAAAAGAGCAGCAACATGCTGTATTTAGATCTTGTTATTCCAGCATGTTGGACTGACTGGAACCGCAGTGGCTGAACAAACTCCCCAAAACAGTCAAGTGACTCCATGTTGATATATTTCAGTCCTCCAGAAAGGAAAGCCCACTCTCCTGAAACAATAGCCGGGGTCTAAACAAATATTATGATATGTTCCCTGACCTCCAGCCACATGGACATTCTCAGGGTGGGACATGTCTTAAGATGGTCCCCAACGTGACCTGTGGGTGGGGAGGAGCCGGAGGACATACGGTATTGCCCATTAAAGTAAATGGCATTCATTCCTTGAAAAACACAATACATTTTCGTAAATGATAATAATAATGTCAGCATGGGACACTAAGGTTAATATAAGTGCTGTTCCAATCCTTGTGAGCTGTTCACCTAAACAGTATCTTTTGGCAGTGTTGCTCCAAATAAAAGGCAGCAAAATATGCTGCCTTTTAAGATAACCTGTTTTAGCTCAAATCTAAGACAGCGCTGCATATAACCAAGGATAAGGCGATCCAAGAATAGGCTGCCTGCAACAAGCCTGTTGAAAACCTAATTATGGACAGAGACAAGGATAATGCATATAAAAAATATATTTGTTTATGCATATATTTATTTTAAAATATATGGAATATCATTTCAAATATATACGTAAATGTCATGTTTATATATATTTAAATGATTACTTTTATTTAAATAATGATTCAATTTAATGTGAATGTAACATTGATATATAAAATATTTTATATATTGTTTTTATATTTATTATGTATCATTTAATGAATAATACAATTTTAAGGTTTGTTTGGGTTAGGATTGTTACGAGCTGCTGCTAGACAGTGAGGCAGCTCACTAGATTTTGATAAAGAGCTTGAGCTTCTATTTTTGGAGCATCTCGCAAGTATAGAAATAAACAGCTATAGCAAACACAATACTATTCATCAGAGTTCACAATATCCAGCCACTGGGTTTTGTGGGAGTCATGAGATCTCACAAATCATAAGCATGAGATGGGAAACGACATGATGTAACAGTACAACGGAGAGCAGACTGAATCAAACAGTACTGACTTCCTCTCTTTCTTTACTTTTGTCTCCTCAGAGGCTCCAGGAATCATGTGCTCAGAAGACACGCTCCTCCGGTCGTCTCTGCGCCCGTCCCTTGAAAAGGTACAGAACATTTAAATAACTTTCTTAAGAATCACATATGAACTCTATTAGTTGCTTTTTTCTTTGCACTGCCTGGGGTAATTTATACTTCTCTGATGCACAAACTCTAAATCAAACACTAAAGCAAATCCATTTTACTACTGTAAACATTCAAAACTCATTTTAAAAACAACTGTTCAAATGTCAGAAGGGTTTTTATCCAAGCCAGTGCTGCAATTTCCTCTTCATTTTCTCCTTCTCTTCAACCTTGGCACCTGCATTAGTAAGTAAGGTGGGTTATGGCCACGCCCCCTGATCCTCACCCCCTCAAGGTTTATCATGCAGCTGGAGCACACAGATAAGAGCGCTGAAGGAGAGACTGTGTAGAACGCACGAGCTAAACATATTTTGCCTGCTCTAGCGGTCCTTTTACTGCTTGATGCAGAGTTTTGTTATGCAGATTTCTACTTTTCTGGATGCAGATCAAATAATCCTTCAAAACAACGGGATAGGATGCTGTTTTTATTCCATTTAAAACATTTACTTAATCTTATAATGTTCGTTTCTGTCCCAACATATTATTATGCTAAACAGATCATTCGTTCATGCATATTCAAATGAAATGTCAAAACACAGTATATAAAACTATATCAGCTAACTGAATTAAAACTGCAGGTTTTAAAATTAATTTTTATAACTGTTAAGTTATATTTAATTACATTTTAAGAAAAGAAAACTAGGTTTTTAATACTTCATTTCAAATTAACGTTCATCTTATTTCAAGTGATATATGTGTTTGTATTAACATAATACATAATATATAATACATGCATATATTATGTAAACAAAAACTTATATTTTGGATGCGATTAATCGTTTGACAACACTAATATAAACACCCCCAATGAGGCAATCGTCTCTTCAGAACTAGTCTGACCATGTATTGCAGTTAACAAAATACCATATGTGACCCTGCAATTAACACTGTATTGTTTATTATCGATTTTTCTTTTATGCCAAAAATCATTAGGATATTACATAAAGATCATGTTCCATGAAGATATTTGGTAAAATACACCCTTAGGTTCCATATTTTCAAATAGTTGGTTCCAGATTCGGCCAAATACTGTACGATTCTAACCAGGGGTGGCAAGGCCAGGGCAACGGCCACCCCCTAGGATGATTTGCAGTGGGTACTATCACAGAAATCACAGAGATATAACCTTTTGTCTATATTGAAAACCCTTAATTTTTTTTCTTTATTTTAATGTGCCACCCCAAAATTAACTGAGGCCTCATCTGGCCACCCCTGTTCAAATTTTCTGGGGGCGCCACTGGCACTGTCTAACAAACGTCAATGGAAAGCTTATTTGTGCTCAGTTAATTAAATCTCAGTTTTAAAAAACTGACCCTTATGACTTTTTTGGGTCCAGGATCACATTTGATCACAATTTTATGTAAACAGACACTTGCGGATAATCCATGCGGATGCTGGTTACAGTGGTTAGTGTAGTGCGAGGCGGAGGCGGGAGCTGGAGCGAGGGGTGGCGCCTCGCCTCGGATGGATCGAGAAGGCACAGGCACGTCTGGTCTGACAGCGAGCAGCAGCTCTTAATGGCATTCGGAGGCTGGAGCTCACACGCACGCAGGAATGCAGCGTGCAGGTCCGGTTGTCCTTAAACAGGGATTGTCCGATCCTTACTGGAGATGTAGTTTTCGACATGAGTTGCTGCAACAGATTATCTTTAAGTAAAAGAATTGTTCATATATCGGACCGGGCTGAAACATGCATCTCTTTCGGAGTTATAAATATCAAGTCTTTTCAGATCGGTGTACCAGTGCGGAAACACCTCAGATTCGAGGAATCAGCTGGGTAAGAAATTCATTCTTAAAAGTAGAATTGTTATTCGTAAAGACCGAAAGAGAAACGTCTATAATCTGGTTATTCCATGAAATAGGAGCGTGTTTGGAAAAGTTATGTTCTTTCAAAGAATGTTTAAAGTATTAATAAATTACATTCTGCACTCTCAAGTTAAATAAACTTGCTTTGAAGTGTGCTTAGAAATGCTGTCTTCATGGAAAAATAACTTAATGATAAGACATTACATGTTGATGTCTGCTTTTTATTGGCACCCTTTTATTGGAATAACCCAAACAATATTTTCATTCTGAATATATGCAGGTACAATTTTCTCAGAACAACCTATTGACTCTGTAGGGCTAATGAAGTGTGTTTGTGTGTGAAGGGAAGATGGCATTGAAACCAATGCCAAATGATGTGAAGCCAGAGGCTAAGACACTTAACCAAAGCCCCTCAGACACTGAACATGACCCCAAACAGTCAGGGAGAGCAGAGCTTTCTATTGTTGTTGTATATGTTTTTGTGTTTAAAATGTTGTTAAAGGGTTAATCAAGGATGAGTTATTTATACCTTATTGTTCATTGTCCATCTTAAGGTTTGTTCCCTTACAGTTTGGAAAAGAATGTGCACAGGAAGACCCACAACCACTGTAGACCATAGTGAACTTGAGTGAACTTTAGTGAACTACAGAGTAAATCTTATATAATGAGCTTTTTTATCATAAGTGAAGGATCTCAATTCAAAAAGAGACTGACTGATCTCTTTAGATTACATTCTTTTCGGTTGGTTCTGGTCATGTGACTTTCATATCAATATCAAGAAGAAAAACAAAATACTCATAAACACGGGACGAGCAAACATATGGACACTGTGTAAACCTTATTGGTGCTTTCCCACCTTCATATTACACTGAACATTGACTAACCTGCACGTTTACTCCCATACCTATCCGTGTCTTTAAATACACATGATAAACAGTTAGTCCAGTTAGAATATGTTTTAGTTTCTGGCCTGCTGACTTTCAGATGTTATGCGGGGGTCTTTTATGTTTCAAGAGACTGGACCCCCTTTTCCTTTTCTACATTCCAGCAATAAGGGTCGTGACTCAGAATGAAACATCTAACATTGCCCAAAGACCCCATGAGAAAGAGATAATGAGCCCTAGTTAAAAAGATATCCATGTGTTGTGTCAATGTGCCACTGTGTGCACTCTTATCAGGGTTGACTTTAATCTGTCTGCCATTTTCTGGAGGTTTGTTCCACCTGAAATTAAGTATATTTTGTCAGAATACGGTTCAAAAACAAAACTTTACACCGAGGTATTTGTCTTAAAGGAAAGAATTTACATGAAAATTTGCTTAAAGTTTACTCTTTTACCCTCAGGCCATCCGAGATGTAAATTAGTATGTTTCATCAGCGCAGATTTAGAGACATTTAGCAATACTTCTGCATAAACTTGCTCACCAGTGAATGGGTGCCGTCAAAATGAGAGTTCAAACAGCTGATAAAAACATCACAATAATCCACAAGTAATCCACACAACTCCAAACAAATTCATTTTTAAAATTTTTTACTTTAAACAAACCATTGCTTCCTGCTAAAATATGAGTCCTCAATTCATAATACTGGTTTCTTCAGTGTAATCTTGTCTGAATCAGGAGAGATATCTGCACAGTTCAAGCACCATTTAAAACAAATCCAACCCTCCCGAACAAAGCAAATTAAAAAAATAATTTGAGTGAACTATTGTCCTGCATTAGTTACACTGTAATACATTTGTTAAGTGGGATTCCCATAAGAGTTTCTAAGTTAAATGGTAAGTCTTTATGATTTTCTTTTACTGCCATGAAGCTTGAGATGCATCCATCTATCAGCAATTATATGGCCAATTTGGACACTCAATAAAGTAAAGGAATAAAGACACCTGTCAATAGCATTTCAGAATCATGTGATTTCAAATACTTCCCAGCACCTTCGCCACACTTACAGTCAATATCCATCTGTAATTTCCCTCTTGTACACACAAACATGTGATCCAGCAGCTGTAGTTTCACTCTACACAGTTTACTCAGTCAACAGAGGTAAAGATATCTCCATGGCCAACCCTCTACTAAGTTAAATCAGGCAAGAGGATGCAGTGAACCTGATCATCTGAGAATCATCCAGCCATTTTTACTGCCCATTGCTGCTGTTGAAAGGAAACCAAGCAGGGAAAATGCTGAAAAAAAAAAACTCTTTTTAAAACAAATCAGCTTATCCTTATAAGATCTTCAAATTATACATTAGTTTTAAATGTTGGCACTGTTGACTGGCTGATGTTTCACTGTTTCTGTGGGCGTCTGCTGCATTATCTTCCTAGGTGGTGTGGTGTAGTGGTTATAGGTATAGTAAAATTATGATTTTCTCACCCGCATGTTGTTCCAAATCCATATGACTTGCTTTCTTCTGGGGAACACAAAAGGAGATGTTTAGCTCATAGTGGTGTCAATTAACAGAATGGTTACAGTAGGTTGTGAATGACATTAGAGTGAATAAGTTATGACAGAAATATCCTGAAAGGAGCGAGAAAGGAGAAAGCCTTAAATATTATTATAATAACAATGGGCCATTGTAATGGTAAGGGACTGTTCACACTGGATGGAAACAAAAGATTAAATTTCACAAAACCTATAAAGATACATTATCAGGGCAAGCCCATGCTTCCTAATGCTGCACAGCATTAGTCAGCCGATGCTGAGTAACACCTGCCATGGGAACAGAGTCTGACAATGGCTCATAAAAACTGAGTTATGGACTCTCCACCATATGCAGAGGGGAATCGGGTGGAATTTGGGCGGATGAGAGTTTCTCTTTGTCAGAAGGTTAGAAAACTACGCTGGCAGCATCTCAACTTGTAGCTCAAGTCCTTAATGATTCAAGTTGGTCCACTTGGTCATCATGGTAACGCTCCCCTGCAGATATTTTCTAGTCATGCAAGTACAGCTCCCGTCTGTTTGAAAAGTCAAAGCCTGACGCCGGAGACTTGCAGTAACATTTCAAAACAAATGTATCATACATTCTCCCTCTAACTCAATAAAGGCTAAAAATGTGTCATATAAAATGTGGAAATATAAGGAAATGTTGTTTCCAGGCTTAAAAGATTTATTAAAAGTGATGAAAATTTCTAATAGATATTATTTTTTTTTGTCTCTATAAAATATGCAATCTGCTACTGCAATATTGCCTCTGAGCAGAGTAAAACTTGCTCTCAATCTGAATCTGTGAATTGATTCAGGTTCTTTGAATCAAGGAATTGGTCAAACTGGTTCAGTCTGGTTCAGAGTGATTCATTTAAATTATATATATTTAATGTAATTGCATTGGTCAATAATAGATACGATTAGTTTCTTTACATATATGTCACGGGCATGACCAGAGTTAAATAAATTGACTTGACTGAACATATGCAAATTCATTTTTGCACTTTTGGTTGACAGTATGCAGAATGGATTTAAACATGATAAAATGTTTTTTGATCCACTCTTAAAAATAAAGGTCCTTTATTGGAATCTAAAGTTCCATTGCAAAAAATGTGTTATATAGTTGAAAAGTTCTTCAAATTTTCTTTATACTAAAAAAAGAAAGTAAGAAAGAAAATCTTTTAAGAACTGTTCGCTGAAAGGTTATTTTGGATATCCAATTTCGCACTGCAATAATAAAAAAAAAAAACTATATTTTTAAAGCAAAAATGATATTGCTTGACCAACATGTTTAATAAACATACATGGAAGCTGTGTATTGCATTGTGAGTGATAGGAATTCTTATTCTTAAGCAAACAAATTCTGTGTGGGCCTGGGTATCTACCTGTAACATGAAATACGATATGATGAATTATATTTGATATTGATTCCACTAGGTCAGTTCATTGCAGAATCAATAACTAAAAAGCATTTGGGCATCTAAATCACCAGTGGTTAACAGATTACCAATCAATATTTAAACAAAGTTCATCCATTATTCTGTCTTCAATCTCACTGATGCTCTGATTTTTATGATGCAGAGGAGAGAGAAGCTTTTCTTGGCCCTTGATTGCAGACAGAGATCAGAGCTGCTGGCAGTTGTTGTTAGTAAATGGCTGAACGGAGAACCAAAACCTTGAGTGCCTCTTGAGCAGGAATCCAATCAGATATGCATGCTTACAACCTGGTCATTCTCAAGTATGTGTAAAAATTTTAATTCTGAGTGAAAAAGGCGAGTTTATATCTCACAATTTGGACTTTTCTGCTCAGAATGAACTCACGGTGCAAGTTAATACCTTGGAATATTTGACACTTTTTTTCCCCAGAACTGCAAGACAGAAGTCAGAATTGTAAGATATACTGCATCAAGAAAGTAAACAGTGAATTGTGAGATTTAAAAAATCAGTCAAGCAAACCTAATTGCAAAAACAAATGATAAACCTCTTAGTCATAATGACAGTCTCTGTCCCTCCTCCACCACGAAAGCCAAACATTCCTTTGAAATTCTTTGTGAATCTTAATTACTTTATGGCACTTCATTAGTCTTTGCTGAGAGGGAGGCAGGTGGCAAAGATCATGTGCAGTGCTAGTGTCACATACCACACATGGCAGCATTAGTCTGGCATGTCTTCTGGCATTCTTCAGCCCTCGGTGCCTTTGTTGTATCGCGTTTTAATACTTTTGATGCTGCACATAGACAGAATGACATTTTGACAGTCGCAGATTGATTAATTGTATCTCAATAATACTATAAAACTAGACTTAGTGATTGGTTCGTGCCTAAAGGCAACCACAATGCTTGAGCAGGAACTCAATTCTTATCATTAAACTCTTTCTCTCTCTGTTTTCTCCTCACAGACACCTCTGCCAGATGCTGTTGATACACAACACACCATCAAACAGGTATGAAGGACTTCGTACAGTGGCCAGGGCTTTTTTCTTCTGTGGAACACAAAGGGAAGATTTTTAGGCAATATAGTCATCGTTTTTCATGCATTTACTAAGAATGAAGGCTGAAGCTCCACAAAGGAGGTCGAAGTGCATTAAAATCAGCTACTCATTCAGTATGATTCAAATCTTGTGAAGTCAAACGATACATTTGTGAAGATGAGACCAAAATTTGAGCCATGCAAACTTATTTAATGAGGCTTTTGCATGCTTTTTAATTTACACAGATGAAAGAAAGCCATACAGGTTTGGAACGAACACATCTGACTAAGTAAATAATAAAGGAATTCGAATTTTTAGGTGAACTACCCCTTTAAATGAGTTCCAGTAAAATTCTTCAAGGTGATGTGTGGCATCTCTGTAACAGAAAGCATGCTTTCATCTGCACACCTCTGACTGCTATGAGGTTATAATGTCATGCGCACAGAGGTTATAAAGGGTGGCGCTCTACAATATTGTTAAGGACATAAAAGGGCTGGTGGAATTCTAAATATGGCTCAAAATAATATTACTCACCTTGTGGAGCAGTTTTGCCTAGATGTCACAACATTTCTCCAGAATGGGCGAGGCCTCAACACAGATTCCTTTTAAACACATTTTGATAATTACTCATCATAATATTCAAAACATCTTTCATTCCATCCGAGTGTCATTTCATGTGGATGTGTTTTGATCATTAATTTGTGCGCAATTGTATGTGTGTGTTGTAATTGCTTTCTAAAAGTGAAGTAGTAGGAATGCATACACATTTCGCCGTTATTTCACTACTACACGCAGTTCTAGCATTGCAGTGTCAACTCTCTTGGCTCATATAATACATGTCCCTTCAGTATCATGTGAGCCCCTGAGGGAGGAAGACACTGTAAATATGTTGTTGTACTGGCTTTCAAATGAATGGTAGATTTTCAAGATCTTCTTAAACTAGGTCAGTAGCTCTGTATCAGCATTATGTAGGTCCCAGCTTTGTCTTAAGATGGTTCTCCTAAAATTTCATGAGTAATGCAGAGAAACAAATGAGTTTACATACAGTAAAAGTAGCAGCTCAGATCATTAAATCTGCACATCTGAGCACTATTTTAGAATTTAAGAGGCTAAACCCCCCTTATGCTCTACCTAAACCCCTCCTTAGTTCATTCATCCTCATCTATCATTCCTCAAAGCACTGTCAATGAAAACTAAGAATTATTCACAGCTAAACATGCATAGCTATTGTTTCTGCTAATCGTATGAGCAGCTGCCTAACCCACTGAAACCCACTGTTTTGTGGCTTAAAAGCACGCTCTAATCACCATAAACACCTATTTCCTTTGCACACACCTTTCGGTTCTTTTCTTATGCAATTCTGCATTGACCACAAAAGGGGGAATGTCAAAAAACCAGTGAAAATGCAGCTGAAATGCTTTTTGTTTTTCAGTCAATAGTTTTAAGCAGACATCTGGGCTTGCATGTTCGAGCATGGTCAGTGCCTGATGGGAGAAAAGGCAATATTGCCAAGGATTTACATGTGGTTTATCAGAGCTCTGGAAGGACGTTTCATCTGTGGAATGCTCTCAGCTTCTTATTTTGTGGGCACAGTGATTCCTGGAGTGTGTTCCTTTGAGCAGAAAGACAACAGTTTTCATCAGTTATTACTGGTGTTTTTAAGACAAGCATCATATTTTTCATCATACCTCCTACATAGGGCAATAGTGTTTTCTAACTAAGTGTTTTTTGAAACCCTAACCCTGGGAAAAAAAAAAAAAGAATTATATTAAATGTATACTGTGTATATATATATATATATATATATATATAGTTTCTTTTTTTAATTAGATTTAATTTTTAAATGCTCCGTTTTCCTTTTAGTTACATTGCTTTTTTCTTTTTTTTAATATTACTATCTAGTTTAATTTATTTACATTTTAAGTTCCGTTTTTTTTTTTTTTTTTTTTAGTGCTTATGTTAAGAAATTTGTATATTTATTGAGCTTTACTTCAGTTTACAAAGCAGTTTTTAATACTTTTTAGTTAACAATAATATCCTTGATAAGTTCAGAACCGTAATGCGTCCTGAGTGGCTCCGGTGTTTCTGATATGATTCCTGCCCGGCTCTATTGTGAGCTTGCTATGTATTGTACAGAACGAAGCCTTTCCCTCGGCTCACCAAGGTCACGCCCTCACGATTGCCTCCGCTGTTACCGTCGCCCACAGATGGAAAACACAGCCTGTTTCCTCCCCACACTACAGAGGAGGACGGGGCTGTGCTGCCTGCTACTTCAAAACCCCAATGCATGTGGGTGACTAACACTTGTATACAAAGGAAGCACAATCACATTCCCGACAAGTCTCTATAGTTGAGGTATTGTGTTAGAAGCTTGCAAAGCTCAGTAGGGTGAGGCTCTGTTGTTTTGTTGAGCAGCTATTCATATTCATACAAACAGGAACAATAAGGATGCTTTTCAGTAGTTCAGGTGGTGTTCAGCAGTGACCACACCACAAAAAAGTTGTTTGTTTTATACATATTCTATCACACATATATATACAGTATGTGCTACCCTGCTGCCTCTACATTGTTTGTATAGCAATATGATCTAGACTTGAACAATGCCACCCTTTCCCTCTGGACAAACCCTTAGTCATGTGGAGAGACATCACATAATCAGTGTTCTATGAGCTGGTAGTTTGGCTGGAGCTCTCCAGGGATCCTTAGACATACCTGAGAGAATCCGAAAAACAAGTGTATAAATATAGCACAAGCACAGTTGTGAGCTGCAAAATTGTAAATAAATTGCAAAGTGAAATCATAGACATAAAAAATTAGAACTCGTTTGACATTTAGGACTCATTTGACATATTAGGCAGCACAATGAAAACACAACAAAATCATTTCTTAAGCACCAAATCAGCATTTTAAAATGATTTCTGAAGGATTGTATGACCTTCAAGACTGTAGTGATGGCTGCTGAAAATTCAGCTCTGTCATCACAGGAATAAATCACAATTTTAAAGATATTAAAATAGAAAATGATTTTAAATTACAATAATATTTCACAATATTACTGTTTTACAGTGACTAATTCTCTCTATTAACTAGTTGCTTATTACCACGACTATTATTAATATATTGGCTGTTTATTAGTGATTATAAAGCACATATTCAGCACTATTCTAAATCTCTAATTCTACTCATACCTAAACAATATCCTTACTATTAATAACCAGCAAATTAAGAGTTTGAGGCAAAAGTTAATGGTTGGTTATTAACAAGAATTGGACCTTATGCAGCCTTTGTCAAAAACATTCCCAAAATCTTAGGACCCCAAATGGTTTTAGAACCTTTAAATGGTAGTGTACCCAATAAATGACATTTTCAAAACAACATTGATATGTGAATTGAATGATCCAATGGATATTTGGATAAAATGGAGAATGAGCAGCCATGCTTCTTGTTGTCGCAGGTATCTTATGATACATATAATCCCAAGTGTTCAGGAGAGTTGTCAAAGTCAGTGATCCACAGGGAAGTAATTATTCCCCAGGAGACTGTAGAATGCTGGGAATAGGCTGCCAGCCACTGTTCCCATCTATACACTCGTCTCCAGGGACAGAATCATGAAGCGGAGATGACAAGGGAGAGATTTACATGCTCAGGGTCTGCAGACACAGAGTCTGGGCTCACGCTGTGTAGAGTGAGCTAGATGGAGAGTTCTGCAGGGTGTAAGTCTCAGAGGATACAGGCTAGATGTAGGTTGACCACTTTTACTAGGACTGTGCATGCTTAGTTGGCTAAACTACTTATATACTAATTACCAAATGAGTTACGTTAACAGGCATTAAGAAAAGTGTAACTCTGAAATTGTCCCGGGATCATCTGGACTGGAAGCTAAGCACATGTTCTGTACAGAACTGTCCTTGTGCAGCATTTAATGAAGTGGTCCTGTGAGAACAGCACTGTAGATCTGGCCTCGCTTCGAAGTGAAAAGACGGGTCAGCTGATCCCTCACGGGTCAGGAGCCAATTACATCACCGTGACTGACCGACCAGGACAGGGGCCTCCAAGAAGGGGCACACGCCTCCGCCCTCAGCAACAACCACAACAAATAAAGTGTGAGAAATGAAGGCAATTCAAGTTCAAGACCTCATCTTGAGACAAACTGTTCTGCAGAGCAACTGAACAAACAAATAAAGGTTCAGAGTTTCTGCAAAAAAGAAAATCACAAGACTAAAGAATGAGACAGCTAGGGTGGAGCAGAAGCATGTGTCATAATCCACATGTTATCCATCCCAAATAGTATGCAGTATTGGAATATGTGTGTTTAAATAGGAAACTGAACATTTTGTTAAA
Source organism: Carassius auratus (assembly GCF_003368295.1). NCBI lineage: Eukaryota > Metazoa > Chordata > Actinopteri > Cypriniformes > Cyprinidae > Carassius > Carassius auratus. The sequence continues at coordinate 15,997,365 of NC_039265.1, forward strand.
ATTTCCTGCAGATTTGACTGAAGTGCTTATGCTTTTTGGGCTTATACTGCCTCCAAAAAGTTTGTTTAATATACAATAAGTCTATTCTATTTTGATTGTGTATAAAAATCTTTTTAGTTAGATGTAAACACAAGCAAATTTTTTAATTTAGACGGGTGGTGGGGTCACGGCACCATTTTATACATACAACTATATACCTTTCATACTGCCATATACTGTCTTATGGTACATGAAAAATATACTGTTCAAAAGTTTGGTGTCCATAACTTTTATTAATATTGTTATTATTATTGATCAAAAGTAACAGACTTTTTTACTATAAAAAAATGCTGTTCTTTTAGACTATCTATTCATTGAAATATTAAGAAGCTCAACTGTTTTTGATAAGAAATGTTTCTTAAACATAAAATCAGCATATAAGAATGATTTCTGAAGGACCATATGACACTGAAGTCTGGAGTAATGGCTGCTGAAAATTCAACTGTCATCAAAGCATTCATTTACATTTACAATACGTTAAAACAGAAATAAGTTATTTTAAATGATTAATTTCACAATATTACTGTTGCTAATGTATTTTTTATTTAATAAAGGCAGCATTTATGATACTTCTTTCAGAAACATGAAAACAGTTTTACCAAAAAGTTTTGAATGGTAGTGCATGTTCTTTTGATTTTGACCAATAAGCAACCACCTAGTCATAGGCTAAAAAAACACACGCAAAACACCTTTGCAATGCCCAGGCAACCACTCACAACACCCTAACATTTGAAAGCTCCACTCTCGTTTTTACTCAGTAAATGCACAAATAGTTATCAGTTTTACTTGGGTTGCTGTGCTGTTACGGCCTCATGCAACAGCTTGAGGCGTTTGGCTTTGAACTTGCAGCTTTTGATGTTGTGAAACATAAATGTAAAAATGAGGTGTATTTTGGTGTGTGTGATCTCTACTAAAACCACTTCAATCACTTACAGAGTGTCGTCAGGAAAAAACAACAACAAAAAACCCCAGCAAATGATATATTTTTAGCTTCAACTAGCAAGCCTCCTTTGGTCAGTGCAAACCTGCACTAAAACCAGCTTTTAACTGGATGTCTGTCTAAGCGGCCCATGCTTTTAATCCAATGCTTGCCATCCCAACTTGTCTATATCCTCCTATGTTTGCCTACACTTCAATGGAGTTTTTTTTTTTTAGTGTGTCAATGCGTCAAACCAGTTTTATCACCGTGCGATCAGTGAGTTGGTCTTGGCAGGCGTGCAGAAAAAAAAAAAAAAGGCTGCGTAGCAACAGTGGCATGCTTCAGTAGTTCAATAAACTCTAGCCTCAGTCAATGAGGTCGAGTTCTTAAACTCCAGTCTTCTAAGTCTGTTTGGGAGCTAGAGCGGGACACGCCATCTGCGGGGGGTCCAACAGGGGTGGGAAAGGAGGAGACATGGAATGAAAACAGAAGTCTTGGAAGGGAAGAAAGAATGAAAACAGAGCAAGCTGATAGAAGGAAAACAGACGAGTGGAGAAACAGCTTCCATACGGGGGAGGAGTGTGAATGCAAGTGATCATTAGTTTGGTAAATTCAACTCAGCGGAGGTGGTATAGGAAAAAATGTAGCAGGTTCTCACCCTCCACTCACCTGTTCAGTAAAACACCAACTCGTTGTGTTTTTATATGGCTGATATGGTTGTAAAGGAAATTGTGTGTATGCTTTGGAAATGACAAACTTTCATCCAATTCAAAACAACCTGAAACAGCAATCGCAATGAATTTGATTTGCATAATATGGTTAATTCAGTGGAAAATAATTAGGGTGTGATATATCTGTTGACTGGGTTAATAATATGACCCAGATATGAATAATATGAAAGTCACTTTCCAGAACATTTTCGTTCACTGTTCCCTGCTGGTGGAATGCCCTTTCCAGTCTCATGCGTAAAGCCAAATCCCAAACAATTTAAATAAACTAATTTCTTCCATGAGCACTTCATTGCATCCTACTTAAAAAAAAAATATAATAATAATATTATTTCTTCCTCAATCCCTCCCTGTTGTAGCTAATACTATTCTAAACAATGCCTGAAACTTTGTATTGTCAGCACGTTTTGTCTTTAAAGCACATTGCCTCTTTATGATACAGTTGCTTACTGTATTCCTCATTTGTAAATCACTTTGGATAAAAGCATTGGCTAAATTAATAAATGTAAAATTTAAATTTGGTTCATATAAATATAAAGTCATTCATAAATTTTTTATAACTTTCAGAAAGTCATTAAGAAGATAATTGGTGTCAATTTTAATTTCCTGTTATATTTAAACAGCATTCAAAGACATTTGAAATATTACAAAAGACTTAATTAGTCAGAAACTAAAAAGTAATGACAATAAAAATGTTCATTACCTATTTTCGGTTTCTCTCCATCAGTTTTTATCCGATCGGATCCTGAAGGCTGCGCGGGTGGTTTACAGCACTCTGATGGAGCGTAACCCAGGCCTGATAAGAGACAGAAAACACCATCTTAAGACCTACAGGTGAATCTTTCACAACATCTTTCACATGCTTGTGCAAAGTCTGTTATATATCTGACTGTATTGGAAATGCATCAAATAAATAAATCAACTTACACATTACTCAACCATAGAGACATGCAGAATAATTTGTAACATTTTAACTTCAGTCTGCTTTTTGACTGCTTTGTCCCACAGACAGTGCTGCAGTGGGAAGGAACTTGTGGATTGGCTAATGAAACTCAATGATTGCTTCCAGTCCCGGAGTCAGGCAGTCGGAATGTGGCAAGTTTTGGTAGATGAGGGCATCCTGAGTCATGGTGAGTGATCACCTATAGATATCAACACAAGATTATTTGTATGCTTTTCTTTAAACAAGAGTCCTATCCTATAGTGATGGTATCGGACTGTAAAACTATGGCATTTTGATACACATCATGGTGCTGAGGAATTACATCATTGTATTTACTACTTAGTACATGTCCAGAAAATTGTTTCCCCATTGCCAAAACATGCTACTACCATAATATCTGAATATATTGACTAACTGGCAACCAATGTCTCAATAAATGTGCAGTGAAACAGGAGTTTAACTTCCATGACAAAGACACACAGTTTTACCGCTTCATGGAGGCAGAGTTTGACCTGAATCACACAACCAACGATAAAGACTCCAAAGATGAAGAACTCCAAGAGAGTTTAGCGCTCCTGATCCAGATGGGTCCAGATGCTCTTCTGACTATGATACTGCGTAAATGGTAAGACACCAACAATTGTGCCAAAACGGTCTGAAAAATAACATGCATAAACACAGTTCATATAGTACTAGCGCTCAAAGAGTGTAATTTCTGTGCGCGTAAGTTCAACAGACAAAGAGCTTGCTGAATATAAATAAACTTTGATATCATTAGGGGCTGTAAAGTGCCATTAAAATTGTTCTGTTTAATTAAAAAATGCATCGCCATTGGCTTAGGAACACGCGTATGTCAGACTCTTTTAGAAATCAATATCAAATCAATATTTGTGGCAGTTATAGTTGTCTGAAGATATTAAGCTGGGACAGAATTTTAACATTAAAAAGCCCCTCACTTCACATTTAATCTCTTTTATAAACAGCATGAGATGTCTCTCTGTAATTATCTGCGTCTGTGTTTTAGCCCAAGCCAGAGAACTCCAGAGGAACTGGAAGTTATTTATGAAGAACTTCTGCACGTCAAAGCTGTGGCCCACTTGTCTACATCTGTGAGTCAACAATCGCTGACTGCCGTCATGTTTGCGCCACAAATCTTCTCTCATCCCTCATTTCTTTCATTCTCTCCCGTAGGTTCGGAAGGAGCTGGCAGCAGTGCTGGTTTTTGAAAGCCATGCCAAGGCGGGAACAGTCTGTGAGTGTGAAAGCAATGATGACATTTCATTAGTGGTGGGCGGGAAGAACGAACGGTGCTTATACTGAATTTGCGCTTAGCCAGAGTAAAAATGAGCAGCATAGTTCCTGTTTAGACACCAGACAGACAGCATAAGAATGAGATGATTAAATCATTTTATTTTGTATGTGTAATCTCCTTGTTATGTGATGAACGCGATGACTGACATCCTAATATCAGCAAACTGAGAGACAAAGGGAAAAGAAATGAAAGCATTTACAGCACGTCTGGCGTCAGCGCAGCAGTCATTCATGTATAGAGAATAGCACGAGTAGGAAGCAGACACTGATGATTATCTAATAAGGTAGTTTAGTCACTTTTAAAATCTGTCAAGTTTCATAAGCTCATAATAGTACAGTTTATTCAGACTCATATATTCACATATTATTCATTCAGATCAACGCGATGCTAATGTTTCATGTTGACCTCAACATGAAATGGCTTGGGAATCATTAAAAACAATAAAAACATAAAAACAACTCGTTTCAATTATTCATAGTCAACCCTTTTTTTATGATAGAATAACTTTATACACGGTGCACTTTTAGATTTATACATTTGCAGGATGTTTTCATTCCCTTGTTACACACTGCATGAACGGTAATTTTCAAAAATCCATAATAGGGGCACTTTAAATCTTACAGTTTTTACTGAATACGTTTTAATTATCAAGTTTTGCATAGCATAATTATTTTTGTTTCAACAGGGATTCTGCGGGTTCTTTGAAGATCTTTTACATTACCTTTTTAAAACCAAGCAAAGAAAATTTTAAAAATAAATTAAATATAATGATGTCAATATGGTCTTTAAATGTACACATGTCTTGTATTAGCAACACATCAAAGTTTAAAAATACTTCCAATGGATCTCTAATATTTTGAATTCATTTTACACACTTTTACTGTTCCTTCAGATCAAACATTTTCTTCATTATATTTTTGTCTTGTTTTCATGTGCAAATGTATAAAGATATAAACATTTAATGTCATTACTTCATGAATTTAAGACTTTCTGCTCCAATTTAAGATCTTTTTAGGTCTTCATTTGTGATGGGGCGAATTAAGAGTTTTTAAGACCTACAGAAACCCTGCACAAAATTATTGTCTATAATGTTTAGGGGAAAAAAATCCTCTGTTCACATGTCTAAATTTGGTCAGCCTAATCAAGCTTTTTCTGTATATATAAAAAAGGGAAGCTTTTGTTTACTATAAGAATATAATGTAATGTGTTTGTGTTTATTTCAGTATTCAGTCAGGGGGACAAAGGGACTTCCTGGTACATCATCTGGAGAGGCTCTGTTAATGTCATCACACACGGCAAGGTAAAGCTATTTAACATCACTTGAGTGACCCTTAGAAGTCATTGAGTTTAAATATAGATATACTTACAAGGTTTGAAGGTTATTCTGTGCGCTTCCTCTTAAGGAAAGATGATCTTGTGTATGTGTGTCACGTAGGGCTTGGTGACCACGCTTCATGAAGGAGAAGACTTTGGGCAGCTGGCCTTGGTGAACGACGCCCCTCGTTCTGCCACCATCATCCTGAGAGAGGACAACTGCCACTTCCTGCGGGTGGACAAGCAGGACTTTATACGTATCCTAAAGGTAGGTTGTGTGTGTGTGGCCTAGGATCTGCATGGATGGGTCTCTGTGGTGGTCTCTAACCTGAATTGAACTGCAGGATGTCGAGGCCAACACCGTCCGCCTGGAGGAACACGGTAAAGTGGTTCTGGTTCTTGAGAAGAGCTCGGCGCAGGACTCCACCTATCAGGGAGGATCAGCAAGCAGCAACAAGTAAATGATTCTGTCCAATCTTATGCTAAATTGCATAGCTCAATGATTTACTTAAAGCTTAGTAATTAAAATATTAAATTAAAGTGATTACTGCACCATAAATATCGTCAAACAGAATAGCAAAAACTACTGTATTTTAAAGTATTTTAGCTTTATATATATATATATATATATATATATATATATATATATATATATATATATATATATATTAACCCTTACTGTAAATGGCATAAGAGTACAATGGTTTAGTCCAAGAGAGAGAACATTTTTCCATAAAAAATTATTGAACAATTATAGAATTCACCTTGTGCAGATGATTTAACCCTGTAAAGCCTAACATATAAAATAGCGACAAAAGCTATTTTTTAAAAATAGAACAGTTTACTGAACCAGTTTATAGACAAAATAGAAATTGCATAAGTAAAAAAAAAAAATGTTTGAGTATTGATAATTAAGTATTAATATGATTTTTATGGCTCATATAGAATGATCTCAAATTTATCCAGGGGCCCAAACTGAGCAAAAACGTATTTGGTGCAGTATTTTGCCTGCTAAAAATATGAAATTCTGACTAGTTGTAATATAAATCAATGAGACTGAACAGTATAACAGACTAATTACATAAAACGTGAGTATCTTCTAATAATATGTCTTTGCAAGATATTTAAATATAGTAGATTGTGAATAACAGGTTTTCAGAAAAGTTTTGATTATGTTGATATTTTAGGCACCTTAAAATTTGCATCTTAAATATGATACGGTAGGCATTTTGGGGTTAATAAAAACAATCATTTAGTAATTTTAATTACATTTACTTAATTTATGAGAGTATCTCCTTGGAGTTAACCACGCACGTGAGTAAATCAAATCAGCCAATTAAAATCCATCTTCATTAACCATTTATATAAAATATGTTAAATGAATTATACATATCCAGAATAGGTAAAGCCATTCAATGTCTGCAGTTAAAGGTGATTCATCCTGGATACTTTATCTACAAAAGTGCTATTGTAGAATGAAATACAAGCTCACTGTTATTTGATTTCAAGTGCAATGAACCAATTATGATTGATGGAAATGGAGGACACTTAATTGCCAATATGAATTCTCCACCTCTCTCAGGTACACAGTAATGTCAGGAACACCAGAGAAGATCCTAGAACACATGCTGGAGACGATTAAACTGGAAACCAATGGCACTGATTTTATAGGTAAGGCTTTGTAACTTTAATATGAAAACTTGAGGAATCTAGAATTAGTTTGATGAAATCGGATCAGTTACTTACAGTATCACTGCAGAAGAGCGAACTGAGCGAGAGACCAAAGCATTCCTGAACATTTAGTGTTTAAAACCAGCAGTCAGATGATTCTCCACACAGCTCAGGAAAGAAAACAAGTCCTTGTTAATGACGTTTATGAGTCTGTTTTGTTCATCTGCAGAACCCAGTGTGACGGACTTCCTCTTAACACATCCAGTCTTCATGCCCTACAGCCAGCTCTGTGCAGCCCTCCAGCATCAATATCCTGTCACTACTGATTTTCTACTTCATATCGATATTTCCTCTGTGTTTTATTTGTTTTGCTGCCAGTCTTTATGCCAAAGGGCAACTGAAACAGTAAGTAAGTGTATCCTTAACCTACATTTGTACCTACCAAGCGGAGCCATCAGAAGGTACAGACCTGGAGAAGGCAGCGTATGCTCTCAACACCAAGCAGAAGATTGTGAAACTGGTGGCTCACTGGGTGGCTCTGTACGGTCTGCTCCTGAGGGACAATCCTGTGGCCTCCGAATTCCTGGAGGTAAAAATAAGTTTAATGCTGCAGAACTTCTTCAGTAGAAAAACTTTTCAAATTTCAAATGTTTTCATGGTACTTTAGAGGTGAAGACGGTACACTGTAATACTGAATCAAATCAAATCAAAATGACTTTTGGACCAATGTTATTATGTTTAATCCAAAAATATAATGCATTTTCCCAGGGATGGATGGATGGATACCAAATAAATAAATAAATGTTAACCAATATGGTCATATCCTAACCTAAGAGATATAATCCAATCAGATCCCAATGAATACATTCCCATTTTATTTAATTATTTATTTTATACTGTATGTATTTTTTTTTTTTAAAGTGTAACAAAATAATAGACGTTAATTGCATTGTCAGTGCTCATGTTGTCCTTAAATGTAAGTTTATTTAAAATATCACTATTTTTGTGACAGAACTTCAGGGAAGGGGTGATGGCTGACACGAGACTTTCCAGCATTCTCCGAGAACAGCTGAGGGACAGAAGAAAGACAAAAATGTAAGTAACACACTAGCCAGTGTCCATGTGTACACATACAAACAAAAGCACAAAATCAGCCTAAATCACCGAAATCAGGTCTCTTATGTTATTATGATTTGTGACCATGTGACTGATGGACACAGCTCAGCTGTACTTCAAAGTCAAGTAAAGTAACATTTAAAGTCATTTTACCAATATATGCATAGTTATGGCACTTCACACTTTGATGCATTTTCAAAGCCATAAAGTAATAAATACCATATATGATTTTTCATTGACCTGCTTTTATAAAGTCCACACCTTTTCCTGAGTCTGCTTTGTCATCAAACCTCTTTACATAATGCTACATCCCTATTATACTCCTTACAGAACCGAAAATGGATGTCACACTCTGACGAAGGTAAGAGGCCCTGCTTTCTTAGTCTAATGGAAAACGTAAAGCGATAAGAGACAAACCAATAAATCCTACTTACTCTATGACACAGCATGATAAACAGACTCGCCGGTGGAAAAGTCAACATCTAAGAGGCCAGAGGTCTTTAGAGAACAAATTCAGAGAACAAATCAAAAGTAAATCCCGTTCTGACAGAGTCATACACGCTATATTTGAAAAGTACACTATAAGTAGGTCAGCGTTATCTACACTCTAAAAATGGCTGGGTTAAAAATAACCCAATTGGCAACCCAGCACTGGGTAAATATTGGACAGAACACATGCTGGGTTAAAGTAACCCAGCAAGCTGGTTTACACATTTTAACCCAGCATGCTGGGTTATTGAGAAAACCCAAGATAGAGTCATTTTTACCATTTGTGGGTTTGCATTTTTATGATTCTGGGTTATTCTTGCTGGGTTATTCTCATAATTTCACTTTTGCTTAACAAAGCAATCATGGATTAATAAATAATGAAGAATACAGGTTATTTAGACTGTTAAAAAATATTTTTAATGCCATCTGACATTCAAAATTTTTTTAGCAATGACAAACAACATGGAATTTTCCCTTTTTTTGTTTCCAGCAAATGCAAAATAAATAAATAAAAATCACAGAAATACAGTTGCAATAAATAAGAAAATTATTTCTGAATGACCTGTGTCTAGCTGTTTAACTATTACATTTTGAGATTTTTAGCTATTTAAATACACAGTGAAATGACATTGACAATTAACATTTTTAAATTTAAATGTAAAATCATTTAAAGATGTCCTTAAATTTATATCAAGTATATAAAGACTCCTACGTAGGTAGATGTGCACTGCTTAGGGTAGTTCAACATATAGTTCACCCAAAAATGAAAATTCTGTCATTTATTACTCAACTTCATGTTGTTACAAACCCGTAAGCCCTTCGTTCATCTTCAGAACACAAGTTAAGATATTTTCGTTGATATTCGAGAGCTTTCAGACCAGGGTGAATAATTAGTGACAATTTTCATTTTTGGGTGAACTATTGTCAAACACTTAAGCTCTGAAGCAAAGATCTACACCTCAGAGCAGTGTACTCCATTATAGAGCCTGTCTATGGAAGGACAATTTTCAAAAGGAATTGCTAATTATATTTTCAATTGCGTTTTCCACATTTGGATTGTGACAAATTGTGACAATCCAAACACAATTGCAAATCTTGAACAAAAACACTGTTTCAAAAACACTGAACAAAAATTACGGTTTCAGTTTAGTGACTGCCAAATTTCAAATGGAAAAACAAAGTCAGTTTGTACCTGTATTTTCCATGTATTATGAGTAATAAGCCTGTCATATCGATCAAATACTGCATCATAGCAGCTTTACAGTATTAAATAGGAAAATAGTGTGTAATAATGCAAAGGGACAAAAGTAAACACTCAGTTTTCAGTTAAAGTCAATTCGTCATTGATTCAGTGATGTATCGTCCCTCTGTGCAATCAAGTGGATGATATCGCTTGATATTAATTGTCCCCAACTAAAGAAAAACAAGGAACCGAAACTCCATCGGTGACAGAATGGAGAAAAAATCCTTGGGAGAAACCAGGCTCAGTTGGGGGTCAGTTCTCCTCTGACCAGACGAAACCAGTAGATCAATTCCAGGCTGCAGCAAAGTCAGATTGTGCAGAAGAATCATCTGTTTCCTGTGGTCTTGTCCTGGTGCTCCTCTGAGACAAGGTCTTTACAGGGGATCTGTATCTGGGCTCTAGTTGTCCTGGTCTCCGCTGTCTTTCAGGGCAGTAGAGGTCCTTTCTAGATGATGATCTCCATCTGGTCTGGATACGTACTGGATACGGGTGGCTACGGTGACCTTGGAATAAGAGAGAAACAGACTAATGTTAGCATAGATGCAACATAAGAACAAGTACATGAGGTTTTATGAATTACCATGTCTGTTTTTTCACTGTGTCGCACATGTTACCTGCCAAAACTCAAATGGAATCTTTAGCATCTGAATTTCCAATGCCTCACATTGAAAACTGTCAATTTTTGTCAGAGGTGGGACCATACTATGGAGAGTGTTTGTATTGGGAGGTGACGTCACTCAAAGACAACTGTGCAAAATTCTTTGAACAATGGAGGTTAAGGCACTACTAAAGGCAGCTGCCGCTCCGAGAGATGCGTGTTAAAGAACAGACAGTGCAACCCGGATCTCCCTATATTCTTGGCACCTCACACAATAAATAATTCTGTCATTTTACCCCAAATGCAGCTACTATCCCCTGCTAACAGTTAGATCCACATGGTACTATTGGTCAATATTCATCATTAACCAAATGCTTTTCACCGGAGGCATAAAATATAGGGTAATATGCAACTAGGTAAATAAGAGTAGAACTGCAATGTTGTTTGCTGACGTGCATCAGAGTGCAAACAGTGAGAGATTTGGGGTAAAAACTACAAAATATCTCCCAATACAAACATGCCCCATAGTATAGTCCCACCCTTGACACAAATTGACAGCTTTCTGTGTAAGGCATCTGAAATACAAATGCTTTTCAATTGAGTTTGGACTATTTCACAATGTATATGTCCACATGTGGAAAAATACAATTAAATATACAATTTGCAATTCCTTTTGAAAATAGTTCAGAATATCCTTACCTGTCCATTGATTATGATCAATGCCTGAGAGATCTGCTGGCATTTTTAAATCGCCACGACAACTGGATGGGGTTTTGTGGACTCTGCTCAGTTAAGGAATTTCATGTTTGTTCCAACCTTTAAAATAAAGTTGAAAAAAAAAGAAAAAATACAAATTGTTTTAATAACAGTGATTCAGTTATTAACTGTGTGAAGTTAATCATGAAATTGACCCATCATGATTATGAGTTAAATTCACCTATGAGTTGGTCTACAGAAGCAGAATATGATATAGTGATTGGCTGAAAGGTGTGCTTTCAAACTGTCTAATCAATGGGATGTTCCAGTTATTATAAATCACAGTTTTATGTTAATATGCTGGCTATGACTATATCAAACACACACAGTCACTGGCACAGATAAGGGAGATCACACTGCATGTGCGCACACAGACATTTCTATGACAAGTCACGTAGGTAAAACAGTCCATATATAAAAACTTATAGATGTAGCAAAGTGATAAGGACAAGTCAAAAACACGATCTGGAAAATTAATAAATTAGGTACATTCTGGTGCAGCTTTAACTATAGCACGAAATAAAAATATATGTGCGTTTAAGTTACGTGAGGGTTAACGTTATTTGATTATCACAGACAAACAATTATGTAAAATGTATAATAAACAAGAACTTACCGTTAGACGCCTCAATAAGACTGCACTCGACCAGTTTTTCTCTCACAAATGTATCCATGCGCTTTTCTGACAGGAAAAAAAAACACATTTTGAATTATAATTTGTATGTAAAAAGACTTTATAAACCACAAAAGCATCAAATCACTTCACTAACGCGGCCAGCGTCACTCGCTGTGCGTGCGCGTACTTTGAAATGCCCTGAGACGTCGATTCTTTTCCGGGAATCACTTTGTTCGAGAATTACTGAACCGGTTTACTTGAACTGGGTCGTCGGTTCTTTTAGACCTGCGGTCCGACTATATTGTACGTAATTTGTATGATTTAAATGTCGATATGGACAACTGCAGGCGTTTACATTAGAGCAGAAAGTCGTATTCACTTTTTGAACTCATTTGACTCACTTAAATATCAAATTCGCTTTTCAGTGTCAGAAACTACTTTTTCCTCTATTTTCACAGGTATTCGCATATTTCAGCCATCAGTCACTTTCTGAAACCTAATAAAACTTTATTAATCTGTCGTCTCAGATAACGTTACCTTAACACGATTATGCGAGTCGCGTAAGGTAGGTTGGCCGTTTGAGGTAAACTGTTCATCATTTAACGTAAATAATGTTGGCCTGTAGACGTTTAACAGTATTGTTGCTGCAAAAAAAAGTTATAATTCTGCCAATTTAAAATAATTATTATTGAAAACATTAAATAAACTTACCTTAAAACAGTTGAAAGCCGTGGCTTTGCCCCGTTGTTCTTCCAAAGTGACAGTTGGGGAGCGATTTAAACATCTTCAAGGCGCGTTAAATAACCCAGCGCTGGCCTGAAACAACCCAGCGACGCAACCCAGCAGGTTTAACCCAACACCTGGTAAATTGAAACTACCCAAAAGTGTTTAAAAAGAAATTAAATAACCCAACAAAATGACCCAACAGACTCAACCCAGCATTTTGGGTTAAAAAATAACCCAGCCGTTTTTAGAGTGTATGGTCACATGAACCCAGCCAACCGTTTGCAGTGAATTTGAGAACAGGTGGTCTCATATATACTGTAGATAACATACACACACATACATACATGTGTATATATATATATATATATATGTATATATATACATACATACATTTATTTTCTTCAGTATATACTGTATTAAAAAAAACTATACATAGTCTCCCTTGCTGTAAAAAAGTAACAGATTTCTATAGAAAACACTATTAGTGCAATGCAGTAATACAAGACATACTGGTAGGGTTTTTCAGCTTTCTCTGAGAGAAGGCATCCTAAAAATGGTTTTAAAAAGCAATTTTTTTAAAAATTCCTTACATTCTTGGAATAAAAACTGCACTTTTTCATAGACACCAAAAACCATCATACCTGAGACCATCGATGCAGTCTATTTATTTCAGACACCGTCTGTCTAAACATATTGAAAACTGCCTTTTGCAGCTCTAATATCCAATATGGTCATCTGTTTGTTTCAGCTGAACCAAAAGTTTGATTGGTTTTCTGCTCACGAAGAGCCGGTGGGGAAATTACGGTCGATTAAAGCTCAAGATAAAGGTTTGTATTTTTACTTCAGTGAGAGTTTTAATAATAACCCGTGTCATAAAGAAATTAAATTAAGGGCAGATGAAACAAGGATAATATCCCCGTGAAATTGCTCAAATGAATCAAAATAGACACCATTGAATGTGCCTAATTAAATTTGTTCATTTAAAAGAGTCCAATTGTCCGTTTGCAGTGTTATATGAGATCTTTAAAGCGGATCATAAGGCTGTCACTGTGATGCTGCCGGTCGATGCTTCAGTGAGCGACATCTTGACTACATTAGTGGATCCTGAGAGAGACTATGTGCTGGTCAAGATGAATTCCTCAGGAGGTAAGCTATGAGATTCAGAGGATTTCCTGGAGTTACAGCTTCAGTAGTAGATTCTGTCCGACCTGATCAGATATTTGATGTGATCAAAGCTTCTTCTGCTTCTTGCAGACAGGGTCCAGCTCAAGTTGGAGACCACGGCGGTCTCTGCCTCTTTAGGAGTGAACGAGAAGCTTTTTTTCTGCACTGCCAGCAAAGTGGAACAACTGGTGAGGATGCCAACAGAATTATTGCTGCGGCAATTCTAGCCATACAAGTCAGCTGTTTGTATACACATCAGCTGTGACATATTTGTTTTTCTGCATACAGAAATACTTTTGGATACTTAAAATAATGAGCTTTTATTTTATTTTTTTAATTGATTGATTTATTTTTATTTCATTTGATTAATATATCATGGCCTTATTGAATGAGACAACATTTCTAATTTCAGTCATATAGATTCAAATGTAAAAGGCTACATTCTGCAGTTAGTTAATTAACAGTATGGTCGAATATCATGGTTCAGATTTAAGAGTCTCCTCTGCTGTGTGTATTTTTCCCTCTGACAGACACCGGTGAAAGAGCAGCTGGGGCCAGAGAAGAGCACCATGGACACTCTGGAGCAGATGTGCTCCAAGGACATGGCCAGCCAGCACACCAGCTACGACTGGGAGCTCTTCATGGCCATGCATGAGGTAACAGATTTGTCACCGGCACATGAAACTGTTTCATTATAATCTATGATACCTAGTTAAGGAGGAGTATTGAACCAAAAAGACTAGAAACTAAGACTAAATGAGAGGATTTGTTCTGTTAAAGCAATCGTTCACACAACAATACAAATTTAAGGAAAATGTACTCACCCACAGGCCATCCAGAATGTAGGTGCAAGTGAATGGGTGCCGTCAGAATGAGAGTCACAGTGATCCACACTACTTCCATCAATCAGTTAACATCTTGTGAAGTGAAAATATGTGGTTTTCATTTTTAACGTCAAACCCTTGCTTCTGGCTAAAATACGATGCTATAGTTAATCTAAATTGCTTTCTCCAGTGAGAACGTCGCCTGGTCTGATGAATTATTTACAAGCAAAAACAGTTCTAAGCAAATACGTTGGTGAATTTTGATGAGAGAGGACAATAGGGAAAGACTTTTTCATTTGAAGAACTCATATTATCAATTATGGACCTTGATGGATTGGTTTTTTACAAACACATACCTTTCACCTCACAAGACATTGATTGATGGGCTTGAGTGGTGGAGATTATTGCAATGTTTTTATCAGCTATTTGAACTCTCATTTTGACGGCACCCATTCACTCCAGAGCATCCATTACCGAGCAAGAGATGTATTGTTACATTTCTTCAAATCTGTTTCGATGATTTTTTTTGGTTGAACTATTCCCTTAATCACCATAACCAATAATCACAATTAGCGCATCACAGCATATCAATCTGGTAAATATCAGCATGTTCTTGGCATTTAAATAGAAATCGTCTCGCACGTTCAGGGACACAAACATCACAGGATATGACCAGTCGTGTGTGCAACGTACCTGTTCGAGAATCAAACATGTCCGGGAGAATGAGTCAGTGAAATATTTCGATCGCATGCCTGGCTCACACCTGCTGGGTAAACATTTGAAATATCTGACGCCGGCTCACAAATACCTGTAGAAGTGCATCTCAGATGAATGCTGGTAGGAAGTGAAGTGGATGTGTTTATTAGTCCTACGTTCAGAGCAACCGAATACTTTATACAGAGCAGATAAAAGCAACTCTAACCTTGAAGAAATATATTAATATAGTATTTGTTTCTAGAAAGAGTTTATGGATGATTACTTAAAAAAATTCTGAATTCTGAATGGGATAAAATAGGATATCATTACTGTACAAACGTTTGGAGTAATTTCGATTTTTCATTGTTTTTGAAGCATCTTATGCTCACCAAAAATACAGTAAGACAGTAATATTGTCGAACAGTATTATAATTTCAAATAACCGCTGTTTATTTGAATGTAATTTCAAATATAATGACTTTTCATGATGGCAAAGCTGAATTGTCAGAGTCATATATGATCCTTCAGAAATCATTCTAGTATGCTGATTTGCTGCTCAAGAAACCTTTTTACTGGAAACATTGGGTGGACATAACAACAGTCAGTTTACTGTGCTACAGGTGGAGTTGGTCTATTACGTTTTCGGACGGGAGAAGTTCCCTGGAGCCACGACGGCTAATCTTGAGCGGTTTGTGCGTCGCTTCAATGAGGTTCAGTACTGGGTGGTGACGGAGCTGTGTCTCTGTGAGGACCTGCTCAAGAGAGCCATACTACTCAAGAAGTTCATCAAGATGGCTGTTGTGTGAGTACAATATCAATTCACAAGACTCAAGGCGCCATACCATACAATGTACATGCTTTATAGTGCATGATATTCCACATATGTCAGTAGTTTTTCTTTTACACTAGTCTTCCTTTACGTCACACTTTCGTTCAAGTTCACCTTCACATCAGCATGAGTCACTGTAACCACCCGACCCACTAAGACTAATTCACGTAATCTTTAAACAAACTTTGTGCTAACTCTGTTTTGCAACTTTACAGCTATGTCGAAACTTACATAGGAGAATGTGTACAAACTATCTCAGTTAATGTTACAAATATATGCTGAAAAAGTTTGTATAAACTGGAAAATGTTAGCATAGAAACAACGTGCACTTAAAAAATATATTTTTACATTTTACATTTACAAAGAAATGTCAGGTAACATTGAATTATTGAAATTAGAATATTCCAGATTTTTTTATTTAAAACTTCAAAAAGAATTGTTTTCAACAGTATAAATTATGTGGTTGTTTTTTTAGTTTTTTTTTTGTCCGTTATTGCAGCACAATATAATAATTTGTTGTGTTAAAACATAAAATGACCCAACCTACATTGTAAAATTCAGAATGTACTTTGTTTGAATTTAGAAACTTGTTATATCATGTAAAATAACGACAATTGTTATAGTGTGTCAATTTATGACCACTAGGGGGAGCTGTTATCTGTAATATATATAAACACCAGTAGTTTACTAAATGAATGAAATGAATGCATTTGGCTTATTTGCTTTATGGAGTACTAGCTCATTGGCATCCGATATGATCTATTTCAGTCTTAAAGAGCAGAAGAACCTGAACTCGTTTTTCGCAGTGATGTTCGGGCTCAGTAACAGCGCTGTGCAGAGGCTCAATAAAACATGGGAGGTAAGATCAACTATGTACTTATTAGTCTAGTCTAAATAAGCAATTTGTTGTTTTATTTCTGTGTATAATACCATAAACTTCTTTTGAGACCTGTAACACGTTAAATGACCTTACATTAAATTTGTGGCAAAATATAGCTATAAATATAACAATAAAATTGGAGTCCAAAAAAATGATAAAATACCATTATCAACTCCAGTCCATCAAATTCCACCAATGAAATGCTTCCTGTTTGAAAAAAATATATATAATAATTAAACTGTTTTAACTTTAAGACATCGAAATACCAATCCATTATCTAGATCAATACTAATTTTGGTGTTAACTCTTTGGTGATTTTCTGTAAAGCTACTTCATAACAATGTGTAAACATATAAATTTGACTTGACTTGACAGAGACTTCCAAACAAAACCAAGAGGATCTACTGTGCATATGAAAGACTGATGGTAAGATCAAATATTTGCACACTCTTTACCAGGATTTGTCATGTCTAGGTACTATATGAAAAGTAATCACCTCTTTGTTGTAGGATCCATCCCGTAACCACAGGGCCTACAGACTGACTGTAGCCAAACTCAGCCCTCCATACATCCCCTTCATGCCTCTACTGCTTAAAGGTGCAGTTCACTACTGAGCCAGTTGACAATATTTACTATTTATGTCACGATTATTTAGTGAATTTAAGTTTAATCAACTTATCAATTAATCATTTGCCTCTGTAGATATGACATTTATCCATGAGGGAAACAAGAACTACACTGATAAACTGGTCAACTTTGAGAAAATGGTGAGAGTTTTGCTTTCAGTTCAAATGTTGCATTCTCTATAACATAGAAAAATATTCAACAGGTGCTTTCTTAACTTGTTTTTAGCGCATGATTGCCAGAACATTGAAGACAGTTCGAGAGTGTCGAAGTCAACCTTACGGTATGGCTCCCCCTAGTGCTTTGGATCATAGTGTGTATACTCTAGAATGTATACTCTAGAAATACTGTAGAATTTCATTTTCATTCTGAAAAAAAAAATTGATTTCAGCAATATTCTAGCTTCTTCTGTGCTTTTGCAGTGCCTTCATCTCCGCAGAAAGGCTTGACAGAGAGAATGTTCTTGGATGCCCAAGTTATCCGACTATCAACATGTGTGTTGCTCTTTCTTTTTCCTCAATATGATAATTAAAAAAACAACAACAATGGACTAAATCATCATGAGTCTATCCTTGCGATTCGGCATTGATTTCTCCCTCATATCTTGCAGATTCAGACCAGTCCCTGACCCTGCGCAATGCGGTCAACATAAGACAGTACATCCAGAACCTCAAAGTGATCGACAATCAGAAGAAACTGACTCTGCTTTCCAGAGCCATAGAGCGCTGAGATGCCACGAGACTGCCTTTCTTTGGCCCGTCCTGCTCCATATTGGAGAACAAAAGTGACTGAAGGAATCCATGATCACCCTATGTGTGGTTAATTGGTGTAAATTTTCACAAACGTCGTCAGTCAGTGCTGCGTGGACTTTGCAAAGCCGAGCATTGGTTGAGAAAACGCTGACAAGTGACTATTTCCTTTTGATGCCTTATCAGAAGTGCTCTGATCTCACTGCTGTGACTAATGTGCGCCGTATCTGACACACTACACCACGAGCAAAGGATTTCACTTTAGTGCTGCTGGCATTAACTGTTATTTATCAAAAATGTATACCATGTTCTGTATGTCTTCACCACATTGTTTCTAAAATAGCAATGCTGGCTTGAGCTGCTTTTAGATGCATGATGTTGTGTAAAAGTCATTTTAGAGACAAAAACCTGAACAGTGACTCAGTAAATAAACCTTATATAGACATTTTGACTGACAGTTGAGTCTGGACCATTGAATTATTGAAAATGAATGCACATAGATGCAGGGATTTTCAGTAAATCTACGGTCTGTCAGCACTTATTCCTTATTTAACAGTATTGCAGCTTGTTTTGAAGATTACCCTTTGAATTTCATTGTGAACAACAGATTGTACAGATTATTACTAGCTGCTGTGTATAAAAGCTGAATACCACTAAGCTAAACCAGTACTATGAAGAAAGCACAGGTTTGTAGAGATTATATATAAAATTATATATATCTTATGCATTTTTCTTAATGAAGTGTTTTTATTTTTATATAAATAAATTATTGAACATGGTGTTTTTTTGTTTAAAATTACTAAAATTACTTTTTTTTTCCCTTTAAATAACTTTTCATTAGCACATGATCTAAAAAGGAAAAACCAGAACCAGAAGTTGTAAAAAAAAAAAAAAAAACTGAAAGATTTATTTTGAAATGCAAACTGTAAATACAAATAATTACTTGAACATCCCTCTGATTCTCCCCAATATGGGGCGATGAAATACGTCAAATCCTGAAAATTAAAATAATCTCCTCACCAAACATATGTACAACTTAAAACAAGAACACAAACGGGGATTTGGGGCAGTTAAAAAAAAAAATAAAAAAAATGAAGACATACCCAGTGTTTCCTCCCGCTTAAAATACAAAAATCTAACTTTTGGAGGAATAAATAATTTTAGATAATGTACAAAAGAGATTCAAAACATTACTAAGGATTCAAGTGGAGTCTGTGTGTCAGTTATTTGGCTTTGTACCAATTCAAACAACCGGCTTGGTTAGTAATACCATTACAGACAAAATGTGTCTTAAATTACATGTTAACATGTGACAAATGATTATTGGTGATTAAAAACCGAACTTTTATAGTACAGCCAAACTTTATATAATTAAAAAGCTGGACCTTTTTGTCAGACGAGTCACGTTTCTGTATTTTTTTAGACCACCGCATTACACCGTCTTTTAAATTAGCTGAACATCTGGGCTAATTCAACCCTCAAACTGGGTGTTGTCTTCAAATGCTCCTTATTTCTGAGAACTTCTCTAAAATATAGTATTAATATGCACATGACAAAACAAGTTTTAAAAATAGAACAATATTGCACTTCCATACAGATTTCCTACGCATCCCACAGTTCCAGCTGCTTTCCCTTTCTAGGTGGCACGCTGAAACAGGAGTTTCACGATGGGTGATTGTAGTTACTTCCTGTCTGATTTGGCCACTTCAGCACCATGATGTACAGAGGCATTTCTACACTGTGGCTCTCCATGAAAAAAATGTAAAAATCTTGCATCCAAATGCACACAAGCAGATGATCACAAATACACGCATACAAAAAAAAAAAAGACAAAAAAAGAAAACGTATACAGATGTTTTTCAACATTCAGTCCCTGGATGAGGCCTGCTGCCTCGGAAGAGGTTTTTTTTCAAATCTCCTTCCAAATCCACAGTGATTCTCCGTTCACCCACAGAAGTTTGGAGGGACGCCCCTTCCACTTTTTGGCCCAAGAGTCTGTTAGCGTAACGGCAAAGCACAGCTCTGCTTCAAGGCATCGGCGAGGTTTCACAGGCTCGGTGCGGATCCAGTTGTGTCCCAGATGACTTAAGGCAACGTTGTCACTTGTTACAACTACGATAAGGGGACGGAAACGGCTGATATTCAGCAGGGAAGAACGGTTGCCTTCCACGAAGGATCCTGACCATGTTTTCCGCGGAATGAGTCACTCGATCCTTTCCGCGGCATCACCTGAGAGCGAAACCAACCTGGCTTGCTTTCTTCAGAAGATACAGAGGAGACTGAGCTGAAAACATCTCACTTGAAGTGAAAACCCATTCCGATAGAAATCACAAAACAAAAAAAAAAACGTTAAAAACAGAAAAAAGACAGCAGGAAACTGGAGATGAGCGTCCGTGGTGAGGTGTCAAACTACCTCATTCTCACTTTCCAAACAAAATTCATGAGCAAAACCTGTATCAATATCTTTGGTTGGTTGTGAAATACTGCAAAGAAGTTTTTTGGTGCAAACGTGTGTGTGTGTGTGTGTAACGTTAAAAATGTAAAATGCTACACTGCAGATGTTGTTTAACCATCTGAAACATATGAACAGTTGCGGACTAAAACCAGATAAACGAACTGAAATTGTTACAAATTCAAACATCAGAAATGTTTCTCTTAATATTAGTGCAGATTGCGTCGTAGATTTAGTCTCATTCTCTCCTTTAGCAGGTTGCCAGGTGAGGCAAGTGATCCTGAGTTTTGGTTAAGCTCTGTTTGTGAGTGGTAGGCTATAAGTGGCGGTTAAAAATGGAAACCCACATCAAGGAAAAACAATAATATAAAATAAACCATGTCAACATTCATTTGGCTTTAAGTCCTCAGGGTCTCTTGATCTAGTGCAGTACAGTGAAGATCCAGTGATCTTTCCTCCGTATTCCTTTACTGCAGTCTAGTCTTTGTCTTTTTTTTATTATTTTTTTTTTTAAACAGCAAGTAAGCTCTCTCTTTGGATGGCCTCTGGTTAAGAACATTCTCTGGGACGTGTTTTCTGAATGCTCTCTTGTGTAGTTTATGCCTCGGATGCACCCTGCTGAGGTTTGAGCTGGGCTTTTTCCATCGCCGTGCCGTACGGAGTTCTCTTGAAGAAGCCGAGCTACAGGAACCGAGAAGAGAAGGAGATAAAATTATGGTGAAGAGAAGGACTCTTTTACATCTAGGATCGAATAAGGTTTAGTTCGAGTTCTAAATTAATCTCATTACAAAAAGTACAGGTTACACTTTATTTTAAAGGTGTCCTTGTTACATTTAAGTACAGAGGAATATTAATTAAATGCATGTACTTACCATATGGTTAAAGTTAGGATTCTGGTTTGGCATGTAATTATGCATGTTATTGTTGTTATAATAGCAAGTCGATTTAAAATAAAGTGTTACCAAAGTACATATTCACATATGATTAGTTGCAAGGTTTTTTTTATTACTTTACTATTGGTTGCATGACTGTCGGTCTACAAAGGAAAATCATTTTTTTACAATTAGCTAGTCAAACTAAATGATCAAGCCCAACTAGAACTCAAAACGGCAGACACTGACCTTGTAGAGGACGTAGATCAGCAGTGCAAGCAGTAGAAGTCCGGCCAGAATAGCCAGAATGATGATCCACAGAGGAACAGCATACGTACTGTCTGGCTTATTCCAGACCACAGGAGTGACCATCTACAGATGAAGATCAGTGGCTCATTTAACTAACATGAACCAAATATATGGCGTCTATCGATAGACATGAATTAGATGAGTAAATGTACCTTTTTAGCACCACTAGGAGTCACTTTGGGCAAAATGGCATATGGCATCTTTTCCACTTTGTAACTTGCAAGGCACTCCAGATTGAAGGTTTTATAAGGATTCTGCGATAAAGCATAAAGAAACACATTTAGAACACCAACAAAAGAAAGTAGCAAAATAGTAGAATTAATTTAAATTCCGAACTGAGCTGAGCTTCCCATCCCATATGCCTCCAGATGGGGGCAGTGTGGTTTCACTGAATCCCAGAGTTTCAGTCTGGCTTTGCTTCTCACAAAACCCCTCTGACATTCCAATCCGCTGAGCTCTCAGGATTTCTCCTCTTAATGTATTTTCAATGCACTCACTTATAAGCTTTGTATTGGCTAGAACTGCACAGAGCATGTAAGGCGTCTCTCAAAAGAGCTCCTGTTCGGAGATATCATCTGACTGGCTTTAACACGCATGAACAGACACTCACAAACTCTGTTAGTTCACTTATTAGTGACCATGCCACACACAGCCAGACTTCACATTCAAATCTTGGATATTTCCTCAGTGTAATCGTGGAACAGACAGGTCAGCAAGCTTTGGAGTCTGAAATTTGGCTGTATGAAAGCTTGTACATGCCACGCTTTGCTTTTATAGCAGTATTAGCATTAATCTAGAGAAGACAGCTTTGGCGTCAAGGTTTTCCACTCACCTCCATGAACGTTTCTGCCCAGATTCGCGAGCGAACATGCAGTATGGCACTAGTCCCGCGCTCCAGCAGGCCAACGTTACACGTTAGAGTCCAGCAATCCACATTGGAGCAAGACTAACACATCGGAAAAACAGAAAATGATCAACATAACGAAATTTACAGAAGTATTTCATCACACTGCATGCTAGCTCCTGGTCACAACTTATTACAAACCCCTCCTAACAACAGTCTCTCAAATAAACAAATGACACTGCAATGGAATGACATCATAAAAGATGTGCTCTTTAAACAAACAAAGATCATGTGAATTCAATTTCCTGCTAGAAATGCATAAAATCAGCATAAAAGCATGCCTGCCTGCCGTCTGAGATACATGGATCAATTAAAAATCCCAAAACTAATATGAATGTGAATAATAGAGATGAGAGCATAAGACAGACGTTAGCGTCACAAGCCACCAGCGATGACAAAAGACCTAATGTTAACGTCTTGTGCATTGACTGCTTTAAATGAATGGGAATTCACTGGTAGAGTCACAGGACTCTGCCTACAGCAACTAAAGCCAAATCCGAACCCTCCGAAGCAATAACATTTAGCTCCCTGGTTTTTACAAGCTGTACACTTCCACATTCATCATCGGATCCCTGTAATGTGACAATCTTTTCATTAGGAGGGTGAGAAAACAATGATCACAGAACATACACAATTCCCTCTATTTGTGTATGAACCTCATCAATGTTTTGCTTTGTTTAGAGCTCTTGCTCTTGTACTTCATATAGAAATAAATAACTTTTGAATAATGTATTTTTTTATATAAGAAAAAAATAAGTATGTAAGAAAATTATGTATTTTCAAAAACAAACATTTATGGCTATCAAACATTTGGTAACACTTTAGTATAGGGTCCAATTCACACTAATAACTAGTTGTTATTAGCATGTCTATTATTAACATACTGGCTGTTTATTAGTGCTTATAAAGTACGTATAATGCATGATATCCATACTCCTACCCAATACCCTAAACTTAACAACTACCTTATAAACTATTAATAAGCAGCAAATAAGGAGTTAATTGAGGCAACAGTCATAGTTAATGGTTAGTTAATAGTGAGAATTGCACCCTAAAATAAAGTGTGACCAAACATTTTTACCATGATTTACATGAGACAACCACTAAAATGTAATTCAGTGTAACAATATTTTATATACCCAAAAATATCTTATGCAGCACCTAAAAACTCACTGTGTCATTTAAAATAATACAATTTAGTAATATTACTTTTTAAAAAGTACAGGTCAGAATAAGTGGTTTTTACATAAATATATATTACATTCAATGGCAATAGAACATTATTTAATAGAATGGTTAAAACATGAATAAAACTATTGACCAATGAGGTAGAAATTTATATTATATTATATTATATTATATTATATTATATTATATTATATTATATTATATTATATTATATTATATTCAAACAAGGTCAAGTTTGCTTAATTTCTTTACTTTGTTACTTTGGACACTCATGATTGTCTAAGCCTAAGTCCTGTAACACATCTTCACTGTTCTCTAGGTCAT
This sequence comes from Carassius auratus, assembly GCF_003368295.1. Lineage (NCBI taxonomy): Eukaryota > Metazoa > Chordata > Actinopteri > Cypriniformes > Cyprinidae > Carassius > Carassius auratus. The sequence goes on from NC_039265.1 coordinate 16,021,650, forward strand.
GTCAACAGAGACTCCTGTTCTCCCTCACTAAAATAAGCACAAGGGATCAGGCCGAAGACAGAAATAGGCCTCCAGGAACACGTCACCTCAACAAGAGATGATAAATGTGGGCGATTGAGCGCAACAGGCGACAAAGCCCTCTTTCATTTGGTCAGGTACAGAGCAAGGATGAGAGCTTACAGCTGGACGACACAATCAGCTGCTGTCTGAGAGAAGTGCTAGCTGAAGCGGTTAATGACGCAGAGGAGAACGGGAAATTACAGGGCAGAGCGAGGACATTTCGACAGACCCATCACTTAGAGAGTAATGAGGTCATTAATGTTCTATCACATGGTCACGCACATACGCAAGCACACACGCATGCACCTAAACCAACCAAGCAAAACATCTTTAATGGCAGCCAATCAGTCACAGCAGATCTTTGACCCTGGATGACTTGACCTTCTGAGTTCCTACACTAGTGAACCAAAGGTCTTATGGCATCCGAGGTCATGAGAATGCTGAATTAGATGTGTTTGTTCAACATTTGCATTTTACCCAGCGCAAATGACTCATGCGGACCTTCCTGCTGTCAGGACTCAGTAACTGTGCTCCGAAACCTACCTAGACAGTACTTTAAGGCATCAGAGGTGCATTTTGGATGCAACGTCTGTTCCAAAATGTGTGTATCAGAATTATTCAGAGTTCTGGCCAAATTCAAGAGCAGCATTGCATGTGTCACTCAAAGGGAATGTAATCCCAGAATGCATATCTCAAAATTGTATCACCATTTTGGATTATAAATAGCTATATTTAATTCATACAGAGACCGTAAAGGGACATGATGAAAAAAAAAAAAAAAGATTTGAACATTTGAACAAAAAGCTTTGCATTTGTACACAACAAAACTTGAAAAACGTTGCATTCATTCTCGAAACTTCTGCTTTCCCGCAAGAAACAATGTTCGCTCACAAGAGTTTGAAATAGAGCTTTTTTTATCATTTCCATTACCAGTTCTGCATTCACTCACAAAATTATCTCAGGGGAACACAAACCTTTTGCAAGAAAATGCAAAAGTAATGAAATATAGGTTTTCCTCCCACCTCATATTATTTACATCACCAGTTTTTGACACAGAATACAAAACCTTCTTGGAGGAATGCTTTCACGTTCTTGTGAGTAAATCATTTTTCCTCTCATCTCATTTTTTTCCCATTTTAACCAATATGTGTGTGTGTTTTTGCACAGAGTTTCCCTCCAACCCGAGCTGGTTTGCTGGTCTTAGCTGTCTGAAGATGGTCCCTCGGCATGCCCAGCTGAAAAGTGTCCAAATCCCCTAAAAACCAGCCAACAGATCAGCCTGACCAAGCTACTGTAGTAGACCAACTAAGACCAGCAAACCAGATAAGATGTTTTAGCATGGTTTTTCTAATAGTTTAGCAACAAGCGAACCTCACACTCTACTGTCATCAAATGCCAGGAGTGTTAATGGATTGAGAGACTGTGTTACTGCATACAGTGTTTCAAATCAAGAGCTTCCATTTCAGATGATGTTGTTCCACTCCCTTTCTTTGTGCCCCACCCCACCCCTTTAATTTCAAGAAATCTCACCAGATTGGTCAGCTGAGACAGCTCGCCCTTGTGCGTTTCTCTCTTCTCGATGTGGTGTTCATGCGCCGCGTCCCGTAAAGGAGGCTGTTCGGTAGAAGGCTGCTGGAACTACAGAGAGAGAGAGAGAGAGAGAGAGAGAGAGAGAGAGAGGGAAAGCCAGAACATTGAGTGGAAACTCACCACCCTTTTGGACATTGTGAACTCTGACATCACGGTTCAGTCTGTACTGAAGCCCTCTGACTCAACACGGACATTCATCTGTGAGCTCAACGGGAGGGACGCGCTGTGTGCGGGACGCGAAGGGCATTTCGCAACAGATGTCTGAATTTTACCCAACTTCTCCATCGTGTAGACCAAGGAACACACCCCAAGCGGCATGAGAAACTGAACAAACAACCACTTAGGGGAGAAATTCAGCAGAATTCCAGATGTAACAGCAGTTTCGTGTTACGAATCATCCAGATTCGTCCCAAACGAGAGAGGGGTATACGAACCATTATAACATACAGAAGAATCATTAGATGTTTAGATTTATTCTATTATAACATGTGACCCACACTTTGTCAGATCATGTGTATAACCCTAGAATGAGATGGAGAGATGTTGTAGAGGGGTCTTTTAAAAAGAGCTCTGATTGAGCTGATGGCTGTGTTTATATGGACAGCAGTGGGACGTGAAGCATGAAGGGAGCAGATTGAGATGAGAGTACGGCAGGAGGATCAAAAGATGCTTTAATGCCCATGGGTGGGGCTGTGTGAGGGACAGGGTGGCCTCCAAAAAGGACATATTAGGAAATATGGATGGATGGGTGGTGTGTGCATGTGTTAGGCATATGTAATTGACTATATTGGACAAACTGGGTGTTACTGACAGCGGATGTCCCTTTTAAGAGCTCATGATGTTCTGATGGACATCTGTTCTCTCCTCACATGACTGCATGCGAGTCTCCCATCTCTAATGTCTTTACAGCAGAAACGACAACAGTGAGAATACATTTGAAATAACCTACCAAGAATATGTCCAGGTCATTTTTTTTCAGCACTATGTTTTTAAAGAAGAAAACTAAGCATATTTTCATTCAATCAAGGATTTTTGTTATAACAATTAGCACATTTTCTCTTCAAATTAGCATGATTATAACTTGCTCAAGCATTAATTGTCATTCTCAATTATGCATTTTTTACAATTTAATGCAATTACTTTATTTGTATTAAAACTAACATAATTAGCATTAGTTAAAACAAATGTTGCCATGTTATACAAATACTTATAAAGAACTGTACACACACACACACACACACACAGTAATTAAATGTAAAATTTTAAACTTCTTTTTTGTCTTCACATTTATTTATAAAATTATCTGCTTGTTACATTTTTTCATATTAAAATAATGAGAATTTGTGCAATTAACTAAATTCAATGTTCCTTAAAATAAGCTTCCTTTTATATGAAACAAAATCCATATTATTATTATATAAGTATATATTAAAGTAAAATCTTTTTTCTTTTAAATCTATTTTTTTTCCCATTATTGGTGAAATATGACCCGATAAGGAGAATTTGTGACTACATGTAAAAGTCATAAAAATAAGCTTCCTTTTATTTGAAGCAATTACATAAAAATATTTTTAGATAATATGACATGTATTAAATATGATAAACTATCAAATGAAAGTAAAATCTATTTTCCGTTCTTTTTTTTTTCATTATGGGTGAAACACGACCCAGACATGTTTGCCCATAAACGGTGGATTAAAATAAAAGCCTCACAGATCAAAGTCGTTCACATAATGACAGAAAGCTCCCCAGTCTGAATTATTTCGTGAGTTTGTACTTTGATTAAATCTGTGCCCCGTGGTTAACCCACAGCGTCTTACCTCGAGTTTCATGGGGTTGACTATGTTGTGGGTGGTGCAGTTGACAGGGCCCTCCGTTGTAACATTCAGTGGGTAAATGAACCTGTTACTTTGAAACCTCATGGGACATTTGAGCTGCAGTAGAGTGTGACTGATGCGGCTCGGCCCGTTGTTCACCAACTGAGAAGGAGAAACAGACAGAGATATGAATCAGAAACCTATGGTATGTCATAATAATCCCTCTCAACCCCTTCGGTTTAAAATCAAGGTTGCTGCCTTGATATTTTCATGATTGCATCACCACCACCACAGGATAAAATTGTGCTGTTAAAGTAACTCCACAGGTGTTTCTGTACTCTCTGGTCATCATAAAAGGATGGCTTGATGCCTCGTGCTATTTTAGGACCTCTGTGTAACTTCTGGAGATTCTTCATGACAACCTCTACATGTGCAAAGTATTTGCGGTACTCGTCAGCAAAACCCTCACAGAAAGTATGTGTCATATAAAGAAACCAAACGGCAAAATTTGCTAATCTAACTGCTAGTTGCTAGGCAACAATACATCCCATAATTACACCATAGGGATTTATAGCTTTTACTCTGGATTCCTATCAATGACAGGCTTCTCTGACTTCAAGTCCAACTGAAGGACTCAGACAAAGTCTTTACCTCATAAGTGTGCAGGACGGAGGGTCCGACATTCTGTTCAACCTTCACATTTTTGGTCAACTTCCAGTTCGGTGGGGGAAAGAAGACCTTGTCTGGTCGGGAGACACTGTAAAATGAGAGATAAAGAGACGGGGGACAATCAGAAAGTGAAGGAACAGGGAGAGAGCTTTCTAGTGAGATATCCAGAAGAGCAGTGGTCTTGTGAAGTGCTTCTAAATGGGTTCTGCATGTGAACTCACCCCTGTAGAATAACATCTGACTGGACCACCACCTCCAGCTTGTAGGAGACGACTTCACTCTGGGAGTTATTCTCATTCTTACTGCAGATTGAGAAACGGACAGCTTATTAAAGAGCAGACTAAGGCCTCTTTAACCACATGTGCAACTAACCTAACCATATTAAAGATGCATGATGCATAATAGTCTCACTTAAAGTATAATTACAAATATGAAATACATTTTTAAATAAATAGATAAACAAATAAATACATTTTGTTGTCCAAACATGTTCAATAAAAAGTGTATTTCTGTATATAAGATTTATTTTATGTATATTTCTTTACACATTTCATATATGTCTTTATGCATTTCTTATCTATAAATAAGAAAAGAAAAAATCCCCAATTCAAACAGTAAATTTTAAGGTGTCCTTATTACAGTATAATTATAGTAATCATTTAAGTACTGAGAAATATTAATTAACTACATGTACTTACTCTATGGTTAGGGTTAAGATTTGGTTTAGGGTTACTTGCTTGCAATTATGCATAATTGATTGTTATTATAATAGCAAGTACATGTAACGTGTAACAAAGGTGCATAAAAATAAAGTGTTACCGTGATCTTTTACTTTGCAAAAGTACTAAGCAGTTATTCATGTTTGCTACTATATAGTCAAGTTGTCTGTAGATAGTGTGAATGTTTACTTTTTTTAAACAAAATTAAAACAACAGGAAACCAAACAAAAACCAGACAAAACCAAACAGAAAACACATTACACAACATGCAAAAAACACCACAACATGCAAAAACTAAAAAAAAACACAACATGCAAAAAACAAAACAAAAAACACGCAAAAACTAAACAAAAAACACCACAACATGCAAAAACTAAAAAAAAAAACATCACAACATGCAAAAAAAAAAAAAAAAAAAACACCACAACATGCAAAAACAAAACAAAAAACACCACAACATGCAAAACACAAAAACAACAACAACAAAAAACTAAAACAAAACAACATTAAAGCGGTGTGTGTTGGTTTCAAGTTTCATACCTACGGATCTGCAGGTCAAACTGCACAAATTTGTGTGTGTCCTTCAGACGTGGTACTGTGAATCTCAGTCCGGCCCATAACTGAAATAAAACAATTCATTTAAAATAAATCCAAAGTCATTTCCTACAAGTACATATACATACAAAAGTACATTTCATTAATACATTCAGTCATTTAAACAACCCCAAAATGAGAGAAACACAAGCAGTCTCTCAAAGGAGACAACAATATTAGCAGTGCCACAATACTGAATTTCAGCTTTCCAAGAATTACACCAGAGAATTCTCTAAACACACAAACCCCCAATAATGCACTGCCATAGCAACGGAATTGGATGTTGAGGTTGGTGGAATGTTCCTTTCCTGTATTCCATCCAAAAAACACAAGTGGAAACACTAAAACGTATCCTCGCCCATTCATCTAGTGATGTCATGTTTAGGTGCACTGTCAAAAGCACTCCATTTAGTTACTATCCTAAAATGCCGAAGTCACCTTCCCAACCCCAGACTGCATGGGAGTTCCAGCCTCCCTTTTATAATTGTGGTTTTATGCTCCCACCACACGCACATAAGCTCTGGCAAAAAGACCCCATTCGAGCGGCTCTCGGCACTCAGTGTGTGAGAGTTCGGGTGTGGGTGTCCGAGCAAATGTGTGTGTGTGTGGGGGTGGCAGTAATTTCTAAATTTCTGATACTATTACAGATAAAGGCCAGTTGTTATGAGGAACCTCTTAGGTGGTCCTGGAATCCAAAAATAATAGCGTTAAAAATAAGATTGCTGAATAAAACCCCCAAATAAACTGCCCCGAGCTAATGAGAGCAGCTGACTAAAAAACAGACAGGGGTGTCTGGAAACACATATTGACATGGAGCAGCTTGAACAGTCACTCAATTATCCTCCATCTCTGCAGACACATTAAAAAAAACCACAGATCCCACCACCTCCACACAGTGGCATTTCGCAAAGGGGAACTCCACTCTCTAAGGGAGCAGAGCCAAAATGACTGTCACTTCCTGCATCGCTGGTGGGAACTTCCTGCCTGTCCAAACATGATCCAACACAGCCCTTAACAAGCCCCCCAGACAGCACTACAAGCTGACTCACACAGGTTAGATGACTAATAAAGGTTACGTGACTAACAGGGCACAATTATGGTTGCTGGAGGCCTGGTTTTTTAAAATAGTAGATGTCAGTAATCAGAATTTCCATGATTTCTCCAGACGTTTGTGAATACTGGAAAAGGATAACTGGATAACCATAACTTATTTTATAGAGATTGCACACACAAAAAGATATTTTAAGGTGTCTTTGTTACACGCTACATGTACTTACTATTGTATTAGCAATTCATTAACCAAACCCTAATCTTAACCCTAACCCTAGAATGAGTAAATATAGTTAATTAACATTACTCAGTACTTAAATGTACAATCACACTGTAACAAGGACACCTTAAAATAAAGATAAACTGCATCTTTTAGCCAAGGAAAAAGAGTTGAGCTTAACTCAAGACCCCAAGTCACTCAAGGGTGTAAATCCGCACAGACAGAAAGAACAGTTAGGTGCTTACGCTAGTGCCTGATTTCATGGGGTTCCCCAGGTCACAGCTGAGGTAACGGGTCTGATTTTCCGTCTCATAACTGCAGGTCAGTTGGGTCAGGCTCTGTCCAGAGAAATAGAGAAAAAGACCAATACATTTTGGGAAACACACACACACACACAGTGATAACTCACACACCGACTCATGTCTTAACCTGCTTGGAATAAGTGTGGTACTACTGCTGAATGTTACATTTTTGTGCTAAATCATCCACACACATGGTAAGGGTTAACAAAAAAGTCCAAGTAATTAATAAAAACAGACCCTGTTTGGTGCCCATAATCCTGCATTAAGCACCCCCCCTTCTTAAAATGTAAAGTATTCTATATTTTTGCCCCACTACAGGATTTCTCTCATCACATGTCTCCATTAATAAAAAACACGTCTTCTCTGGAGTATCAAAGTAACAGAACAAAGGTCTTTCTCAGCTGAAATGCTGAACACATGTAGGAGTTAATGGTGTAATAGGCAGCACCTGGAGGGAGGGTCTCCGTATCTCACCTCGTTATTGCGGGCTATTCCGCTGTAGTCGGCCTCTGGTGGCAAGACCACATACAGCTCGGCTTCGTAAGCCCCGCCTCCGTCGTTCTTTGCGTTGAAAGTCAGGGTCAGAGAGTTGTCATCGCCCATGTACACTTCCTTCCTGTCCCTACGGAACCAAAACATAAAAATCATGCATTGGTGGCTAATTTACTTTCTATAGGGTCCATAGGGCGAAAAACAAATATACAAATTTTACTTTCAAACACTTTTTAAGTCAATACATTAATAAGCACCACTAACTGGCCATTAAAAAAAAAAAAAACTGTGAAGTAGTTTTGAAAACTAGCTGTGAAGTTTTAAGCATACAGGACATTGAGCGTATGTAATTCTGCTGATCTAGCAGCAAATATCACTCAGATCTTTCCAACAGGAAGCCCTTCCTCCAGCACTGTACACACATTTCCTATTAAAAACCCCTAATTTCCAGTGTAGCTATAAAGTTGAACATGCAACGACAAAGACTGTGAAACATTCCGCAATGTTCCCTTTTTTTCTATTCGTTCGCGTTCCCTCCCCTCTTTCTTTTCTCTCTACATCTCAGACACAATGAGAAATTCCATGCGAGGGCCACACAGACGCTTCCAATTACCGCCTGGCCTCGTAAAGCCACGCTGGGGAAGCGGCACGTACCGAATTCAAACACTGGCACTCGGCTGGTGGGGGACTCAAACCTATGTGAAAGCCATTGCTCGCTGTACTTTCGTAACAAACCCCTCCAGATGGCACATATGAGGTTTGGGTTCATGTCATAAGGAGGTCATGATTAGCATTCAATGGCAAATCAAAATAAATATAAAGACCCTTACAATAAATGAACACCAACAAGTTAATTTGACAGAAACCTGGACCCGGGAAGCAGATTCTGATAGCCGTACTAAAGAACGAGCCATGTTGTCCGAGGCATCTCTGATGCATTTTCACATTTTCTCCTAAAGAATAAGCCCATGAGCGAATTTCCAAGAGACAGTATTTTTCCTCTGTTTGTTGATTGACAAGAAAATCCAAAATCACTCTGTGGAGAAAATTAATACCATCCACAGTTTAATAAACATTTGACCTAAGACAAACGCAACAAATCTGTAAGGTTTTTAGTAAGACAGTCGAAGAATAACAAGAGATACAAACAAATCTGTGTATAAAAGAAAGAAAATGCACACAGATTTTACAAATCAACTGCAGGAAACTGCCGTTGTAACTGCAGGGAAAAGGGGGCCGCAGTGAATTCCACATTTTCCAAACTTATCCGCTATATCTAAGTCGTTTTTTTTTCCACAAGCCAGCTAAGTCAGCCAATCCCAGCACCTGTTGCATAGCCCTCCTTCCTGTTTTTCCTGTGCATCTGTCCAATTGTGTGCAACTTTCTAAAAGCTGTGACTCATCACATATATTTATCCAAATATCTAATCTAAAGAGTAGCTGGAACAGCCATAGCTTATTTCTCATGTCTACTTTATATGTGCCTTTATTGCAAACTTCGCAAAAGCACACTAAAGGCTTTTATTTCTTTTTTGCATTCCTTGCTAATAATCTTACCCGTGCACAGAGATTTTCAGGTCAGGGACGCAGATGTTGTCCTCTCCGCAGTCCAATAAAATCTGGGCCTAGAACACAAGCCAGAAAAATGTTAAGGTAAATTACTGAGAGATTATTAGTCATTGATTTGCAACCTATTTTATTCAGAACCAACTTCTTATAAGTGCTGGGACTTGATTTTATATTTCAGGAATTGACTGGACATTCAATTCATGACAAAAATGTTTTTAATATGGGGGGCATACATGTATTAAAAAGAAAAGCCTCAGAAGTTTGGCATCATCTTTTGTCATTTTTATATTTTATATATATATATATATATATATATATATATATATATATATATATATATATATATATATATATATATATATATATATATATATACATACACATACACATTCAGCAATTAAATTAAGTTAATAAAAATGTATTAACAATAGTATTTTTAGAGTAATTAAATGCATAATAAAACAAACAATCATTTAATTTATAATAAGACCAGGAATGCATCTTTATAGTAGGTCAATTTTAATTTCTTGTTGATTTAAAGGGTAAAAATAGAAAGCAAGCCAGTCGTTTACGAACAATGTGATCTAAAAAAGCGGCTGTCTCAGATTGTCCAGTCATTTTCTTAATCATATGCAGGATACCACCTGCAATCCAGTGTCTTTAATGTCATTCAGACATCATCGCCCTATAATAAGCATACTTTTAGTCACACTTCCCATAACCAAAATCCAAACTAAACCTCTCCATGCAATTAAAACAGAAACAAAACAAAAATCCAATAAACCTTTACAAACGTACAAATTCCCATGAAACGTCAAACTACTTACACTACGAAATAGCTTTTTTTCAAAAATCCAAACAAAGCACAGTGTGCACACTTAGGTCAAGTGTTAGCGCATGACCATGTAATGGTCAAAGAATACTACTCGATATAAACAAAATGAATCTAAACATCGCCGTTTGCAATCGTAAACATCACTCTTCAGTTTAAAATTACTTTACACTGCTGAACGAATACAGGGTTGAAGAGCAGATGTGTACGGGCTTCAAAAAACATATAGAGCTCACTCGGAGGGATAAAGAGCTATGGTTGTACCCATAAGGCTGTTCTATACGCCACCGACATCCACATCAGAGGCTGCCGACCCTGAACCACATGCTAGCTGCACGCGACACCACCCAACTCTCACCACACAGACTAATCTAAATATATACATCGCAAAAAGCGCACACACATTAATGAGAGAGAATCTATATACAATTTATGAATGACTCGAATACATAAAGAAAAGGGGAAAGTGGTGCCGCGGCTAATTGCTACCACCTGACACTGTATTCCCAACATGTGCATGGTTGACGCAACATAACGATGAGGATAAGAAAATAGAATGGGGAGATTAGAAAGGGCAAAGTGGCTTCCCTGTAATTAGCAGTTGCTGAGCTCTAATTACAACCGATGAGGTCGGCCACCCCTTTCCATAGCTCTGTATCGGGTCGCTCCGAACCTCCTGGAGAGGGTTGTTTGGGTTCACTGGAGCAACCAAACAATTAGAAGCCCAAGCAGAGATACAAGAGAGGGTCACATGTGCATATGTTCAAGCTGATCCACACCAAAACCACCATAAAGTGTTTACGGAAGTGTCAATGTCTGCAAACAGCATGACTGGGTCAGCAAACTGGAGGGTGCCTGGCGGGATCACCAACAACATTTATAAAAGGAGGTCTAAAACATCTCAATCTATAGCCAAGATTAATACGGAGCCTCACACCTAGAGTCCCCTGACAATAAAGAAAACAAATAAGCTTCCCCTTCCAAATTTATCATTTTTTTTCCATTAATTCTAGTAAAAAAAGTCATAAAAAATAAGACCGTTATTATTTGATTAGAAAATAATATAAATAACAATAAAAATAATAATATGACTTTTCATTATTGTACAAAATTGCTGTAAATCGTGTATATTTAGGTAATAATATTACTCTATAAAATATATTGTGGTAACATTATCATCATCATCATCTTTTTATTGACTTAAACATTTTGTATATTTATGTAATATTTAAAAATATAAAAATAAATTTCATTTCATTTCTTTTAATTACTCTAAGAATATAATGTGGATAGTGTACAACACTTTTATTATATATATGTAACTTTAATAACAATAGGGTAAGAAGAATAAGAATATATATTTTTAAATGTTTTGTTGTTGTGTAATTTAAAACCATATAAAACCAACTTTCTAAAATCTTGCCATGTGTGTTTCAAACTAGGTTTTTAAATGATTTTTCCCTTTCTATATAATTGACACTCATTTATCATGAATAAAAGGGTTTCCACTTAGTTTTTTGGCTTGAGTACGCGAAGGTTTTAGAAGATCGTTCCATCTGCAATGTTTCCAAGACCTCGGATTAGAATGTTTCTGCATATGGTCAGCGCGGCCCATGTGTTCGGCACGGTCTCAATAACTACTGAAAGAAAACTGCCACCCAAAAAGCTAAACCTAAACAGACGGCATATGGCCTGCGAGAACCTGCCCGGGAAAAAAAACCTGAAATCTATTAACCCTCTATATGCACACACACTATGCTGCTCCTGGTGGGACAGTGAACAGTTCTCTGCTGTACATGCTACACATTTCCTTAAGCTCTCAAGTGGCTTTCCAGACAATTTGGAGAAAATACCAGTTGTATGTTTTGAAAATCTCTTCATAAAGGAGGAGAAGAACACACCGCTCCATGCATGTTCACATTAAGCACTGTGTGATATCTGCAGCAGCAGATGTACATACTTTCTGTTCGATGAGCTCCGCTGTCTGGTAGTTAAGGATGGGCCGCAGGCTGTATCTGTCAGCCGCAGCTTGAGGGTTCAGGCTGAAGTTGAGCGCGACGAAGATGGGCGACAGCTTATCCCTGAAGTCCTTCTCATCCTACAGAGAGGAAAACCGAGCGGGAGTTTGTGAAAAAGGTCAGAAAGCAGGACAATATGACACTCTTATTCCCTTGCAGCATTTTTGGCATCTGTTGCCACACTTATCTTACTTATCTTCACTTTTAACACTTATCTTGTACAAAGAAATGGGAAATTTACTCACTGAAATAATGTAGGTGATTTTCCCCTCAATGTTTCCAATGGTTAGCCCCACCTACTCTTAATTCTCATTGGCTCACAGTCTTCCAAATGCCAAATTAGGACATTTTATATTCAACTTTTTAATATAATGTATATACTTTTTAGTAATTTTTTTGCAAATCACATGAAAGCCCAATTTCTTTGCATTCTAGTCCGAAGTCAAGTCTTGAATCTATGCATCCAAGTCTAGACTTAAGAGACAGGGAAGTTGCGATTCATTGCTGTCAAAGGCGAGTTGCAAGTCCAAGTCAAAAACCCTGCTATTTAGTGCACCATTATTGTCCTGCTTTGGTAGGTAATCTGGGGTCAAACTCACCCGCAAGAAGATCTTGGTGTCACTGCAGACTCTGGCTCCATTTGGCACAGTCAGAGTCCTCTTCAGAGCGGGAAGCTGGGTGTCTAAAAACAGAGCCCTCCGTACGGCCCCTTTCTGCTGCTGCTTCAGCCGGTCCAGCTGAACGTCAACGTTAAACTCTACCAAACACACACACAGTGTCTGATATTTTAGAAAAAGTTTTGGGCACGATGCCTTCATGTTGGCTCCAGCATACAGGTGCAGGACGGAGCCAAGCTGACACAGCACTAAATCTCAAAGCCTATTGGTAGATCTGAACTTTGTGCTTTGGCAAGCGTAAAGACGTCTTCCAAACATTTAGTTTTTATCATTATCCAACACCTGAAGAGAATGGCTATAAGAAAAGCCATAACACTTTTGATAGAAAATCGTGAGGGCATGAAGGAATTTGCATGCCGTTCAGATGTATGTTGGGCACCTGTGCTCAGTTATCGGAGCGTGTGCAGTAGGTGTTATTCTTCGCACATAGTCTAGGCCTCTAATGGCAGGCCATATGGTGCTATCATTAGCCCAGGGGGAAATGGAGGGAAGTAATTGCTGAATAAATGCATTGTAAAGGCTGTGTATGTACAAAGAACGGCTTATGGATGGGAATGGGAAACATAAAGGCTCTTTTAGATGCCTAAAACCAGATTTTCTTTTAGGTTGTTAGGGAAATTAAGTCAAATTAAGTCCTAGGATAAATGATCGTCACAATGCACTGGTGTTACAGGTGATTGTAAGGGCATGACTAGTGTTCTGGGTGGCTGCTTATTTAAAAAGGAATACTATTTGCAAAAGGGAATAACAAGTGGGTAAACAGGAGAAGATGTGGCTTACCGAGGTGATTTGGTAGGTGCTTCCCATTGGCTGAGAGGCAAAAGCTCAGGTTGACACTGTAAGAAACAGAGCAGACAAATGATGAGAGATGAAGTGGATTTATTACAGTGATGCATTAGAAACATATTGGTTGCATCTCTTTGGCTATGAAATATTTGCTATTATTGTTTCCTCAGGCTATAACACTTGACAGCTTGAAGGAAGGATGACTATAGTATAATGGATCACTACATATGTGAAGATGTTTTTAAACAGGATAGTTTAACTGATGGAATGTACAATTTCTGAAAGATGTCTCGTGTTCACCAACCATGCATCTATTTGATAACAAAAAAAAAAAATAGTAAAAACTGCAATATTGTGGAATTTTATTAACATTCTGAAAAACGGTCTACCATTTTAATATATTTTGAAATGCAATTTATTTGAGTGATGGCAAATCTGAATTTTCATTAGCCATTACACCAGTCTTCAGTCACCTGATCCTTCAGAAATCATTCCAATATGCTGATTCTTATTATCAATGTTGAAAATGGTTGTTCTGCTTAATACGTTGTGGAAAATAAATAAGGGTTCAATTGAAAGGAAGCAAGAAACAAAACAAAAACAACAAAAAAAAGAAAAGTTTGAAAACAAGTTTGAATGACAGTTTAAATGAATGAAAGAAAACATTTTTTAGAAAGAAATTTCCAAAAAAAAAAGAAGGAAAAGTAACAAAAGAGACAGAAGAATCCAAAAGAAACAAAATGTACAAAAGAAACAAGACACAGAAGGGGAAGAATGAAAGACTGAAGAAGAAAAAAAGAAGAAAAATCACAATCCAGGCTACTTTTGACCTGTGCAATAAACTCAGTGTGTTCCCATGTGTGTTTCTAAGCCTCAGCATACATCTGTGTGTGTGTGTGTGTGAGAGAGAGAGAGAGAGAGAGAGAGAGAGCTCACATGCATGTGCAGCTCATTGCATCCTGATGTTTTCCAGCTGTGTTCCATCACTAAACAATATCTCATTCAAAGCCACTGCTAGATCCCTTTTTCCCTCTCTCTCCCCCTCTAATTTCTCCCAAAAGCCTCAGTGTCTAGGCAACGACTTGTAATCAACACATACGTATACAAACTTTCCCTGTATAAAACAGAACAGGCTGAGACACTGACATGACACGTCAGAGAGAGACCAGCCCTGTGGAGTTTCCTTTCCCTCCACAGATAGGAAGCATATTTCAAAAAGGCACGTCATAGAGTTGGGAAAAGGGTATTTCATGTTTTTCGCCACCTTCTTGGCTCACCCTCAACCAGCACAGCATGTCCAAACCATTTGGAAAAGCCTTCGCTGACAGCATAACTACACCCTTCCATACGTCCAGCCTGACAAACAAAGCCCAACTGTGGACGTAATGAAGTAAGCTTAATGTACTAAATTAGATTTTTTCAATTCCTAAATAAGTGCACTTCAGTGCTGCTTAAATAATGTCAAATGTTAAAGATCTTTTTCCATATCATTGCATGTTGAGTGTTTAGGATTTGGGTAAACAAACAAAAATGTATTTGCTGCTTTGGACCAGGAATGCAACTAATTCAGGCTGATAAAAGATGGCAGACATACCAGGACACTTGCAGGGTTTCGTTCCCACGGTTTATAGTGCAAACTTTCTCCTCAGGATTAATCATAGTTGGATAGACAGTCAAAATAGCACTGGTGTTCACAATAGGACGAGACCTGGAAATGACACAAGAGCCAAAAAGATTTAGTCTGCACTCAAAAGTATTTTAATCAGCTTTATGAATATAATTAAAAAAAATAGAATAAAAAAATTATACATTTGTGAATTATAATTATCAAATTATTACAATCTGAAATACTTCTTTTAAAAGCTTCATTTTCAGCAGCTGTTACTCTATTCTTAATGTCTGTGACTGACCTATAAAGAACGGCAGTGTTTGCACCAAATGCGCCAACAATAAGATCTGCAAGAACAAAAAAAACATGGTATCAGACAAGATTTCAGCAGCAGTATCAGTGGTGTATGGTAGCTAAAAAGACTAGGTTTTCTCACCCGGGTAGCCATTATTATCCAGGTCTTTGCCTCCACGAAGGGCGTAACCAAAGCTGGCAGGTAGAGCTGACGGTGAGGCAGAGGCCCACTGGCCAGCGATCACCTGAGAGGGCTTTTCCCCGAGACCTCCAGCATGTCCGTTATAGATGAGCACCAGTCCTTGTTTGTTCTCCCCACCAAATGGACAACTGATGGCCACGTCTGTTAAGAGAATATTGTAGAATTAGGGGTGAAAATACTCGATAAACAGCTGAAATTAAAGGTCTATATTATTTTGTCAGAATAATAAAAATAAAAACAATTTAAATAAATTTTTTAATTAACTGAACAATGGAAGATATAACAAATTATACATTATTTTGTCAGAAAAAAAAGTTTTTTTATTATAGAAAATGCTACAAGTGAATTTAGGCATCACAACATCATAATATATACAGTATAAAGATGGATATTCATTTTTATATTACATTTAACAATGTTATAACATTATTCATGTTTATAAAGATTTAATTCAAGTGAGTGTTGAGGGTTGTTATTGTTGACTAAAAGTCAAAAAAAAAAAAAAAAATCAATATAAAAAAATTGGTGTTACTTGAAATTAAACAAAATAAATTTTACTGAAAAAAAAGGAAATATAAAAGAAAATTTGAATTCAGCTAGTTGCTGAGGCAAAATTTCTCAGTTTAATTTAACTTGATGTACTAAAATAAACAAAACTGAAATAAAAATAAATAAAAACAATATAGACATGCATAAAAAAAACTACAAAGAAAATTTACATTTAGTCATTTTGTAAGGTGCTTTTATCCAAAGAAGACAAAAAAAAAACATTTAAACGTTTGATTAAAAATATTAAAAATAAAAACAGATTCAAAATATTAATAAAAATATATTTTTTTTTATCTCAATGGTACTCAAATAACTCTGCAGTTAGACAAAAGTAAATGTAATCTTAAATAAAAAATGAGGGAACTGAACACCTACATTTAAATATAGCAAACAAAACCAATGAAAAAAATCAATATTGACTGATAACCATTATAGCTGTCTTAAGACTGACTGACAAACAAATGCTGAAATCTGGGTAAATCTCTCACCATTGTAACCATCTTGGTTGAGGTCTCCAAGAGGGGTAATGGAGCTCCCAAACCGGCCGAACATCTGTGTGCCGGTGAGGTGAGGTAGCTGAGGTCTGAGATCCAGAGGTCCGTTCTGCATGTACACATAGACCCGACCCAACTCCTCCAACCTCCCATCAGAGTCACGAACCATGAACATTGGTGCGCCAACCAGCAGGTCCGTCATCCTGGAGGTGATACGAACCACAAACTAAAACACTGAACACATTCTTGTGGTAGTATCTTCTCTAACCCTGGTTGCGTTACCTACCCATCATTGTTTATGTCCGTAGCGGCCACTGCATAGCCAAAGTAGGAACCCATCTGAAAAATTCAGGAACATTACAAACTCTCAACAGATCTCAATCACATGTAAATACAAGCTTCCCATTTTGAACCGTACATACAAACAACATGCAGGATCTTAAGGCACACGTTGACATATACTCCAATTGGTTATGGTTTGAGTACATGAAAAGAGCTCTTTGATGATTCAGATGTGGCTCAGTACTCTAGCCCCCTGAGGTGGGCACACACAAATGTTTTTTGATTGTATTTACTCAGCTGAGGCAATCAGAGCAGTTAAAGGTCTCCAACAATTTCCATTTGCAAAACTGTGGTGCTCGTTTAGGAAAATTGCCCGTAAACTCTTGCCTCGCATAATCTGCCCTTTACAGCCTACCACACAGCACTCCAGCCTGGTTTAAAGAGTCTTGTAAAGGAAATGATTTTTGCTTATGTCATCAGTGTGCAACAGTTTGAAGCATATCAGGGTGGGACAAAGCTTTATAAAAAGCAGTAAGGATTACATAACTTCTGTTAAAATGTCACGTACTAAAATAGCTCCAGCAAAATATACTATTACACAACAAAAGCCATTACACAATAAATGCCATCAACCTTACCTGCTCACCAGTGAAGTTCTTCAGCATAACCAGAGAACCATTGAGAATTGAAACCTGATCAAAAGACAACACACTGGAGTTTTCATTCCATCAAGTACCAACATAAAAATCTCTGGTTGATAACCAACTCCAAACCAAAAGTCATACTATAGCGGATGAGTAATGGCTCATATTTAACGCACTGAAAATCTGACTTAACCCGCATCTTGGGTTATCTCACCTGTCCATGCAGTCTGACTCCCCTGGGAACTCCAGTCACAAAGTCTGAAAGCAGGAAAGCAAAATAAAAAAAAAGAGAGGAAAAAGTGAAAGATTTAATAGTGGAAACATGGAAATGTGAGTTCCTCAGGAATTCTGGCAATCAGAGCCACTCCAAATCACTCCACAGGCTCTATTTTTGAATTTGTTTAGGTGTAATGGATTCATAAAGAAGGTATAATCATAACACTTCCTTTGAAAGGTTCTACAAACAGTGCATGGATTTAATGCATCCGTCTTTGGCTATTCCAACAGCAGATGAGGATATTAAATCACTATCTGTGGTACAACACAGTCACCGTCGTTCTATCTCCATTTTTTTATGAATATAATAAAAATGACATCAAAGTAATCTAGTGAAACTGTAATCTAATGAACACTATAATGTAGAGGTGTTATATTTTAAGGTCACAACACTCACCTTCATCATCACCACCACTGAATCTGCCGACAGCTATTGAGTAACCTGTCGAATATATAAAAATATGGGTGGTGACAAACAGAAAAATCAAAGTATTTTTAACTTGACAGCTAATAAGGGGGACGGAAAGACATACCCATGTAGGTGTCATCAAATGTGATCTCTTTTTTCTGTTTGGTCTGCATCTGGCCTTCCACTGAGGTCAAGAAGAATCCTGGGTAATAGGCTTTGACTATTTCTTGTTTAACGGCAGTGATCACTTGTCCTAGAGATGGTAAGGAGAAATTGATCTTTTAATTGCATTTGCATTGAGGTAAAGGTCACAGTCGATGCAAATGATAAATGCAAATATCCACATTAGATGGAAAGCTAATCAAATTGCAAAACACACGTTTAAGGAAGGTATATACACTACTGTTCAAAAGTCTGTAAGATCTGTCTGAAAGTATCTTATGCTCACGAAAGCTGCTTTTATCTGATTACAAAAAAAAAACATAAAACAGTACTATTGTGGATGCTAAAATAATTAAAAATAACCATTTAACATGTTATTTATTACTGTAAAGGCAAAACTGCATTCTCAGCCAACATAATCCAGTCTTCAGTCTCACATGAGACTTCAGAAATCATTCTATTCCTGTTATTATCAATGTTGAAAACAGCTATGCTGCTTGATATATTTTGGGAAAACCATGATGCATTTTTAAGGATTCTTTGATGAATAAGAAGTTCAAAAGAACAGCATTTATTGGTCTTTAATAAAAATAAAAAAAACAATGTAAATTTAAAAAAAAGTAACTTTTGATCAATTTAATGCATCTTTGCTGAATAAAAGGGTTTCTTTCTTTATTTTTTGAGTCTTTAAGTTAAAAGCCCTTAAAGACTATTCTACAACAAGTGATTTTTATTCTAAAAGCCAAACCTTGCCAGAAATAACTGCCAGGTCCTCCAAGCACCACCTTTCCTTCCTGTAACACAGCAATAGTATCTAGGTGAGACCAGAAGGAAACAGCAGATAAGCAAAGCACTTTGTTCTATTCAGTTTCAATATTGTCTTACCTGTGTAAAATCAGCACTGAATCCACCTTGACAGTAGCCTTGTCCTTTTCTTCCACGGAATTCTGCAACGGATGGCAAGTTATGTTACCGTGACTTCAAAACAAATGAAATTGAAAAGTGCCACAACGAAGCAACCGCAAGCCCACCTGTACGGCACGGAGCATATTCCACAAACTTAGTGAAGTTTCTGACAGACAGAAAACATGAGCCAGTAGTATCAGCATGAGGTGTGTCCTCCATGGCTCTCCAGGAGTAGAGGGGGGCACAAGCCTATGGAAAGAATAATACACCCACATGAGTAAAGAATAGAGCAACAATGAAGATGAATTCAGTTCACAGTTTCATAATCCATGAGGAACAGAACCTGGACTTTTAATGTCACAGCATTATCCACAAGCCAAAGAGTCAGAAAGTTCAAAATCAGAAGGAAATCTGAAGACTATGACAAAATTATAGTGCTGGATCTGATCTGATTATTTATCATTTGAGACTTACAAAGTTAATTCAAGAACATGAACTTAGATTTGAGACACCAACCATACTTTGGATTCAAGCACAAATGTTCAAGAGGAGATTACAGTTTATCATGATTTGAACAAGGCTTTATGTCTGACTATTATGCTGACTATTTTCCATACAGCATAAATATGAGTAAGAAGGTCTTACCAGCACACTATCTTCATGCACTCGTACTGTTGCTCCAAACCACTGATGGGATTTGAACTCTCCCTGATGTTCTGCGCCATTCACTGTTATGTTCAGATCTCCTACAGCCATGGAGAAGAAAAAAATCAAGTAAATAGAAATAAAACATTTTGAAAAAAAAAACACTTCATTCTGTTTATTTACAAAAAACATAGTATGCAATAAATGCCCTTACATTTACTGTGCACAAATCACCCAAAATGTTTATTAAAAAAATTATATATTTGTATTTTTTTTTATAAACATTTTGGGTGATTTGAGTGATTTTATATATATCACTGCATTTCACAACCCATTCACATCCCAGTGGATAAAAGTCTGTGCCAACATTATTTTCCAGTGAATAGTCTAGTGTCACATCACATTAATCAACTGTGATTTTAAGCACATTTTAGCCCACTAATAAAATTTAAAGTCCAAGGCGGAAAAAAGAACAGACTGTATAGCGCAGGCTCAGGTGACCGGTGAGGTTAAAGGTCATATCATGAAGAGCAGGCACAAGACAGATGGTCACATATGGGCTGAAATGGGATTCATAATCAAAACAAAGGTGACATGTCCTGGCCAATGAGAGAGGTCGGGACTCAACAATAAGACCACCAGACCAAGACCAATAGAGATCAGGTTCAACTGCCAGAGGAGTCACTAGGCCAGAAAATTCCAACTGAATCACCCGAAAGCCTCCGTTCCCCACTCTGACTGCCAAACTGAACTTTGCCACAGACATTTCTCCAGTTGCACCATAATTACAAGCATGATGCAACAAGGTTCTGTGGTGTGATGGAGGGGAAGGGGGGCAGGCGAGATTGAGGAAGAGGAGAAATGAGTGAAAGGTACAACTGGCGGTAACACAATTCTCAGCTGGCTCTAAAGAGGGCCCGGTCTCATGCGCAGTGAAGGAACTGTGCCAGGGAGCCTCATCCAAACAAAACTCAAGCTCAGAGCTCAAGTTATGTGGGTTAATATTACGAAAACTGTCAAGAAATGTCTGGATCATACTGCGGCCCCAAATCAAAAGGAAGAAGAATAGGAAATTATATTTTGCATTAAGAAAACCAAGTCTACAATTAAATCAGCCAAAGTATTACTAAGCACCATTAATCAAACCCCTTCCCCCGACTGTCAGTAGCCTACTGCAACGCAATGCAATGCAAAAAAAAAAAAAAAAAAATACAACTTTAAACTTTCTGGTAATATTAAAAAGAAAGAAAATGAATAAATGAATACATAAATGTATAAATAAAAAGTATACAAAATTAATAATGTATACTATATATGTATATATGTGTGTGTTAACAATGAATACTAGAATGTGTCCATTATTACAGATTTCCTGATCTCTTCATTTATTTTTTTAACACTGTTTTTTTTTTCATATCACAGTAATGGAAGGTGTAAGAGTAAATGTGCATAACAGTCATTAAAATAATGTCATAATATAAACAAAATACAAACAAAATAGTGGTCTTAAGATCTAATCTTTAACATGTGAAATATAACCTTAACATTTCTATGTGTGTGATTCACCCAGTTTGTACAACTCTATTTTACGGTCTAAAAAGACGTGGTCTCATTCGGAGTGAGGAAACGGGAAACCCTCGTCCAAGCAAAACAGGAGCTCAAGCTATCTGTCAGATACACTCCTACTGATACAAACACACTCTCTCTCGCTCTCTTTCTTCAGTTCACAGCACCCTTCACCTTCCTCTTCGCTTTCTCAAAGTCTGTCATCCCTTTCTAGGAATTCCATTTCATTATTTTCTCAGTTTAAGTCACCATCTCCCACTCATTCCTTTACTATCTTGTATGGTTTCTTTATCTCCATCTACTTGTCATCTCTATATACTCGTCCTATTCTTTTCCTAAACACCCTTAACACAGACAGACACACACACATGCCTCCTTTTCCCCAGACGTCTTTTGTTTCCTTCTCTCAAGGATGTTTGGTACCCCAGCAGGAAAGCAGTGGGGATTAGAGCCCTTTAATAACATTAGAGGATATATGCCTTTTGGTCACCTCCAGGGTGATGGTTTTTTTCTTTCTTTTCCTCCCTGTCTTTCCCTCGCTGGCTGCCAAAGTAAAGAGGCCTAAAGAATTACGCAGGAAAACTAGCAGCCCTGCCCCTGTGAGATCCCTTACAACTGAAGTTTTAAGTGAAGTGTGTGTAATACACGTTATATGGAAGACGCCAGCTAATGTAAAACTAATACATGGTTGGGGGGGGGGGGTAACGTCGATGGAGGTGGGCCGTTAAAACTAACAATTATCTCACTTTCCACATCACATACAGCTGGGAAGATAAAGCTCAGCAGGGAAGGTGGAGAAAATGGTGTTGTTTGGCTACAGTTAGGGGAGAGCTACCCAAAACTGGACGAGATTTCCCTTTATGTCAGAACAACAGTCGTGATTGTTTAAGACTCTGATGCAAGATACTGTTGAGTTACAACTGTTGAAGATTGAATCTGGGCATTTATTTACACGTTTAATCTGATTGGATGGCTTAACACAACTTCTGAGCAGTTTGATTATCTTTCAAAGAAACAAAACTGGAAACAGCTGAAACATTCGTTTTCAGATTTAAGTGGTGAGGTCTTTGTTTGAAATATTTGCTGACAATATGTAAGATGTTAATAGAGCGTAAAATGGGCTGTTATTCACTTTCTCCACGGACCGACTTATAATGACAGCAAATCTTGAAAGACCTAACATGAGATCTTAATGATATTGACTTTGACAAAAACAAATAAATAAAAGGAAACAAAAATAATAAAAGAAAAATAAATCAACAAACAAAAAGTCGAAAAAAAAATGTTTTCATTAACTCTGAAAAAAGAGAAAAAAACCTGAAACTTCACCAAAACAAAACAATTTAATAACTACAATAACATTTTAAAAAGCCATAAATTATTTAACATTTTTGATAAATGGCACAATATAAACCTCTAAACAATAAACAAAATAAAAAATAAACGAACATGGTTAAATAAAAATGTTTTCCTTAACTAAAAAAAAAAACATTAGTTAAAAATTATCAAAATAACTACAAATAATTTTTAAAAGGCCACAAATTAATTTACATTTCATGAACATGAAAATAAATAAACAAAAGTCAAATAAAAATGGTTTTCATTGACTAAAAAAAACCTGAAACTACATTCAAATAAATTATGAAATGAATTAAAAATAAATATTAAAAGCTCTAGAATTAATTTGACAAATGTTACATTATAAACACTAAACCCACCTAAATAAAACAAAAATTTCACTACCAAAAAACTGTGCTGATAAATGAAACAAATTTTAAATATATATATTAAAAAAACTATTTAATATATGGTTTGTGGAAGATTCAACTCAATCTTCAACATTTATTAGTTTTTTTGTTGTTGTTAATAGTAAATAAATGACATGTTCCGCTTTCCTCAAGGTTAAATTTAACTTCATCTTAAACATCATATAAAAAGGAGTTCTTGGATTAACCAAATGTCAAAGTGGGTGGTTGTTGGCCAGAGTAAGCTGCAATGTGGACCAGACATTAGTCTGGTAACGTGAGACTAATGCTGATGTCACCTACAGGACTTAAGAGGAAGTATTCAAACAATTAAGGCACCTTAAGAGACACCTTTGCTGAAATGTACAGCCATTTTAATCAAAATTCCGTCTATTGCTAATCCTGTGAGTGCTCTCAGTTCCTGGAGTCAGGCCAAGACGACCTGGCCGACTCTCTCGTGGGACGGTGGAGGTGAAGAGGTCACACACACACACACACCTCTCTCTTTCAGTGATGAGAGAAGAGCCCCATTAGTGGAGTATCTCAATCTGTGTGAGACAAAGGGAGGGGTAGCGGAAGGCACAAGCCACATGGCTAAATTCAGTCATCACATCACGCGTCCCCAGGGAAGATGCCGAGAGACAGGGAAATGAGAAGAGACAAGAGTCAACGCTCGCTTTCCTCCGATTCCCGCCCACTCCCATCATTCTCTGTTATTTGCTTATCAGAGAGGAAGAGGAAAGAGGTCAGATCTACAGACACGATTAGCTAATGCTCTCTGTAACTGAGGGATGTTCGGGAGTTGGAAGTACTGTGTGACACTCTTGCGGCCCACTTAAGAGAGCCCATAGAGCATCAGGGGCTGCAGGGTCAAGCCCGGATTTAAGTGCTGAGGTCTTTATTTGAAATATTTGCTGTGACTAAATGCGAAATGGAAATGGATGCAACAGTAAGACTGGGCTGTCATTCATCTTTTTACACAAATAGATTTTTAAGTATGACTCATTGCCAAAAAAAATTATGTACTAATAAAGTGTTGGGTAGTTTTTGTCTCATATTTGCCTCATATAGTTAAGCATTATCACACAAGCAATAAGTGTTATTTCACACAAGTGCAAATGTGATATTGATCTTATACAACAGTTCTGTTAGTGAGAAGTTAATATGGTATTATTTTAGACACAATGTTGTCTGTTTTGCACAATTTTGCCAACGTAAAGAACTGTTCGTTTCCAAAAAACACACAGTGGCATTTAATTTCTTAAAGCATGTTTTTAACAAACTGAGCGAAGTATTATACGTATTGGATTTGAAGCGGTGCTGGCTCAATTCTGAAATCACGAGCTGTTGTCACATACAAATCAAAGTGCGCAGAAGCATATAGAGACGTTTTTCAGACAGCCCAGAAATACAGAGTTGCGTATATGTACATATAAAATTAGCTTATGTCAAAAACGGTTCCCGGGATTGTTATTGTGCTTAAAAAAAAAAAAAGTCTTCTTCTCCATAATATAATGCATTGAACCACTATACAACTATATAATAGTCTAATATAGGGTATATCCACCACACGAATAATGGGGGTAAATACTTCTTGAACCAGTCGTGCTGAAAAAGGTGGTTATTATCTTGCCTTTATTTCATGACCTGAACTGCTGACACTAAATGAAATTGAAGTAAACGCATAAAAACCATTTGTCAAAATATCAACCATGTTGGATCTGTCAGGATTGATTGACATCTAATTGAATGATCATTGGATAAACATTAACCTCCGAGGCTAAACCAGCCTCTGCCATGCATCACACGTCACAGGGTATTAGCTTGATTCAATTATGATCTTCTGCTTGACTATTGAGTTAAACCAAAGTAAAATTAGATTTTAATTAAAGTCAAACGTAATAAAAAGAAGGGCATGACATTAACATGACTCATAAGCACACAATACGTTCGCTAAAACAGCCCTACAGAGTAAAAGCTGCTATATGACGTACCTGGCTGTTTTCTAGAACATGCAGCTGTGCGTCATAAGTTTCGAAACCAAAGAAAAGTTGAAATGATGGATCTTTGTGACAGTTTTGTTGGAATATACCTCCCTGTGTTTGAGTAATAGACAGTAAATCACAGCTTGGATTTTCAGAGGAGACTTTGATTCTGAAGGAATGAAGCCAACAGTCTCTCACTGAGATGTGAACACTTCATTGTCCCCTGACACGTGTTCTACATACTCAGCAACTTGGAACAGTTCTTAAGACTCTGTCTGCTTCAAGAAAAGAGACGGTACACAATTGGTCTCTACTTATTCTTTTTTTCTGCTTGTTGTAGTGCACAGAAATCTGAATCCTAATGAAATGCATTTTTTATGTTTTACGTCACCACCACAACTGAAATTATTCTGGCATGGCGAGTAGATCAACGACCAACAATGCTAGCAATGTTAACACACAGGCACTAACAAGACAGCCACAAAGCTGCACAGTCTCGGTTCACATCAAGATTGAATATCTGTTGTGAACACCACTTGAAATTCTTCCAGTGGTGTTTTTTTTCTTTCTGTATGTTGAGTCTTTTCCTGACTGGCCAATAATATATGATCTTTTTGGTCGTGATGACATTATTGCATCAGAATCAGACTTCCAGAAAGAAACTACATAAAACCATCTCTATCTACTCAATTCAACCAATGTTTAGCAGTTGCTAGTTAACATGTTCTGTTGAGAAACGCATCTAATTTAAGAAAAACAGAGCTTGCATGTGCTTCAGGAAATCTGCTTGAGCACTTGTCTGCTTTCACTTCATCTAAACCCAAACTTCCATCACCCTCGCAGAGCAAAATCTACACTTTGAAAGGAGAAGGGCTTTGCGACCAAAAGGTGCTAGCTTTCAGGAAGCTGCATAGCAGAAGGAGCAGATTTCCACCAACACTTAGATTGTTTTAGAGAGGATGTAGAAACTGAAGTCAAAACACTGGATCCGATTTAATTGTTGGTAAAATTAGCATTGTACATTCTCATTCACTAAATTAGTTGCACAAGCTTAATAAACTTGATTTGAGGATCAAAACCATAGTATGTATTGTACTGATGCACTAAAATTTTGGCAACCAAACTAATGTGGCCAACAAAGAAAAAAAAATCAAAACCTTGAAAGAAACAACAGACGATTAATCATCGCTTATCTGAGTTTTAATGCATATTTTGTGCAAACATTGATTACTTACAACAAGTCAACATGTCAGCAGCTGATTTGTAAGTAATCAGCTAAAAATATGGTAAAGTAGCAATATGTAGAGCTTATTGAGTTGAATCTTTAGTGACCACCCACAGCCACTGGTCAGTTTGACTTACCCTGTATATCAAACTCTATGCTGCTGCATTGTGATTGGCTGAGGCTCCATGGACAGTAGAAGACTGACCCTCCTTCTCTGATGTTGGGCTGGCTGGTGTTGGCTTTGGGAGCTCCAACTATAATACTCACACTGTTCAAAGAGAAAAAAAGATGAAGGAAGCTGTTAGCATACTAATAAGACTATGAGGAATATTTATAAGAGAACAGGACAAATACAACAGTGTTCAGACTCACAGAAAGTCTACAGGAAGCTTTGTTATAGGGTTAGGCTTGGAACATCAGAGCTGCAAATCAACAATTATCCTTCTATGTTGAAGAAGAAGACCGATGAAAAGTGTTGGGAAGCAATTATGAACCAGCAGCATGTTGAGTTACAATCAAAAATTAGATTGTGTCATGCTACATTATTACATTAGTAGAGTTGTTACTTTTAGAGTTAGCTTCATTTTACTAGAATTCAAAAGCTGATATTAGTCTGATTTCGGATTCGATTAAGATTAACATATGATAAAGGCCAGCAGACAACTTATGGTTTTTGAAGAAATCGACTGCTTAATAATCGACCATAGCTGAATTATGTAACACTGTGGCCATGTGCAAAAGTTAGTAACTTGGTTGGCAACATGTGACCCCAACACACAACCACACACACCAGGCCCACTGGGTAATAAGTCAATGAGAAAACAAGAGCCGAGACTGCTGAAGTCGAGCTAGTGCTGCTGCTACAGCTGTTTATCCCCCCTGGGTTCTCACAAACGCAACCAAATATTTGAACACATACAGACAAACATAGACACATATTTAAAAGCATGATCTCTGAGTAGTGCACATGTCAAAACTTCATAAACAAAATAAACTTCTCAACTGAGAGGAAGAAACAATTGTGGTTTGACAGGAACAGCTGTTTAAAACTATATTTTTACATTCTTTGAATAAAATGCGAGTGCCAGGACATTGCTATGTGGTTTCTAAGATGTGCTGAATGGTGTTTAGTGTGTTGCTATGTGGTTGCTAGGTGGTTTCTTACAGGCTCACGTCAAAATTATCTGATATTCTGGGCTCTGAATATGGCTTGGTTCCTTCTTTTTAAGAACACAGTCAAATGTTTGGGACCAGTAAGAATTTTTTTGTTTTTGTTGTTAAGAAATGAATAGTTTTATTTAAATTACGAAACATTAAATTAATCAAAAGTGACAGAAATTGTGTGTTAGATGATATATGTTGTTCTTTGAACTTTATTCATCAAAGAATTCTAAAGAATTTATTACGGATTCCACAAATAAAATGCTTATTGAGCACCAAATCAGCATATTAGAATGATTTCTGAAGCATCATGTGATGCTTCACTGACATAAAAAGCTTTATTTACATTGTAATATATTCATAATTTTTTTTATGGAAGCTTGTCTCCCCAACTGAATAAAAATATAAAAGTTAATTGCTACTTTTTAATTCACAAATCTGACTTTTTTCACAATGGCGAGTTTACATCTCGCAATTCTGTGAGATAAGTCAGAATTGTGTGGCAATCTCACAATTGTAAGTAAAAATATCATTTAAGCAATTGAGAGTTCATATCAGAAATCAAAGCTCCAAGCTAAAAAGTTGCAACTAGCTTTTATTTTTGTTATTCCGTGGTGGAAATTATATTTTTGATCAAGTAAATTGGTGAGCAGTAGTGACTTCTTTCAAAAACATATTTTCTTCTTTTTTTTTTTTTTTTTTTTTTTATGTACCGAACCTAAACTTTTGAACGATAGTGTGAATCTAAACAATTTTTTCCCCTATTTTTTCATCAGTCAAGAGAAAATTATGAGAATGACCATTTAGAAAGGTAATAGCACATTGTTTCTTAAGATCTGACATTCGAAACAAGCTCTCTCAAATGTACCCAAGAGTCAGACAGCCACTCCACAGTCCCTGCTCTTCTAATCTGTGTCTAATTTTCCAAGAGCCGGCATGGATTGGTGCAGTGCCGCCATGACCTCATTGTCTGTAAACTTACTATCATCTTTCCTTTCATTAAGGTTGGTCCATTGAGGGAAGGGGAATGGGGGTGTGGAGGTGTTTGTAAGAGGGCACTAAGGGCATCTCTGGTGGGGGGGTTAAGGTACAGGAAGAGAACACCCTTTCCTGTCCCCAGGGCTGGTCTCAGTCATGCGTTACGAGAGCGTTCCGAGAGCTTCCTCACAAAGGCTGTATTCAGTGAACCCTTCGGTCAGCCATGGAGAATCAAGCACACTTCAGATGGACTGCAGAGATAGAGTCCTATAGGTAGGACCAGATGACCACTTGAGTTGTAAACAGCAGAGCAAGCAGAAGACAAATCATTGACCACATCCTAAATAAGAGGGTTGGATTTTCTCAGCTGTTATTTACAAAAAACAGTGTGTCTGGAGGCAAAGAATTAAAAATTTGAGAGCATTATCATCATCAAGGTCATAAAATGAAGGACGATCGTGTACTATGGAAATGTGTTACATTCTGTTGCCACCAAGTCAAAAAAATCAATTGAAATGGTAGCAATGGGAACACCCTATTAAGAAATTATTAAATATTTTTTTATAATAAAAAAAAAAATCTATATTTTGGTGTAAAATGTTTTTGCCTTGAACTAAAATGAAACCTGAAACTATCAAAATAAAAGCCAATTCGACATATTTCTAAACTGACTTTCAATGTTTTGGGGTTTTCTTCAGTCTTTTCTAAAAAAAAAAAAATGATTATGCTTTGGAAGTCACGCAACAAGATTTGTTGTGCAATGACAGTAAAAGAATTGAATAATTTAATAGGACAGTTTACAAATCCTGCACTGGGAGGAATGCCAGACGAAAAAAGAAAAGGCCTGAACAGTGGATCAATGGATAAATGAGGAGGACATTAAACATAGAAATGTTTGTTGGGGTCACCACATTTCAAGGCCACTACAACTGGAGCACAAACCACACACACACAAAAAGAGCAGACGCTCAATTTGTTTTTATAAGGGGGGGGAACCAAAACAAAGCCTTTTTCCGGCTTGGACAGAGTATCCCATTTTTCCGCCATATGTGTGTATGGACAGAGGGAGTGTCCCAGAGGTGTTATAGAACCCGAGCTGAGGTGTAATATCAATCCCAGATTCCCATGTTGGCTTTCTCCTGGGAATAAGGGAATCTTACAAAATTCCCACTCTCAGCGATAACACCTACAGATAATGTCAAAAAAAAAAATAATTCAAACGTGAACAGGCTGGTCCACCTCAGTTGAACCCCAGCACACTATGAATGAACTCAAGTGCACTAGTCTGATGAAATGTTTGGTTTCTATGATGCATGTGAAACGCGTCTAACAGCTGCAAATTCACTAGCTTTCCCAAGCACTTTCACTCTTCTGCTCGAGTTCCTGGAACGCTGTACACTTACACTACTGCTTTGGCTGACTGCTCACAAGTGTACAGTTACAGTGCAGCTACAATCACCGCACATCTGTTATGATAAATTACACTCATTTCATCTCATTAAGCTTGAGTTCTATCTTGAAAGTCACTGGAAGTTTCCACGTAATTCAAAACCAGGTAACGTTTTAAATATTCATTCATTTAAAATAAAAGAATTACACCACAATGTTTCCGTTTAAGCATGAGAAAGCAAGTAACTTTGAGCCTTTTTGCAAAACAAATAAAAAAACAATTTATGTGGCACACATGTAGGCTACTCTAACATTAAATAATGTACATTCAAATATGCCATTTTGATGCAAAATTATAATATACAAATCTCACTATCAGGAAACTTAGAAACACCAAATTGCTGTAAATAACTGTGTCTTCCGCTTAAAACTCAAGAAACGTAGCCTAAATTGGGCCGTTTTGATAATGATCTGAAAGAACTGTAAATAAGAAACAATTAGCATGTAATGGGGGTTTATCTTATGGGGGGGGGGGGTCTCATCGCTCTTAAATGTCCTTCTTTTCTCCACTAAATGCTTAAATGTTGGGCTAGCATTAGCATAATGATAAGAGCCAGATTGCTCTTGGCTTAGATGCTAGCTTTTGTAACGGCTCCACATAAAATGAGAAAGACTTCAGGAGGCCTTCCAGCAGAACAAATGCCAAAGTGAAGCTAACTTTAATTAAAACAATCTGGCCTTGTACGAGAACAACAGAATGTTGTTTCAATTCTGTTATATGGAGAACAAATGTTGATTTAACTGTTATTAGCATCTGTAAGTAGTTGGTGATCTGAATTATTGCGCAGGTCAGAGGTCATTGCCTTTGGAGGTTGGATTTTTGCAACAGTGGGCCTTCTTTTATATACACTTATGTCTTCCATAAACCTGTGTGACAAATATATATATGAAATACAATGAAAATCAACAGGTTTGATTTTATTTTGGACGCCATTCACTTTTACTCTATGACAAAAACCACCTGAAGCATTCGTCAAAATCATTTCAGAAGTGAAGCCTCAAAAAAATCACCCAGAAACACCAAGTAAAAAGAATCAGCTTGGATTTTACTTTAAGGAAGAAAAGCTATGTTAATTAACACCCCTTATGGTATCTCTGAAGCCCCTTTCACACTGCGATTCTGGAAAATACACGGGTAATGTGTTCCGACAATTGTTCCCGGGTTGCTAGATTTTGCCCTTTTCACACTGCCAGGGATCACCCGGAATGTGTGCGTGCGTGCGTTTACATACAACTCGTTAAAGGTCCCGTAAAGACACATGACATCAGGATGTGACGTGTAATGTACGAGTCGAAAGCGCTAGGCAGGTTAACTTTCACTTAAGCTGGTGAACAATCTCAGTGTCTGCGTGGAAAGTGAGGAAACAACTGATCTCTGCTTCATTACAGTTTGCACTTTTTTTTTGTTTGTTATTGTTTTTGTCGCGAAGGCTGATCTGCCTTTAAAACACCTGGTAAAAGAGTCACGTGATAACGTGCGTCATCCCTACGACACACCCTTTACGGCATTAGTTCTGTTTTTTGTTCAAACAGAGCTCGTTCCGGGACTGAACCTGGCAAATGTAACTAGGTCCCTGGAATTAATCCCGGGACGTGTTTGCGTTCACACAGACGGCGACCCGGCAATGTTCCGGAAATTTTCCGGGTCCAACGTGCAGTGTGAAAGGGGCTTGAGAGAGACGACCACCGACTCCAACCAAGATGCAAACACCATTCTCGGTGTGGCTCTAATTAAGCTAATTGAGTTAGTCTGAATATCTGGCTTGAATATGTTACCACTAAAATGCTAAACTTGCTAGATACTCACCACTGAAGGCAAAGGACGTCTTAAGAGTTAACCCATCGCTTCTGAGGTTTGGTAATCAGACCAGAATTAAAGCTATAAAAATGAATTGGCGCACCACATATATAATCTATTTAAGTTGTGGTGAGAAAACGTCGGGTGAAAGATGCTGATAGCGCAAAACGAATGGCACTAATGGTTAGAGGCCATCAGATGGCAAATGCCTTAATTTCCACCACCTTCTGCTTAAAACATTCTCCCACCCTTTCCACACTTCATTATCGTCCAGCTGTTTAACTTATGTCACTAGAACGCTGTCATAAATGCTTAAGCTTGCCAAGAAACCACACTGGTTGCTAATGAAGGTGCAAGAAAATCACAAGCAGACAAAACACACAAAACCTCCATCTGCCATTATTACATGACTTTGTAAATGGCACAGAAAACTGCATTGAAAAAAAAAGAAACAAGGAATTTTAGGGGAAGCTTTGTATACTACATTAGGCCTTTTTAGCACATTACTGTTTGAAAGTTTAAGGATATTATATTTTAAATTAAAACTTTAATTCAGGTAGGATGCATTAAATGAATCAAAAGTAACAGTAAAGATTTTTTGATTGATATTTTCTATCCATCAAATGTTTCACAGTTTCCACAAAACAAAATCAAACTTGATAAGAAGAAATGTTTATTAATCATGACACTGAAGACTGAAGTAATGGATGCTGAAAATTAAGCTTTGCCAACATGAGCATAGCAAAATTGCTGTTTAAAATAAAACATTTCACAATTTTACTGTATTTTAATTTAAAAAAATCCAGCCTTCCTGAGAATAAGAGACTTGTTTTAAAAATATTCATACAAATCTCACAGTGCCCAAACTTTTGAATGGTGTTGTGTTTCCTATCTTTGTGTGTCAAAAAACAACAATATCAATCAAACTAACTGGATTTCAACATGTGTGCCAAGAACAATTCATTACCATCAGTCACTTCTGTAAGTAACTTTAGTTATTTGTGATTATCCAAGTTTTCCCATGGCCACCAGACATATTAACAAGACTGTAATTCTTAAGACTGATTGCAGTTTGTGGCCTTAGGAACATTTTTGAAACTATGCTCAAACAAAGTTGAACAATTATCAAGCTATTCAGAGGCAAGCAGAATTTGAATGTTGTTATTAGCAAAAATGGTTACAGTGATAGCACACCACGTCCTCCCAGAAAATATGGAGGGGATCCAACACAAAGTGTACACTGTTGCAACTCTCCGACATCAAGAAAAATCCAATGACCTCAATGAACTAACATTTTCAAAATCAAAAGAAAGCCAAAGTGAAATTCAAGGCCCGGACGGTTCGTTTTTGGGTGTTTTCCTTTGCGCGACGCCAGTGAGCATTAACTCAGATGCCAGTCTGTCTCTGCATCGTTAAGCAGCTAAGCGGCTGTGATGGAAGCAGTTAATAATGAGATGGATAAAAGTGGGCCGAAGAAGAACTTTCTCTGTCCCCGTCTGCTCGCTAGACCTGATCTACACGTGCTCTGTTCTGCTGTCTGGGAGTCGCGGCCCAAAGATGATGAACAAAGCAGTGACTGCTGGGTAAGCTGGCACTGGGGGACAACAGCTCACTCACAAAGCTGGTGTGCCAAGAGCCCTGAGGAGAACTGCATAGGAATGGAGGAAAACCAGAAAGCAGTCACTAAATATCCTTGTATTAATACCAACAAATGAAGCTTTGCGCAAGAAAATGAAACGCACTCAGTTTGTGAACTGAACTGAAAACTGAAAATGAATAACGCATTCACTTATAGTCAAACTGTTTCAAAGTTTGCACAATGCATTGGAATGTTGCAAGATGCAACAACCTTTAGTTCCAACAATAAAAAGTCACAGCCTCGTGTAAAAAAACAAAAAAAAAAAAAAACACTTGTGCAATGTCTGCTCCAGTGCTGTGCTGGTCTGGAATAACCGTTAAAACGGCACACATGCCCTCGGCTGTTGATCTGATAAATGCCCCCACCCTGTTTTAAACAGGCAGATTTTAAATGTCACCACAAAATCATTTCCTCCCAAAGGATATGGTTGAAATCAACATCGGTACACCGGGTGCTGAGAGGTCAGCCATATCTAGAGCACTTGGCTGGACTTGCAAAACGCCAGCTCTGCAATACCTGTTATGCCAATTAACGCAATAACTATCAAACCAGAGGGAAGCTGAAGTGAAAGCATAATAACAACATGCCAAAGGGTGCATATTAAAAAAAGTGAAGAGTGGGAATTTTGTTAAATTTGATGTTCATTTTTTTTTGTCTTACACTCAATACACTTTAAAGTGCACTTTTTCCCACTTAAATCTTATGGCTAAATAAAAAAGACACTGAAATTTGTCATATCAAATTCCACACGAAAAAATGTATATCCTTATGTAGTAAAACATCTAATATATTCTTGTAGATTAAACTACAATATTTGTAAGCAAAAATTGTACTTTTGCTTTTTATAAAGTATCCACGCAATTAAGTGTCAGTGCTAAGTCTGAAATTACCATCGTATCCACTAAATGAACTTGGTGTAGATCAGACAATGGCTACCCTTATGAAACAAAAATATATTGCAGTATATTGGAAAATGTAATGTAATATATTAGGCATATATTCTTATATATATTTATTTTTTCCAATATATTGCAATATATTGAAAGCGGCAATCATTTGTATATTTTGCAATATATTATAAAATATATGTACCATCAATATATTATTAAATGTATTCAAATATATAAAATATTAGAAAATAAAAAGGGAAAATAATATATTACAATATATCACAATATATTTTAAGAAATATATTGGTAAATATATTTTCCTTTCGTAAGGGTATGTCCATAATTGCATGCTCTCTGATAAGGCACTTATTTTAAATAAGTAGTTACTTCGTGGCCATTACGAAGTATAGATGCTTGTAGTATGATTGTCATCCAGGTATACCATACTCGCCATGTCTTTGTCATGTGAACTACAGCGACAGTTGAGTTGCTTCAATTGTCATTCACAAATCTTCTCCCATGGCCTCATGGGATAGTAAAGTGTCCGGAAGTAGGAATTCACCCAGGTACTTTTCGCATTTGTTTAATGAATACGGTGAACTTTACTCACATACTGTTTTTTAACCAAATACACAACAGGAAGTAGGTTATTCCATTTCACAAACAGTCATTTTGCTGATTTTAAGTAAGGTTAGGTTGTCCCCTCTTTAATAATGTATAAAAGTTTACACTTCAAAAAGCATACAACCTCTTGTAGGAGAAAACGGTCTGAAAAAAATGCATTAAAGAAAGCACAAACAATGACATTCGACTGCAAGCCACATTTTCATATGTGACGGGACAACAATTTCAACCACCCCATGAAATTTACATAAACACAGACTGTGGTTTTACCTTTTAAATCTCGATACCAAATTGTAACCACAACCCCCGAGAGCTATAATTCACACATGCACACAGACCAGAAAACATCCTATAGCGAGTTGCAACTGTTGGCCGTCGACACCTCTGAGGGAGCTTTCTCAGCATGGAGTCCCATCTTCACACTTGAAAAGAGTAAGAGGGGCCATCAGGAGCAAACAATTAGCATCAATCGCTCACCTTTGCATGCTATGCCTTGCGTCCTTTGTTTGTAATCCTGCAGGCAATAAACAGACCATCTAAATGCTGTCTGATTGGACATTCATTGTCATTGCCAGCCCAGCAGGGGCCTGATAAACCAAAACAGAACAGATCAAGATGATAATGATCTACCCAAAATGTACATCAGGAACAATGGAGATCTGCAATAGTCCAAGCATCAACCCCAGGCCATTGTGGAGCCCAAGGGCAATGCGTCTACAAAGCTGACTGGGTCATTTGTTCTACCGTGATCGAACACATGCCTGTTTTTCCACCACATGTATACCCTTGCACACAAGAGCCTATTATGCGAGCCTGCCAGGTCCAGCGAAGTCATTAAAAGCAGACAACTTGTCAACTGTAAAGACAATCCAACCCACAGTCCCAATCAGCTAAGGTTGCACCCAAATAGTGGACTATAATTTTACAACCGGCCAATCTGATTGACACTTACCATCACAGCCAAATATCATCGGGCCAAAGGAGCTAAACAAGGTTTTATCAAGAACCCAAAAAGCCGAAACATGAATAAATAAATACAGATTTAAGTCACATGGAAAAGTTTCACTACTGAACCGACGCACAAAGGCCTCTATTGTACGGACTCCATGGAAAACACTAGTCGTCGTAGGGAGAACCTGGGTGAAGCCAACGTACACACACCCATCTCCAGCTGGATGCAAGACTACAGACAACACAGTCTAATCCATGGAGGAAGACTGAAAATGATAAATAGCAAATGAAACCCTGGTAGAGCTGAAGTCGATCTCTGTATTTAGCAAAGGCAAACTGAACTCAGGGACAGAGGTAAATATTGATGTAACAATGACCTTCTTAGAGAGAGTAAACTTTGTGAGAATGTTGACCACAGCAGAGGATGATCTACTGTACATAATATCAGGGCCAAACCATCTATGATGTAATTCCAATGTACCATTCTATTCAAGCATACGATACGAGACAATGGGACGTTCTTAAGAACAAATGTCTTCAAAACTTCAAAGATACTGCAACTAATCACAAGGTGCTTTCTACTTAGAGTTTGATAGATGGAAAAATTGAAAATTATCTTAAGAACTTTATTAATTTTGTAAGATTTTTGTGAATCTAGCCCCAGGAGGTCATTATCAGTAAAGTGCCGAAGGTTTTGATAGTCAACGCAACCTGGTAAACCTCAACTTTGTGAATCTTTTGGTAATAAAACAGACAGAGGCAGGTGAGAAAGTTTTTGGTGTTTTTACAGTAATATTCCTGCCATTGTGGCTGTAAATTTGTTGCCTTTGGCCGCGAATGCAGACAGTCCAGCTCCTCGGATTCAACCACAAGCTTCAGACGGTCGCCAACAATCATCAAACACCAAAAACCATCTTTTTGAACATCATAAACACAAAAGGAATTTATGCATAGGAACACGTTATTCTTTGAAAACAACACTTATCATCCGGAGCCACACAAATCCCAGCAGGAACAGAGATGGTGGTGTTCGGTTTCTATTGTTTCTGCAATCCAAACATTTCAAATAAAGCCATTTCGTTTTCTGACATTCAAACCTACATCCAGACCCTGACCTTTACCCTTTCACGGGACGGAGGATCAGCTTCTTATCCAAAGGTAAAGAAGACAGAGTGAGGAATGTGGTGTACATCATTTTTGGAAGTAAAATAACTGTTGGGTTTCTGACAAGAACATACAAGGAGACACTTGCTGCAATAATCAACTAAAATACTTTAGAATCTCCTCAAGTCAAGTTATCAAGTAGGACATCTAGCCATACTTTTTAGGATAAATTAGGTTTATATACCAGACCAGAGGCACATATGTACTGCACTGTTCTTCTCGCAGCATTCAAGAACCATAAATTTCTCTTCCATGTATACAGTTGTAAAGCTCCCTGACACCAAGATCATGAACCCTGTCCTCAGGCAGTTCTCAGTGGTGGTCTGCATACTGGCTAATTCTATAAATGCGTGCCAAAGAGTACTATTTTCCTCAGACTATTAAGGAGTGGACGAGGCCAGGAGTGAATGTTTCGTAAAAGAAGAAAAAAAGAAAGAAAGATTTAGAGAGCTAGAGAATGAGGGAGAAGAACATGCAGGACAGAGAGTTTATACCTGACACCAGATTCTTCATTTTAAGAAAAAGAACACAGAGTCTTCAGACTGCTGGCTGCCGCTGTTCAAATGAAGTTTGGAAGACAGGCTTTTCCATCCCACTTTGACTATGATTTCACTAAAATATACGTAAATCAATCCTCTACTTTTTGAAACTCAGAATAATATGGAGGCACTCCACTGGATCTTAAACTGCTGGAACTTATAACTATGGCATGACGTAATAGAAAGGTCCAAAACTACATATTTTAACTCAGTTTTGGGTTGTCCGACTGATAAGTCAGCTGGCCTGTTTTAAGGAGGCCCTGAATAAATTTGTGTCCTTCAGACCACATTCAGCACTGAATTTCTGAAAAGCATTGTAAACCAACGAAAAGGTAGAAAACATTGTCTCCAGTCGTACATACAATCTAATTAGGTTCACAATGCTTTTGGGAAATACATCCCAGACCTGGTTCTAAGGGGGTTTTCCATAAAATACATGTTTTTGTGCTTAAAAAGATGAAATACTGTGTCAAAGATGTTCATCTAAATGTGTACATATGCTAACAGTTAAAAAAATATTTAAACCCAAAAATGCACAGCCATTCAATAGGGTAACGGTCAAAAATTCAACAAATATAGCACACGGCTAAAATATAATGCCATAAATTCAATTTAGTGAACGTGTATGTTTTGATAGCACTCATATTTTAGAGAGGATCTAAGATAAAATGATTCCTAAATTACTTGAACAAAATTAACTTCAAAACTTAAAAAAAAAAAATTATAATAATTTATAAAAAATATGATTAATGAATGAAACACACAAGACCAGTTAGTCAATTTCGGTAGCCCATAGACAGCTAATGGTCGACATACAACTCTGGAAAATTAAGAAATACACATTCTATCGAACGCCTGGAAAGAAAACTCTTGATATTGTAACATTCTTTCACGCTTTCACTCAGCCTCCAGTTTGAGGCCCATCCATCCTCCTCTACGACGACAACGACATCTCGGGAGTGAAAAGTTCAGATGAAGTCATCATTGAGAGAGCTGCCTCTTGCCATGACTTCACTGTTCATAAGAATGAGGCCAAGATGCCGTGTAGGAGTCTGGGGGCGTACGGTCTAGAGTATTAGACTGAAAGCACAGGGTAAGGAGTTGAAATACCATGCCGAATTACATCATCATAGACCCAGAACGGAGAAACACACGCTTATAGGTGCGCACACACTCCTCTGACTCATTCCACCATGCGTCATGCACCAAATCATCCGCCGCTTCTGAATCTCATCTTTGCCAGACACATCATGGCAGACTAAAACAATAGCTGGAGGGTCTGCCTTAGAGAAAATAAGCAAAGAAAGACAATAAGAGACTAAAGTGAGAGGAATGGAGAAGTCTCCCTGAAAAAACACCCTAAAGAAACCAGATCCAGCATGAGCCCACTCTGACTAAAGCCCCTCTACAGCTGCGCACGGCCAGACACAGTCCAGCAGACAAACACAGATGGAGATGGCTGATTGTGGCGTGTTCTAGTCAGGGCATGCGTGAGTTGATTAGAACTGCAATCATACCTCTGAACAGTGCCGCACAGCTGTCTGCAGCTTGAAAAGAGAGTAATGCAGCCAAAGGGCAGGGAAACCCAGCAGGTCAGCATTATGATTGAATGGCATGCCTCCTATTTCCCCTTAGATTTATAACCTCGTGTCCACGGAGATCATATCTACAGGTGGAAGGTGATCATGTGGTCTTGCAATCAAAGCTAGATTACATTTACGATAACTGCTGCTCCATTCAACAACAATCTCCATTCAAAGCTGTGCCAAAGCCAGACTGCAGGTATTTGGGCTACATATAAAATCATTTATGCGTCACATTGGCTTAGCATTACTATTCAGTATGCAAGCACTTAAATGGACAGTTCATTCAAAATTCTGTCATAATTTACTTGCATGACCTTATTTTCCTTGTGGATAACAAAAAAGTTATTCCTAAAAATATGTTTGGTTTTTTTTTCCATACACTGGAAGATGGTAGAAAATGTTGATTTGGACTCCTTTAGCTTTCATTGTATAAACAAAACCAGTTTAAACACTCTTCATAATATCTTTATGTTCCACAGAAGAATGTCTTAGAGGTTTCCACCCACATGATTAAATGATGATTTTCTTTCATAATTATAATAACAGGATATCTATAAACTCACGATATCAGCCAAGCAATGAAGCATCGCTTATGATCAGTCTTTGACCCTCAAAACATGCATTCTGTGACTTATCTACATCATTGAAAAAGTTCAGGTTTTTCCCAAGGGTTACTCATAATCTAGCAAAGTTCATCTCTGAATGGTTGGAGATTCTCCTGTTAGATGAAGGTTTAAGTGACCATAACACATGCAATCAGGGATAATTATGGGGGGCAATCTTCATTCCCCTTTAGGAGAGCTGGTACCTTACTATGACATCATTAACTCTAGTCAATTCCTATTTATAGTAAAACCACCAGCGATGCCGCCGACAGAGGCATTGTCATCCCCTCACATCTAAACATGCACACAAACTTTAGGCTTGTGGTAAACAAACAGAAAACCATACTGTGGTGATATGCTTTGATCTGAATGGTATTGCACAGACTGGGCTGAGATTGTAAACAACAGTTGGGGGATACCCCTGGTTTCATTGCCCCAGAGTACATTAGAGACCCCTGGTTAAAAAACTTGGCTAGTCTTCCTTCATTACTTTCTCAGATTTTAATGATAGTAACCCTTCATACTATGGAACTGTACTTCATACTGTGGTAAAACTCTATTTTGAGGTCAGAGAGGTGTTTCACTACATTAGCATTTCTATGATAAAAATGCATATGGTAAAAACTTACATCGAAACAGTCATATCAGGATAAACAGAGAGGACAAACACACCAATATGTGCCATTTAACGTTATTAAACAGCATTTACATTGCCTGTAATTAAATAACTGTATATTGGTGTACTTGGTCTAGTTGTTGGACTTTTCTTTGAATGCACGCCAAGCCTTTTTAATTTCAATATATAAAATCAGAGAAAGAAACCTACCTTGAGTCAGTCATGTAAAAGTCCACCGAGTACCCGAAGTAGCTACCGTCTGGTCCTGTATACACCGCTGGGTTCTCCACATCCAAGTTGAAGGCAACAGACAAAGGTAGAAGAATCAACAGTGAAAGTCCCATTGAAAAGCAGCTCGGCTTGTGTGAAGACGCTGAAGTCTTTGGACGGTGCCTTTTGCAGCCCATGGTAATCGATATGTCACAATCCACTTCTTTATTAAACTTCTTTCAGAACAAAAGAGGGCACTTGAGCGGAATTCTCCTGAAGATGCTTCCTTACGCACAGCGCATGCCTCAGTGAAGCGTATCAGTCTGCTCCTTATTTTTCCAAGCGCTCTGGTACCGCGCCTCCGTCTATCTGTCCCCTTCTCTCCTTTCTGCGTCCTCCCTCCAGCTTAATTGAAGAGGGTATTAGGAGGAGGTTCAGTTCTTCCACTCGTGACAAACTCCCATAGAGGTGGAGCTTAAGAGCACAGTTCACAAAGTGGAGAAAAATGAGCGGTACAACAGAGTTAGATAACTTAATCAAATGAGTAGACGTACGTTGAATTTTTTAATTATTGCATTTTACATTTTTGAAAGCTGATATTTAAATTTTATTAAGTTTATTAAAAAACGTATAATTACATTTAAAATTTAGTATTCTAATAATTATGTTCAATGATACACTGTGCCATTTAAAGCTAAATTAAATAAATAAATAAACAAACAAATAAATAGGAAAAAAAACGAAGAGACACTTACTTGTCCTTGTAGATTTCATATCCTGAAAGGAAGATGTCATGACAGTTTTTACTTATGGTTTTAGTGGGCCTACATAATTTAATGGTTTGATGTACGGTATAAGAACGCATCATTAAGAGTTATCTACGGATAAAATATAGTAATGTTCACTAAAATTAAAAAATAATAATAACATAGCTTAGAAGAAAAAAAAAAGTAGAACATGTGTGACCTGTTCAACAGTTTATCTGTCCACTTGAAGGACTTTTTGCATGGTGGTCAAAGATAACTGAATGAATGATTAACCTTTTAAACAATGAAAGAGCTGTTTTCAAAGTGCGTTATCCTCCAAAAAACGATCTCCAAACTTGTTGCCTTCAACATGAACCTTCTCAGCATCGAGATATAGACGCTAAATGCTGATAAAGCTTGCCAAGAAAACCATCCCTGATTTGGAGCAATACTATAAATTCCACGTGTAGGTATTAGACTATGAGTCCGTTTTAATTTGGAGAAATGTTGTTTATGATACACAAGCCTGTACACTGAGCAATCTCCATTTATAGATCTGACACAGTCAAGAGACGCACGGAGCTGGGAAACTGCGCGTCTCTGAGCTGTAAAAAGCCACCACACCGACTGGAATTAGATTGTGTTGTTTTAGTTGATTCAGCCTCTGCCCAAGGGATTGAAATGGGGAGCCAAATTTGGCTGTGTGGCTTCAGGGAACTCTCAGTGAGAAGCCTTCTATTTGGGAAAGTAGGGTGTGAAGGGGGAGCTCACAGCTGTCGGACCACAGCCACACCACTTTTAACCAAACTTTTCGTCTTGTTTAAATTCTGACCGACCACAAAATGTTATTAACTTCATCCTAACGAGATTTAGTTCGTGAACGAATCTTTCCATTGAATCCAACATATAAATGAAGCACAAAGTGAATCCTAACGTTTCGTTCATGAAAGCGATGCTCTGTACAACTCACCGAATCAACTAAGAATCTCGTTCTAATACGCACAAACCACACATGAACATATGTGGTTTCAATAAAAATATTTTAATAGAACGGAAAACCACTCCTTTGATTATTGTTTCATTAAATATCGCGTTATTGAAATGTTTAGATCATGTAAAATGCCACGCTGATGGGAATGACGTGATAATTGCGGAAAGGCGCAAAGAAAGAACCACTGAACCGGAAGTTCGAAATGATTCTTTTCGCTCGGAAAAAAAGATACTCACACTTCTCGTCACTAATTTAAAAGCGTTATCAAATTAGACTGGCCAAAGTATTCCTAAAATCTGAGTGCGTGAAATGTTGGCGATCGCGAAAAAAAAAAATCTTTAAATTAGACTGTGTGACGCCTATGATCCAGTGCTTGATGTAACGCGTCATCAATGCATTTTTAAAGTCATTGTTGTGTAAAAGCATCAAACTGGCATTACAAAAAGAAGGTTCAGAAATAAATATTTTGTTTGATAAAATGTATTACATATAGCCTACTCTTTTGGACCATGTGAGTAAATGATGACAGAACTGTCATTTTTGGTTGGGCGAACTGTTACTTTAATAATTTATTTTCTTAACTTTATTATTATTACTATGAAAATTTGAAATTATTTCTTTAATGAAATTATACTCTAAATAATAAACTAAAACTGCCAGTAGGTGGTGGTAAATGTCTTAAGTCATGGAGTCATTTATTCATTCATTTGATTCGTTCAAATGTTTGATTCATTCAGGAGTGAAGTAAATGGTTCTTTATGAATGGTCCATTGAATCATTGGGCTTGTTCGACTTTAAAACATTGAATCATTGGGCTTGTTCGACTTGAAAACAGACAACATTGTGTCTAAAATAACAATATTGACTTATTAATGAACTGTTGTATAAGATGAGTATCACATTGGCACTGCTGTGATGTTGCACTTAGCCGACTTCTCGTGTGATATTTCTTAACTATGTGATGTAAATATGAGATGCAATCTCAAATGGGCGTTTGCCCCATCTTGAATTTTAGGGACATTTTATAGGCTCCATCACACAGTAAGTTGCCTCTAATCATCAATCGACTGTAAATCAAATGGCAGATGATCCACATAGGTCTGGGAGCCCCCTAGATTAAAGCAAGTGCTTTAAATGTGTTAATAATTTTAAAGCGTTATTTTTCTCCATAATTAATCTAATTAACACGTTAAATGTAGCCTAATGGTTTAACGGTAAAATATTTTTTTCTTAAGAAATTACTCTTAAATTAGCCTATACCTCCTGTAATTTGGGTTTATGTCGTTCTTCACTTTTTTACACATACTTGATTTCCATAAAACAAGCCATAAAACATGCAGATTTACTGATGCAGAGTTATACTTACATATACAAATGTATACATGTATCCTGCTGACACTATAAGGGTCAAAAGTTTGAGGACCTCTGAGAGACTTCGGCATATACAGTTTAGAGAGCGATAAATGGTTACATGATCATGCTGTCTGGGAGTCAGCCCTCCTACTCCAGAAGGATTTCCTTCCTATTACCTGAGAGACTGTAAATTCTTGACACTAAACACATTATGTCTGCTGTGCACCTCATCATCTGGCACCTTGAAGAGAATGAATGGTGTACATTTCACAAATCACAGAACAAAGCATCCAGAGAAACACAAAAGGAAAGCCTTATATATAATGTAAGGGAGTCATTTTGAAACCATTCCATGAGAGACCTTTGTACATATCTGGTATTGCAAATGTTGAGTTGGAATAATAGAGAAGGATTAGGTAATGGGGCTGGATGTGGGACAGTTATTTTTTTTCATAGGCTCTGCAAAGGGATGCTACATCTGTATTGCTTGGATGTTGTCATACATGGAGGGTCATTAACAAGTTTTGCAATCCATATGGCTTGCTAGATACAGTGTCCCACAAAAGAAAGAAGGACGTACAGATTTCAAATGACATGAATGCAAATAAATAATGACAGAATTTTAATTTTTGATGGAACTATGCAGCACCTGAAAATAGTCCCAGCTAGTTTGTGTAGTTGCAGCAATAGCAGAGTCGCTGGTCCCTATTTTCAGCTGCTGCGTAATATCATTTTGCCTGCTGCGCCCATAGTACGGCAGCAAAATTCCTTTATTATTACACTGGAATGAGAATATAGTTCCTAGCCATATCAGTCTAGAAAATTGCAACTTTTCATTTTCTGTCGGTCTTAGTACACAATGTAACTAAAAAAGAGTCAAGTTTTAAATGGGAAAAAT
Organism: Carassius auratus; assembly: GCF_003368295.1. Lineage (NCBI taxonomy): Eukaryota > Metazoa > Chordata > Actinopteri > Cypriniformes > Cyprinidae > Carassius > Carassius auratus. The sequence goes on from NC_039265.1 coordinate 16,066,236, forward strand.
ATCGAAACTCTTTGGTCATTTTTGAGTGAGATGCTAACGGTCTAATCAGATTCATTGATCTATGCTAAGCTAAGTTAAAGTGCTACTGCCAGACCCAGAGATCGGCTGAATGGATTCGACAACAGTAAAACTCAATTGTATAACTCCTGGGGAGTTGGAAAATGAGCCCATTGTCAAAAAAGTGTAGTGTTCACCCACATAATGAGTGTAGTGTACATAAAGAGACTAAGTGTGTCTGTAAAGAAAGTGATAGCTTACTATTTGGTATCCAAATGACTTTTGAAGGAAATTTGCTGTCCTTGGCTTTTCCATTCTGAGTCAAGGGGTTTGTCATGGATGACTGGAGTCTGGAGAACATTCAAGTCGTCTTTGAGTTTAGACACATTACAAATGAGTCTTTCGTCTGTGTGTCACCATCTCTTGTGGTTTGTCACACTACTGAAAAAAGCACTTCTATTTAAAACTATATCTGACAGCATTTTAGCACTGAATTTTAATTGTAATCACACACAAAAAGCTTTCTGGAAACATTAGGTTAAGATCCCTTGCTAGGTTTTAAGCAGAAAAAAACAAATTTATTTCATACTTCACTTCAAAAACAAACGTGTTTCCTATACAATACTGTTTTACAATATGGCTTTTAAATACACTGTATATTTGGTTCAGCTTTTACTTGGACAGATTTGTAGGTGGGGGACTTACATGCTTGAATTGTGACTTCACAAATGCTGCCATGGCAACCAACAGTGAACACAACAAAAATAGTGTGAGTGGCGCATGCTGTACTTCAAACAGCTGGTGGGCTGTTTTAAGACAGAGCTATACTGTAAATATTATACATACTCATATTAATTTGCATTTATAGATATATCTGCACAGGTGTTATATTCACATGATACCAAATGCACATGTCCTTCACTTCAAGGCCTTCATGCATAATTGCTTTAAAGCTCACTTAACATTGTGAAGTTCAGTTTCATTTGTTGATCCTAACATGTATTTTACTTAGACTGAATATGTGCAGTTTTTTAAAGAAAGTTTAAAATAAATTCAACTGCAAGTTGCAAGTTAGTCTTTTCTTGCCCCATAGATTTCTATAGTAAATGCATTACTTTATAATTAAAATTTCTTTATTTACAGAATGGTGGGTGTCAAATATTTTTTTATAATTGACAGCTTCCTCATAACTTGAATTAAAGCCTAAACATGCCATAAATGTATCATTTGATTCGTTATAAAATGTAAGAACAAAGCAAATGTGAAAAAGACAGAACGTCTCATGTCCTCAGATGTTTGAACTTCAAAAGTGAGAACAAGAAACTGAGATGCTTTTACCTTCATACTAGATTAGTCTTATGTAGTAGTAATTTGATTTTAAAACAAGAGAAGGCTGTTTCTTTGTTTTCTGAGAGAGTGAAGTTATGTTCAAATGTGTGTTGGCAGTATGCCTTAATCTGGCAATCTCTTATCAAGCTCTAAATACACAATCAAGTGCTCTCTTTTTCTTTCTCCCTCTCTGTCACACACCCCTTTACCTAACTTCAGAAAGCTGATATGCATTACACGGACAGGAAATGCCTCCAATGTAAATACCTGCCTTCACTTCCTGCTACTTCCACTTATCGCCTTTCTCATGTAAAAGACGTTTTCCTTTGAAAGGGAGGAAGTCTGATAAATGCTAACTAACCCGTTACATTATGAGAGTTAGTAGACAGAGTTTAAGGAATGGGATTTTGGCTAGTGGGAGGGTTGGGCTTTCCATTGTACTTGAGAAACAGAGCACAACTGACTTGATCTATATAATTCTAGTGATTTTAAAAAAAAATATATTATTTGTGACAAGAGTCAATATTTGAACAAACCCCAAAACAGGATTTTTTTACTTTATATCATAGGTAGCTTTGGGACCAATTCCCACTGTTGCTTATTAGCATGCCTTTTGTAAGCACATTGGCTGTTTGTCAGTACTTATAAAGCACACATTTTACGTCCCTAATCCTACCCAATACCTAAACTTAACAAGTACCTTACTAACTATTAATAAGCAGTAAATAGGAAGTTTATTGAGGAAAAAGTCAAATGGTTTGTTAATAGTGAGACATGGACCTTAAAATAAAGTGTGACCATAGCATAAATCATTTGTACTACATAAAATATATCTCAAATCATGCAATTTATTGGGAATAGGTGTGTTATTAATCAAAGCGATCAAACTTTGGGTTTAAAAAAATCGTCTAGACCTATACAAATACATTAAGGGATGTTGTTGGTGGCCTTTTCATCTTTTTTTTTTTTAAAGAACTCGCATTCAGAACATGTCAAAATTGTTTCATTTTAATGAATGAGAATCTCATGTTATGACCGAGAAACAGTTCTGTTTCCTTTCTTTTCTTCTTTCTTTGATTTGTCTGTGATAAAGTTGAGCGTATGTGGCAGACGGTGCTCTGATCTCCATTTTTTGATGTTGAGTTTGTGATGTTTGGACCTCCTTCAGCTTCTCTGAGTAACTTGCTCCAGAGTTACATTGCTCTTCAAAGACTCATTAGAATTATGTCCTCCTGGAGAAACATCGCAGACTCCATAAATTCTCCCACTGTGTAATTTCATTACTCTGCTCTAGATCTCTAGAAGGTCACCAAAATCGTTGTTGTTTTCTCACTGTTGATAGGTACAGTGACAAACACGGTCTTGCATGTTGCTTTGGTACTAAAAGATCATCAGCCAAGAAAAGTAATTTGAGAAACCAAGATGTAGAGAAATTCAGAGCTGGCTCCTTAAGTCATATTTTCATTTCTAACTAAACATTTTCCCCCCAAGTGTTATTATTGAATTACCTCATTACATTACAGGCTAGGGCAGTTGATCTCAATTGGATTTGCTTTAGAATTTACATTTTGCATTAGACAGAAACAATGAACACAGCATCAAAAGTGCATGCACAAGTAAACAAAACTTCTTAAAATTTGAATATGCAAAATTACTAACATAACATTTGATTCACATACATGCGTCCATACTCAGAAGAATAGATGAGTGGGTCTTATGGTTATATTTGTTCCTGAACAACAAAACTTAAGTCTAAAGTCGCTGGGGTATATTTGTAGCAATAGCCAAAAATACATTGTATGGGTCAGAATTATTGTTTTTTTTTAATGTTAAAAATCATTAGGATATTAAATAAAGATCACATCCCTTGAAGATATTTTGTGAATTTTATACTGTAAATATATAAAAACTTATTTTTTTAATTAGTAATATGCATTGCTAAGAACTTAATTTGGACAACTTTAAAGGTGATTTTCTCAATATTTAGATTTTTTTTTTTTTTTTGCACCCTCAGATTTTCAATTATTTGTATCTCGACCAAATATGATCCTATCCTAACAAACCATACATCAATGGAAAGTTTATTTACTCAGCTGGCAGATATTGTATAAAATTGACCCTTATGACTGGTTTTGTGGTCCAGGTTCTCATATATGCTTTGTTTCATATTATTATTTGCATTTAGCTTTGGTTTTTCCCTGTTATTTTTAATACCCACCAGTTGAAAAGCATATCATATTGAGAAAATATTGAGTTTGTTATTTTTTATTTAATTTTATTTAATTGCATATTATACCATGATTTTAATTGAGCTCGGGTGAATTCGGTTCACCTGACTGAGATTTATTTTATTGAAAACAGAAAAGAATATTCTTCATTCAGTGAAAAATGAAGCCCCTGTGGTTACATTTGTCCCAAGAGTTGGGGTGAAGTTCATATGGTGTAAATTTAGAATACAGAAAATGCAGTGTTACATATGGCTGACCCCATACTCTATAACTCTCATCTGTTGTGTTTAAAGTTTCACTGCGCTATTTTTGTTGCCAAACACAGTCTGTAACCGTGGCACTACAGGAAACCGCTCTGAGATGACATTAAAGTGTTCATTGTTTAGAAACGTTCTTTAAAGAGCCACAAAATGGTTCACGCGTGCTTGTGTTTAATGCACATCCACTAGGATCCCACACTGAGACATGAGGCATAGTATTCTGCATTGAACCCTAGCTCAAAGTTCACCAGGCAACTAATGAGCCACATAAACATCCCACCATGCCATTTACAGCACACATATGTTGCATTATCGTAAGATCAGATGTCATCCATAGGAATCTTTTTTTTTTCAGCTTAGTGTTAGTCAATGAAAATTCACTTTTAAAGGCTACATCATGTGATGGTTTTACCATTCAAGTATGGTTACAAATTTCCAGTCTCCCATTTTGACTTGTTTGGCTTGTTTAGGAATCACATAAAATGTGACACCATTTCACAGAAGAGGTACAGGACATTGGTCCGAGTCAGCAGCCGAGTGGGTATGTTGACAGAGAGTGCAAAAAGATCTATGTGAAGGCCTTCAGGGTCACCTAAAATCCACATGACAGCAGAGGTGAGCACGTTTAGAGCAAACATTTGAGTTAACGTCAGTTTAACATAAACTAATGCATCTTGAGCTCTGTTTCCAATCCCAATGAGCTGCCTATAAACCGCATCATGGGTAAGCCCCTGATGCGCAGTTTTTTAAAAAGGCAACTTCACTTAACTTGCACAATAAATCATTCAGTTTGCATATATACATGCTGATTTAAAACAATTTATCATAGATCATGACGAAGGCCATGCCAAAATACACTGCACAACAGGGAATAAACAATTCAAGGTGGAGTTCAAAGTGAGAGAAAAATATTTTTTTTAAACAAATGAATGCTTTTAATTAGCAAGGATACATTAAACTGATAAACATTAATGATGTTACAAGAGATTTCCATGTTCAAATAAATGCTGTTCTTTTGAACATTCTAATCATCAAATAATTAAGCAACATCAAAAATATTAAGCAGCACAACTGTTTTCAACTCTAATAATAAAAAATGTGACACTGAAGACTGGAGTATTTGCCACAGAAAATTCAGCTTTGCCAAAATATAAATAAATTACATTCTAAAATGTATTAAAACAGAAAGCGGTTATTTAAAGTTGTAATAATATTTCACAATTTTGCTGTTTTAAATGCAGCCTTGGTGAGTATTGAAAAAAAAAAAACTCACCAACCCCTATAGTGTATGTATTTGAGTCGTATTTATATTAATTCTACAATGTGCCAAAAAGCAGTTAAGTGTAATTAAAATGGACTTTGTTACTGTATGTTTTAATGCTTAGAGTTGTCAGCTTAGCAACATGCTAATCACAAACTCTATTTGAATCGCTTTCATGTTGTTGAGTCTCCCAAAATTCAGCTCACTAGGTTTTGGACCAGAGCTTTGTTTTTTAGGCTCAAGGTTCATTTAATGTTTGGTTTTCTCTTTAAGCGAAAAAACGAGAGCATACGAGACAAAATCTCTGTTGATCTCATAACGATCTCTGGTCACTTGCTAATGAGCTCCTTTGAATTTGTGCAACTGAGACAAACACTTAATGACATAGTTGGCATTTTCCAAATTCTTACTTTGAATGGTTTGGAACAAAACAAACATACTTAACTGGATTCTAATAATCCTTTATTTTTTATATTAAATGGTGTCTCTTCTACCTGCCATGTAATATAGTATTTATAGTATTTATTTTAGAGTAACAGTGGCCCTCTGACCCTCTTCTGTGTTTTCTCATTGGGTTAAACCAAGTTGGAGGCAGGCATGAGGCCCAGCGGGGAAAAAATATGGGTAAGTGTGTTTGTGTGGGTGAGTATGTGTGTCCAGGGGTCCTGAGCTCAGAACAGACAGGCAGTAAATCAGGCTTTTAGGGGGATGCCACAGGGGAACGCTGTTCCCTCTGTCTTGAACCCCCAACACACATAATCACGCACACATAAATAAACACAGATCACCGCTGCAGTCATTCCATGTCCATGGGCTTCTAAAGTTTGAAGTATTATACTCAAAAGAATGGCTAGCTGTGGTCCAAAAATCTTTCCAAAATCAATTAATTCCCATTCAGTGTCCTCAGAATTAAAATGCCATGTGTGGCATTTTAAAATGTGGTTAGGTTAAACTAACTGATTTTAACACGTTAATAAACTTAAAATACTATGAAAAATTGTAACGAGTCATTTCCACAACTTCTCACATGATGTAGTGTTTAGTGTTCGGTTTTGTAATGGAAATGACAATTGCGTAAATGGTTTTCCTCATATTAATGACTGCATTAAGACTAATTTTATAGCTAACAGACACAGGGGCTATTAAAAAATATTTCCACCATTTTTGCATGATTCAACCAATTATTATTAGAAGTTTTGAACCAAATTTTATTATAGTTGCAGAAATGTTGCTGTGGGATTATCGTAATTTGTGCAAAAATTCAAAGTTAACTTTGAAATGGTTTATAAACTTTGATGTTATATTTTGATATTCATAGTTCAAGACTAAATACTTGGGTCGGGGACAAGGGTAAAACAATCAAATTCTGTGATATTTCAACCTTAAACTGAATACTATCAAAACTGGAGCCCGCTGATAGGTCACAGCCTCTGTGTGTTGCTTTTGGCTCTGAAACATTCTTTAATGCTCTGTATCGTATTGTTCCTTGCATCCTGTGCAGCCATAGTTCTGCCATTTTTGGTGAGCGAGATTGTTGGCACTCACATAAGAAGGTCACCACAGTCCTTGAGCATCATCGCAGCCCAACTGCAATGAAACACGGTGTTCTCTGGAGTGACTCACAGCATTTTCTAATAGCCTTATAACTCTGACTCTCAGAATATGACAGAGCCTTCCTTATAAGACTATGCTCACAATAAAACAGGGTGACATACAACAGAGTCCCTAATATAGAAGGCAGGTTTTGATTAGAATATTTGCATATCTGTATGGTGGAGAGGACCGTTTATTCTGTTAGTCACTTGTAGGACATCATCCCTTCTCTAAGAACAGTTGTTTTGAATATGACACCATTTAGGGGGCATCTCAGAGAAGCATTTGAGTGGCTGTTTTAAAACACTGAGGGCAGGGCTGATGGAGCACGGTTTACACTTCTTCTTTTTTTGCAGGGTCAGGTTTCTGTGAAAATATACCACAGTTGTCTTCACAAACAAACTTGGGGCAGGGTGATATCTTTTAATGGAGAAGTCCAAAGCATGCTGACCATTGGATTTGCACTGGTAACTTGAGATATTCTGACCATTAATAATGCCAGTTCATTTTCCATTTGTTAAGGCAACTCCACCTGTTAGGATGACCTTAAATTCCTTTCACTCATGCAATTTATAAGATAACTGTCAACAGCTGGGGTTGTTCCGAATACATGATGTTTAACCAAAATGCATAATGTACTGTATAACAAGGACTAAATAAGAGTTATTTTGATCATTTAATAAAAGCGTTTTCTACATTAACATTATCAGTAAACATTTTGAGCAGCATTTATCAAATCATACAGTAAAAACTGTAACGTTGTGAAATATTATTACAATTTCAAATAACCGTTTCTATATGAATAAATTGTAAAATGTAATTTATTCCTGCGATGACAAGCTGATGTTTTTACATTATTATATAAATATATATGTATACTTGATCAATAGCATTCAAACTAAGCTTATGTTTACATATTATATATAAACTATGTGTTTTTATCATATATATATATATATATATATATATATATATATATATATATATATATATATGTGTGTGTGTGTGTGTGTGTGTGTGTGTGTGTGTGTGTGTGTATTTTACTTTATTTCTCCGTTGTGATCTGTCATCTTTTCATTATCATTAGTGATTATTACTGTCTGTTAGACCCAACAAAGGGTTGACCAAGCAAGTCTTGCTGATGAAGTCTCCTTGTGGTGAAACTTTGTGTGTGGACCATTTATGGTGTTAAATCCGGACTATATGTTACAGGAACAATCCATCACTTCCTGCTATTGTGTAAAAGAATGTTGCTATGTTTTTGGTTTGTTTGGAGAGTCTGATGCATCTCCAGCTCTTACAATAAAAAACATATTCCATGGTGCATTGTTGAAAAGTCTGGTGCAGTACATGAATTACAGTTTTGAACAGCATGGGGTGAAGCTTGTTTATGACTGCCTGTCCGTCAACTTATGTGCTTCAGTCTTTGTTTAAAAGCTACTCCGATATCACCCCCATATTTCCATTCTGAATGTTTTTTGACCGTTTCTCATGACACACGGCTTTGCTCTACAGCTCAGTGGATTGCCACTGGGACTCTGACACTACACAGCACATTAAGATGCATGCAGACATCTGCTACTGTGAGAGTCTCATCTGCTCATCCTCATGTTTCCCAGAAGAAGGGCTGGGATTCAGACGGGATTGTTTGTGGCAGATCGGACAGAGGAAATGCATGGTATGCCACGTTAAAATAAAACAACATTCTGATAAATGTGTTTAGCCATAGACAGGCAGCTGGAGAATTATGTGACAGTTGCATTTCCTGCTGACTCTATGTGTGTTGTTTCTTTAACACTGTGGCATGTGCTGCTCTACTCTACCAATTTTGTCTTTTAGTGTTTCTGCTACACTGGAACACCCAAGAAGAATGAGACCAACCATTCAGTTAAATACAACTCAATCCAACAAATCACCCAAAGTCACCACAGGAAATATATTTTATATAGATAAAATTGATATTGTTTATTATATTTATTAAAATTACTTATAATTATCAAATGACATTCATTCATTCAATTACATTTACTTTAAACTAATTTTGTCTTACATTTTCTACAGACCCTAGTTTGAAAAAAAAAAATAATAATCCCATAATGAATACTAAATCTATGGAAATAACCAGGGCTTTTCACACCAGGTCACTTTGAATGCCCCCTTTAAGTGTATTTGACATCAGCGCGTCGAAATAAACAAGACCCGCTGATAGCAAGTGAGAATCCTTCACAGGTACTTTAGAGATAAACCCAAAACCATAGGGAGAGCACAAGGATGAGAAGACATGATACCTTCTCAGGCCTTTAAAACTTAATTCCTTCCTTTTATAGAGAACTGTAACAGCACAAACCATGAACAAAGAACAAGACACAGGCTTCCTCAGTTTTGTGCCAACTGAGGCCTATCTGTGTAACAGGGGTTCCATTAGCAGCTAATGTAAACTGAGCAAGAACAAGAGCAGTTTCTAATGCACTACAAAATAGCTTCAGATGATTTGCTTAGGCGAGAAAGCTGTTTTTGTGTTAGATATTGCATTCTTCTTTAGCATGTAAACATACAGAGGCTATAAAAAAGGTTATTATGCTGTACGACTATTTACATGTGCAATTTTGTGAGTGTTTGTTTTTAAATTATTGTAAACTCACTGCGTGCCGTGTGTGTAATCCACCATATTGTGAATCACCATAGTATATTTTTATTGCCAAACATAATCTTCATATGAAAAGTCTCATGCAAACAGATCTCTATTTGTGACTACAGGATGTGAGGCATCTATTCTTATGTGAATCAACTCATCGTCCTTCATCCGGGAAACTCACTAACATTTAACTGTTTATACTAAACGTACCAAGCCACCACCTTGTATGGCCATCTGTGTTCTCAAAGAGGCTTTGGCTATTAGACTACTGATCCAAGTGCACTTAATGATGGCCGTGATGAGTGTGAGGTTCAAAACAGAACACAGACACAGTTCTCCGCTTATCTGTATCATTCCTGACCGCTAGTATCAGATGATGCTGTGGTAGCGTCATACCCCCCCTAAAAAGCTAATACAACAGTTCCCAGAGGAGATGATGTAGAGTCTGTTCTGACATGATTTCAATATTGAAAAAAGAAAGTGATCCCAGATCTGCTGATAAGAGGCCATGGTAAGTGGAGCCATTCTGACAGGATCACATGAAGCTGTTCGGAAGTTGAATGCTGCGCTTTATATCTCTTAAGACAGCTGACTTCATAATAGTTCAGAGATTGAGAGGGGGTACTATTCCCTGAAAGTTCCTGGGAAATATGAGTCACAAAAGAATGATTAAGAATCATATGATTTACAGCTTGAAATATTCACACACCCACTGCTTGTCTCTCAAATGTCTTTCCATTCCTTGCCCTCCCAGTATGAGTCGTTTGGGGCAGTCCTGTGGACACACTTGCCCTATTTTTAAATTCCATGCAGTCACCTCTGGAAGATAGGATTTAAATAGCTTTCAAACTGAGGATCCAGAAAGTTCTAGCCAATGTCCGAGCCTGACAGTAACAGCATGTAATGTCTCACTTCATGAGAGAGTGAACTTGGCTGCCATCCTATCAGGTCTACATCCCACCAACCTCACATTTCCCTTCCAAAAGGTCAACTTTCCAGATGTCCGAGTCACATGATCTTTTGTAGCATGGGATTTCCACATAACCATGGCAAACAAGAGCAACCCCATATTACTATTCCCCTCTCCTCTATGTATATCCTTCATTTCTTTTCCTCTGCTATGAAAAGTCCTGCTCCCCATTTGCCAGAGGTCTGGCTTACATTAACGAATTGGCATGGCTCCCCTTGGGGCGGTTCACACAGCCACAAGAGCCCTCATTGCTCAGACCCCCGCCTGTCTCGGTCCCGTCCACCAATCGAAGCCTTCCAGCCCCCTACAGTCACACACACCACCCTCCCTTTTTCCCGACTGAATATTTAGACTCATGGCCAGAGCTCGGAACGTGTGAGTGAGCTGAAAGTTTGGTGTGTAAGCAAGCTGGTTGCTAAGCTGGAATCTCTGAGGAGTGCGTACACAATCATGGCTAACTCATCCTGTCATGTTCTGGCTATAGACCCTGAGCTGAGGTTGGGGATGTTGGGAAGGCCCAGAGCACTCAATTCTGACGTGAGCATTATTGGAGACTGTAAAAAATGTGGCCAGCCCAGGCAGGAATTTTAAAGAGAGAGATATGTTGCATGACGTAAAGCTCATTGCAACAAGAACTCAGGGACTTGGGGAGATTTGAATGAGAGAGAGTTTATAAACTTGGTGGATGCTAGGTTTACTGATGTTACTCCAGGCAACCACTAGAGCTAGGTACGCCTTTGTCCTGTTCAGTTCTGAGTATAGTTTGTCCCCTGATAGCAACTACATCAGGTCTCCAAATTCAAGTCTTTGGGTTCTTCCATCATCTGTAATATCATCTGGCATTTATGGTTCCCCACCCAAACAGCAGATCACACCACAGTAAAGCCATCTATCCTCTCATCCATGCTCAAGTTCACATCACCTCCCATCTAACGTGTCACAGATTCTCAAACAGTTGATCAACGGTTTGGCAGGCACAGAGACAGGGTTGCTTTGATCCCACTGTTTGAGCGCTCGGTCTTTTAAAATGTTCCCGTGCTTTCCTACGGCCTTAATTGCTTCCATCTCTCTCAGTTGTGGTGCAGTCAATGCTGACTGCTAGAGAATTAATGCAGGGAGGGCTAGGAGAACGGGACGGGTGGGGAGGATTAGGTCACCTAGTTGTGATTTCTTTTTATTTGAATTGGATCCTACACCTTTGAATGTACTTGCTGCTACGAGAAGCCAACAAAGTATATGCAAGACTCATTCACATATTCACAGATAAACAAAAGGTGTCCCAAAATATTCAAAACAACACATCTGAGAAAAGCAGTGCAGACCAAATCTTTAGATAGGCAAGCAAAAATAAAACAAAGTGAATGAAAACAGATAGAGACTACAACAACTTGCTGAATAAGACAGCAAGAAATGGGAGCTTTTGATTGAAAACACATTGCACATGGGATTACGAAACCACACTCTCAAATATCATAATGTCCATACAACTTTGATAAGAAGCTCTCAGCAATCTAAGTTGCATGGAGTCCTTCACTTTTGGTTTAGTTAGGACCTTCGCTGAGGAGAAGGCTTGCAAAACAACACACCTTAAACCCAGATTTCCACCCACACCACCAGCAACAGTTCTGCCTTATAAACAAGAGTATGTTTCTATAAAAAAGAATATCTTTCTATGTAGAAACCACATTGCATGCACACTTGTACGAACGCTGCTTTTTTTGTATAAGGAAAGATCAACGGAAAGGAAACTGGAAGATAGCTGCTCCCGAGTCTCTCCTAGCAGGTGAAGATGTTGAATTCCACAGGTGTGCTTTATCTAAGACCTACTGTTCTCCAGGTGTGTCCTGAACACATGTTTCTTTGATATGAATGAAGGAGGGGTGACATGAGGATAGGCGAGTAGGGGAACAGGGGCTCCATGGCTGAAATAGTCAGATTGCTACATTATCCTTAAATTACCCCATTAGAGGTCCCTGCATACCATTAAGTTGTTAAAGTTATGTTTCACTGCTAAACCTTGACCAAGAGCGTGTGGTAAGTAGAATCACAGTTTCACCTTTCTTTTTGAAGGGACCATAACCCCAACCCGTTTCTGTTCAGGGTGGGTATGTCTTTTCCATTGTGTAAACCTGAGTCATTTTGTTTCCATTGAGTCTCCAGCTGAGTTAATGATACGCTTACCTGGGGAGTCGGCACGAGACCTAGTTTGGCTTGCCCTACAATGGACAACTCAACTGAAGGAAAGCAGGAAAAAAATGTTCCCACAATCTTTGCGGTGAGTGACGCTATAACCCTACTGCCCAAGACTTCTCCACCTCCCCTGCTGGAGCCAAAACAGACTCCTATTGATGAAGGAAACTGGTTACTTACTCACACACACGCTCAGAATAATGCAGTGTCCACATGTTCATGAAGATGATGATCCTCCTAAAGCAATGACTGAGGATATTGCTCCTGGGAATGAGTGTTGAGACAAACGAGGCAGACAAAGTGTGTATGTGTCTACGAGAGATAGGGTCTGCTTGCTGTCTGTCTGAGTATGTCTCCTAAGGTCACATGGTAATGAGGAAGCACTGACCAAATCAATCTTAGCAATGTCCGTGTAAATGAAAAGACAAAGTTTTCTTACGTGAGAGTATGTGAATGCCAGAGTCCATTTCACAACTTCAGGGAGGGTGTGAATGTCAGCTTAAATGTTCACATCCATTGGAGGATGTCCAGGTCTAATATAATGAGGCCTAGCTTGCATTTCTGTGCAGTGAGACTTAAATCCCTGGGAGATTCCCTTCAGTCATGACTGTTCCTTGGAAAACTTACATTTTATGACAAAGTTTATGCCTATAAATTAGGCAATAAGTTATACTCCCTAGCTCTCCCCCCTGCAAAGATAATTAAATTCCATCTGAGGTGACAGAAAACAGCCCACACTTTGAAAGCACACTAAACTTGAATTCTTTGATTTTTTGAATTTTTAAACAAAGACTAGAAACGACATAAATGTACCTCTATTATTTAACCATGTCTTCATTGTGTGAAGACATGTGGTGCAGAAATGACACAGTTAATAAAATCATAGTTAAATACAGCTAATAATTCTTTTGAATGTCAAATATGTGTGGTGCAAAGTGACCTTACTTGTCTTTGTGTGATGAAAAGTTATACTGATCTCTTCTGAATTCTGTCCCGACTGTTGTGTTTGGTATGATTTTGTGTATATCTGAGCAGGTCATGGTGCACCACAACTTATTTGTTTGCTGAGGACAGCATAAGGTCATAGCCATAGGCCCTAGATGTTATCTGAATCTGTACTTTGGTAAGGTCACATGCTTGAGCAGATCACAAATGTATCTGTGCTCTCATGCAAAAACATGCAAACTGACATGCACTTAAATGAAAAAGTGTAGGAAGGGGTAGAGAAAATATGTTCTCTCTTATGTCTTTCTTAGATTCCGCTACCTTTTGGTTTTGTTTTCTTTCTAATGTCTGGAGTCATTTCGGAATGTTTTGGGAAAAAAACTATTAGATAAACATAGGTGCTGCATGGTAGAGAGTTACAACATCACTCTATGTATCTGTCCTCATCCTCATTGCTTTTGCAAACTAACATTGCATTACAAAATCTAAACAGTCATGTTTTATATCATATTCATCAGGGCACTATGAAATGCAGAGTCTTAAAGTATAAATTCAGCTTTAAGTCTGGAGTTCTTACATTATATTAATAATTAAATTAAGACTGTGTCTGTGTTAGACACCATTAGAAACGTTTAATTATTCCACACTTTTGGCTGGAAGTAAAGATATAATTATTGCTAACTGTATTTTCAGAAATCACAAAAACAATATCAGGGATCAATTATGGCCCTGATTGTCCTCAGTATTATGTCAAATAGAAGTGGTATCATCCAACCCTACAGAAAAGGTGACCTTTGAGCATCATTTGTCAACAAGGTATTTTGTAATGTGTTATCAAATCAAGACTTAAATAAGGATCAGGACGTGGTGAAGCATGATATTTTGACCTGTTCTGACCAGGGCCGTGCACAGACCTTTTGAGGGGCATGTGCTGAAACTGAAAAAGGGCACCCCCTTCCCTTTTTTATATCAATTATATATATTCTCTTTTTTAGCTATTCTGTTTGGTTTTATAAGCTTATTTGTATTATTTGGTTAACATGATTATGAATGACATTGAAGAGGGGAAGGTGAGCAATGAGTCAAGTATTTTTGACAAACTTTTTTGAAATATAATTTAAGTAATTATGTCCAACTCAATTCCAGATTATAAGAAACTATAGCCATACCGTTACTATAACATATCCAACATGTATACGCCTACCTGGCAAAAATTTGATACTGTGGTGGACCAGGGATGTTGGTCTCTTGAAGGTCTCTTATTCACTACACTTTCCTTAAAATAAGCCAGCAATGAAAAAATAAAAAATAATAAAAATAGTGTGAAAAGTACAGTTGCAGTGAAAAGCATTTCTGAAGCATCATGTGACACTAAAGAGTACTGAACTGGAGTAATGATGCTGAAAATTCAGCTTTGATCACAAAAATAAATTACATTTTTAAATATATTCAAATAGAAAACAGTTATTTAAAAAAAATTGTAAAAAATATTACACAATATTACTGTTTTTGCTGTATTTTGGATCAAATAAATGAAGCCTTGGAATGAATCATGAATTACATTCTGCATGATAAAATATAAAGATTTCAGTGATCTTCTGTAATTTTATTTTAGTTACTACTACATTACTGTAGTAAAACCATGTTTTACTACATTTTATACATGTGAGGACGAGCGGAGAGTATACCATAACATGATTAGCCTAAATGTTAATAATTTAATTGTATCAGCAATCATAAATCAAAGAAGAAATTTCTTAGAAATATGTTATCTAGGTGACGAGGATCACTCGCTGCTTTGTGTAAGTTCCAGTACGAAACAGCGCGGGGGCGCACCTGTTATGATTTTCCGATGGTAAAAACAAATTATATGTTGTTGTATTACTTATCAATATACAGTTTTTGACCAGCGAATGTGTGCAAATGTGATTTTTTTTTGTCCGTCATTAAAACGGCGACGTCGCCTGCCGCTGCCGGCATCACATTACACTTTAATCTATAGGTTACAAACTAGTTTTTGTAGCTATATAGACGGAGCGCTCAGTTTTTCCTGTGGTAAAATGCATTTGGCCAAAATCGCATTTTATAAAAGATGAAATGCTACTGTATGCACAGGCTATTTAAGTGTTGGCTATGTATTGGCTATGACTAGATGGCAAATGTTAGCCCTCTCTCTCAAGCTACTTCCCACCATAGACAGTAAAAGAATGTTTACCCACGTCTCAGTCAGTCAGACATCAAATAAATAAAATATGAGCCTTTATAAACATTGTGTTTAGTAGTACTTATTCAAACAACAAGACATTTATTTACCCTTCGCAAAACTTTGTTCAGCTCAGTTGTTGTCTACTGTACTGCGTGTTGATTCAATGAATATAGAGGGGGCGGAGTTATCAGCTTAATGCCAGCTTGAGGAACGAATAAGATTTACACAAGCTCGTTTTAAGAACTTTCATTTGCTAAATATTTGTAAAACAGACAGACAGACGTAAAGGGTGACCAATAGCGTTGATAAAAAAAAAAAAAAAAAAAAAAAAACCACCAAAAAAAGGGCACTTCGGAGTGTAAGGGCAAAAAGGGCATGTGTTCTGCACAGGTTGCGCCCTACCTGTGCACGTGCCTGGTTCTGACCCTTGTGTGGAGGTTATAAGCCTGGTGACCTCAGGAGGACCATATCACAGTTTGACAGATCCTTAAAGAATGCGATCTAGATTAAGTGAAGTGGACATGTAGTCAATGTAGCTGACACTTGGCAAAGATAAATGGCTGAATACTAGCTTTTTGGCCTTATCTCATCCTGAAAGGCCATTCAACACGTCTGGGTGACCAAGGTTACACAATGGAAACGTCACAGATCATTGGAGCTCAGAAGGGAAGTTCTGCTTCCATTTCAATAAAAACTCTTATGGATGCAAACAATGCTGTTAGGTGTAAAGATAGTTGGGGAAAAAAAATAACAACAGCATAAACTCTTAAAATCCTCCATTTGTTTTCCAATAAATGCTCTGGGATTTTTTAAACAGTCATATAGCGTAAGATTTCCCATTAAGTTTTATTTTTAATTTAGCTTAGATTTGCTGTCATTTGGGTATTTTGAACGGTGATATATTTCTTCAGCCAGTTTATTCTTGAAATAATGCTTCAAATAGTTTCTCACATTTCTCTAGACAGGAGGCTTAATGTGTAAAAGTACACAACATTTAACACTTAAATAGCATCATTTGTACAAAAAATCTGCCAATTGTTACTTCCAGCTGTTTGTATGAATTTAATGTTGTGACCATTTCGATCACCATTCCTTAAATGCCACTTTAGGCTTTGAAGTCTTTTCTTGTCTTCCATAATATTTAATTACTTTGAATGATTGAAATTCCTCATAGCTTATCATCATAGGGATAGACTCCACCAGCACCAGTGATTTCCACACATTTAGTCCACCCAGAGAGCATCCATGCTGGGTAGAGACAGTGAGTCAGTCTGCCCTCATTATCCCAGCATGCCTTTATGGAGCCTTTAAAAGTAAGTCCCCTCAAGAAGGTTAAGGCCAGTCACCCGCTATGTCTAAGTGACAATAATGGCTCTTTGTTAATTCATTCGCCCTCTTTTTGCCTTACCTCCTTTTTTTAAAGATGTTACAGGAAGACTGGGATGACAAATGGAAGTGTGAGTAACCTGAATTGTTAATTTTGAACCCAGGTACTTGGCCTAAAACCAGGTCAGAATTTTTTTATTATCTTTTATCTTATTATTTTTAGTAATAAAATAATATAAGCATATATGCCCCCTTAGACTGTATTTTAGGGGCATGTTTTAGCTTTATGTGGGACTTTTTAAGTGAATAGTTCAGTCAGCCATCAAACTCTACTTGCGCTCTAATTGGCACATTCAATTAGGTTTCCAGCCAATCATTTGAACTCATTACTGTTTACCTATATGACCAGGATATATCCAATGAATGTCATGTCTGCACGTTATATGCTATGCATGTCCTCATATTAGCCGACCGCCTCCCCAGCACCACCTGCCTTGATCTGCTATCAGGATTTTCTTCTCTCCAGTAGCAGCATCATTTTTACTTTTAATATTATGATGACTTTTTTGTTACTTTTTAGTTTGCCTTGAGCACTGATTCATTTCTGACCTTTCTTAAAACACTTTTGTTGTTTTTCAAAGTGTTACTTTTTTTTTTTTTTGCTATTGTTTTTTACCAAAGCCAAATTTCAGTCCCTTTTACAAGGCATACATTTTTAATTTACCGAACAGAGAAGAGTGTGACTACACATTAAAGAGAAACCTGTGACCTCTCACTCCCCAGGAAACCCCTCATCATGAAGGACTGGAGCTCTTGAGTAGAGGATGAACGCACTGGAGGAAACCCTGAGGGAATGATTAAATAAATGAACCCTGCATGCCTCAATTGAAGTCCTGCAAGAAGACAGAACTTGAGTGCATATTTTCTGGTGAGTGTGTATATGTGCTGTGCTCATCTTACTGCATGTCCTCTAGCATTTCATTTCATCGGTTATATCCATAACCAATTATGTTAAACAATTTAGACCATGGCGAAGATCACGAGACAGGATCCTTTGTGAAGACTAAACATTGGCAACTGTTTTCTTTACAACTTATCCGCTCATTTCAGTCGAACAAATTTATACAGAGAATTAATTTGACAGTGCAGTGACATCAGGTTCCACCTGGCATCATTGGCTGTGTGAGAACACCACTTCTCATATTAAAACTTGTAAATGGAGGATCTATAGATTAAGTGTGGACTATTCAGGCTTTGTGCCACCACAGCTGTTGATGTGTGGGAAGGAAATGAGAATGATCATTTATTTTCCCAGCCATAACACACCACACAGATCTTCCATTAACACTTCTGGATCATTAAATTCAAATATGGTAACCGGATTTAGTATAACGACTGTTTTGATTAGTTGTTCCTGTTTTCAGTGTCATACACATGGGGAAATTAATCTTATGCTTTAATATTTGATGTTATCGTGTAATGGTGAATTTGATGTTTATATTAGTTGCTGAGTGAGGTATGTAATAAATATGAATGAATGATTTAAAACTAAAATGTTGTTTAAGAGATTACATTAGGTAACTTACATTTTCATATGCTGATTTGGTGCTCATGAAATGCTTGATATTTTTTTGGATGTGATACACTTTTTTTAAGGATTCTTTTAAGAAGAGTGTTTAAAAATATATTCATGTAAAGGTACTTACTGTGACTTTTGACTAATTTAACGCAACTTTGGGTAAAATTAAAAAATTTCAACATTGCTCAAAATTGATTCCTTCAAAAAACGGACTCCAACTTGTGTAGTGAACAACATTTAGGGGATGCTTTTATCCAAATAACATTAATTTGTGTTTCTTACTTCATTTGTACTAGTGACATCACGGTCTCAAATCTAGTAAGCACACCACCTAGAAACCACCTAGAATATTAGTAGACCCTAGGAACTGCATAGCAATGTGTTTATCAGCTGCGAAATATCAGCCTAGCATGATGGTAGCAAATTTTGCATGGTTAATAAAACCACAAAACAAATGGTAAAACTCAGACTCATTTTATATTCATGTTATCTTTACAGTCGAGTTTAACACCCAGCATGTCTCACAGCTTTAACAGCATTTCTCTGGATATCTCAATAGACTTTTCTTTGGGGTTGAGTTTCCCGTATTTGACAGAGGAGAAGAACGTGTGCTTCGGATGGTCTGGATGCATAATGTACTGTTACCTGTGGAAGGCCTCTAACTAATCAGGAACAAACCCTAACATCTCAATCCAGCTCGAATTACCACCTGAGAATTTATAGTGGCTAAAAGCCACTCCCCCTGAGCTGGATCCTGTGTAAGTGAGATTGGGTTGCCATTGAAATTGTTTTATCAGTTCCTCTGGAAGCCATCCAGCATGGGAGTATAGCATAAATCTACAGCAATTCAAGCCCTTCCTCTGAAGTCCTCAGGAATTCATTTTGTCAGACCAGGTTTTGGAGAGCGAGATAAATGAGTACTCTGGACAGCCTAGCACCATGAAATCCCAGCTGAGCGGAAGCCCAGAGAGAGATGCATCTCTCTGAGAGGTATGGCGGTTGACCGTCCAACCATGCGGGCACAGGTTATGGGCGATGCAATGCAAAGGAGAGAAAAGAGTTTGGGCGGCTGCTGGTGCTTTATCCTAAATCTCCCCTTCCAAGATGGCAGTAAATCATGTCACGGTGAGCAGCGGTGCATTGACCCTAAATTCCAGTCGTGCCTCTCACAATCCCCCACTCTGTACCCGTCTACGGTTTACAACTTCACCAAGACAGCCTTACAAGACAAATAAGAGTCCATGATTAAATTTAGAACCGATCCTGATGAGGTCTTACTCATGCAGAACATTCGCTGATATGGGGATTTGTGTGTCCGCTGATTTATGTGCACCGATGAAGGGAGGTAATCCATGATCGTGAAACGGAGTGGATTCTTTGGTAATTACCGGAGCGTTTTAATTCTAGAGGATGTGAGGAATGTTATTTACAGTAGATTGAAGGATGGATGGCCTCACTGGTTTATAAACGTTAGCCAAGGTCACTGGCGTGCTTTCGCAAAAACATACGGTTCATACATACGCTTCAGCTCGGAATAGACTCCATTTCCATTCCCATGACTACAAACATTCATCATAGTTGTGGTAAAATTATGTTTCAAAGCACACTCTCGAGGCATACAGCCCAGATGTCCTTTATTCTCAAAGAGCATAACATGATCCCCCCTATGCGAGCCCCCTGTCCCGGGGAGACCCTATAAATAACATTATGAGCTCATTGCAAATGGTAATTAATTACAGGCAGGGGATCCCTACAGAAGAAGCCATAGGGTCTCATGACACCCAATCATCCCTCAGCACCCACTGTCACCTCTCGGGCCCATGCTGGGCTTGTTTTCCCACCGGTAACCTGGTTAGTGTCTCCTGCTGGGATGTAATGGAACCGGAGAGCTGCTGTACAAATCAACACATTAGAGACCGGAAACAGTGGCTGTCCAGCTAGTGTCTGTCTTTTTTTTTTTTTTTTTTTTTTTCACTGGCTGTTGTACAGACTTTATCGGAAAATCTGATCACATCTGAATATGTTTAAAACGACACTTCCTCTACTCTGAGTTCAATTAAAGATACATAAACTTCGGAAAGCATGCTGGTCTTATGGTCGGTGGACGTTTTTCTGTTCCGAAATGATTTGCATTTCACTGTAACTTACTTGTGAAAATTTTCAGCAGCTACAAGTTGGGTGAGAATCTTGAAATAGTAAAGCACATCCTGTGTGAAAAGGACATTGATAGGACACACAGGTTACAGTTAAATAAAAATAAAATAAAAAAAGAATTAAATTAATTCAAATATATAATTAAAATATTATTTAAAATGTGAATAAATGCATGTTAGAAATGATATGAAGTTTGATGGTACAATTCACAAACTATGCTTTCTTTGGTTAGCTATATATTAAACCATACCTATTTCTTAGCTATAATATTAAAATCATAACCAAACTGCCTAGCATTACAGCTCTGCCCCTCTCCATTTACTCCAAAACAGGAACCCCACAGCAAAATCAACACTGCCGAACTAAACACAACAGGTGTCCTTGTGGGAAAACTAATGAAGGTCTGTTGTCACCGCCCAGGGAGCTAAATTTATGAGAGCTCTTTGAGAGTGTGAAAAGCAAGTGTGCACTCAAGAAATCTAAGGCACTGGGTGCAACACAGAGTTTAACTTCCTCTTGCTTCGTGCGGTAATTCTTACAAAGGAAAACAAATATTTCAAATTGTATCCAAATTAATGGAAAATCACTTTAAAATCACTTTTTTGGTTCTGTTTTATTCCACGAAACTATTGCCATGAAGAGAAATGTAGTAGAGAGGAAACGTGCATCCTCTGTATTTCCAATTCTACAGAAACCACTTGCTTTTTTAGTTAGTGTTTTCCTTCTATCGCTTGAGCCTTATGTTTTTCTTGACCCAGGGGGCTTGATTTCTCCCTCTGTGGCACACAGGAAACAGTCCCTTCACCCTGAGTAACTCCTCTATATCTCCCTTCCCTCAGCATGATCTTTCTCTGTGTCCAGTGATTCCATGTGACTTGAGTGAATGGGCCTCTTGTGGGGTGATTTAGTAGTGAATTATTCTCCATCTCTATACTGTCTTTCTCTTGTTCTTCTGTATTTCTACAACTTCCACTGTTGTCATTTTACCTCAGGTATTAACATCCGTCTCAGGTAATCTGATCACTAGTAGTCCACAAATTTAGATTGCTGTTAACAGCTGATATTAACAGGGACCTTAATTGCATCTCCTGTGACTTCATGTGGTTGGATTTCATCAAATCTGCATCAGCATAATGCAAGATGATAAAGTAAAAAAAAGCAAAAAAAATATTTATTATTTTTTCCAAGTATGCTTTTCAGTTTTAATTCCGAATTTTTTATTTTTTATTTTTTTACAGTTTTAAGCTTTAAGGAAGCATTTGGGTATTGAACGCATTGGGATGTGTTATCATTTAACAGAATATATTATCTCTCATCACTGAGCAGCTCTTGTGTGACTCGGTGGTGACCTCTTACCCTGCCTTTATCTTCATCTGCCCATCTTTACCTCCCTTAGTGGTTGATTTCAAAACATTAACATCTTAAATCACTCAATAGTGTTGTCTAGCAACCCTTGAGATACTGAAAATCCTCCTTCTAATCTAGAGTGTGTCACATGTCAGATAAACTAGCTCATGTGGTCAGACATGAAAGTGAGAAATGACAAGCCTCAATCATCTACCCTTTACACCCAAACTGACCACATTCACCCCAATGATGTGAAGGCCTTCGGCAACCCTGAGAAACCAAAAAAAATCTACCCTTACACATTCTCACGATAACTTCTTCTCATGAACGCTTCTTCCCTCCCAAAGATTCTCACTCCTAATTCGTCTTCTCCTCCCTTACAGAATGATCAAGGCTTGATCGACCGACGTCAGCATGATGACAGACGTTTAAAGACGAGATCAGCGGACCAACAGGCACCACGGTCTCCTTCCCAGCATTCCCTTTATCCATATCTCACCCTACAATGTGCAAACGCCAAGCACTCCCTTTTTTATGTGACCCAACGATGCAAAGCTCTTCACGCACTGAAATGATTTCATGGCCAAAGCATTAATGAGATGATATCACTTCACCCCCACCTCCCCAAGACTCTGTTCAGCAACACCACGGTTTTCCGCTGACATCACCGTGCACAATTCATGTCAGACGAGGCCCCTGAGCACCCAGATGCACTCAGGTCCTGTAAATAGATGAGTGTTGAGCTAATTTGAAGTGTATGCTGAAGAGGCAACAGATGTAACGCACATAACACAATGTTTCTGTCGAAAGCAAGGTCACACCTGCGGCAGGATGCATCTCAGATAGCAGAGGAACGCTGAGAGATTGACACAGGGAAAGAGTTCAGTGAGTTTCTATGACATTGTTTGCCTTTAGCCGAAGAGTCAGAATCACAAATGTTTTTTACAATGGCATTCACAATCTATTTCTTCTGTAATGTGCCAAAATTATGGTGTAGGATCAGAACGAAGTCAGACCTAATTATGCAGGTTTTCAAACTTAAAGGGATAGTTCACGCAAAAATGAAAATTCTGTCATCATTTACTGACCCTCATGTCGTTCCAAACACGTATGAGTTGCTTTCTCAAACAGTTGGTGGTTTTCATTGACTTCCAAAGTAGGAAAAGAAATAGTATGGAAGTCAATGGGAACCACCAACTGTTTGATAACCAGCAATCTTCAAAATATCGTCTTTTTTGTCCAGCATAAGAAAGCAACTCATACAGGTTTGGAATGACATGAGGGGGAGATTGATGACAGGAATGATGACAGGATTGTCATCTTTGGGTGAACTATCCCTTTAAAGTTTATTTTTACATTGTTAAAATTGTCAGTGTGACATCAATAGTAGTCCAACCTAAATTTTATGAAGCTACGAGAATACTTTTTATTTGGAAAGAACAAACATAAACAAAAATAAAGGTTATATTCAACGATTTTTCTTCAATGCTCATTTACGAGAGTAGCTTAATGGAATGAACACGCATGTGTTGTGGTTCTCTCGTCAACGCACGTTAAAGACTGACACATGAGAGAGGAAATTGTTAAATAAAGTCATCTTTTGTCCTGTTGTGCATTAAAAGTATTCTTATCCTTTCATAAAATTAATGAAGCCCTTACTATGTTTCTGGGCCTTGAACGTGCTAGTTGCTTTGCTTTCTATGGAGGGTCAGGAAGCTTTTGGTTTTCATAAAAATATCTTAATTTGTTTTCCAAACCCCATGTTTTTTTTTTCCTTTACTCTGATTAATTGTTAATTATTGCCATAACATTTATATTTTACAGAATTATTTTAGGCCTGAGGTCAGATCATGGAAACGTTATTTTTACAGCAACACAATGACCATGACTTTGGGTTAAGAAAGTAAATAGTGTTGATTTTAAGTTAGCTTTAGACAGCTCGGGAGGGTCTGGTAGTGTTGCCGTTGGTCATGTCTCCTGAGGTCTCTCTCTAAAAGACCATAAAAGGCTCAGGGTATGACTTCCACCATACTGTTGCTAATTACATACCTCTCTCATCATTCATCTGCATGATGTCAGCACATCCCTTCTGTGTTTGGGGAACTACAGGAGAGAGAGTTGACTATGATATGTCTCACGAGAGCCACTTTAAAAAGGCATTATGTATAAAATAATTTGCTTTTTCATGAAAAATGTGAGTGGGTGAGTTCGATTTTCCTTTAACATGTAATTTACTGTGACCTCTTTTGTTTTCCTTTGGAAATGAAGATGTCATTTGTTAGGTAATGTAAAAAATATTTGGAAGAGATTACAACCGTATTGTTTTCAAAAGGCACTTCAGCACCACGAGTGTTTACACATCAGTGTTGTCAGAACAATGGGAGGCACGGAGACTCATGAAAAACTACAAAGAAAGAGATGGCCAGGAATACAGATGAAAATGGATATGAGGCAACATGTTTTATCCAACCAGTGAGAAACGGTTAGAAAAAAGACCTGTTCCCTGCAAGGTACAATTTACACAAGAATTTACACATTTGGAGCATAGCAGGCAAATCCCTGTGAAACAAAGACTGTAGTTTGCTTAAGATGTTAAAAATCAATGTGTGTAACAGAAAATAAATTCATTTTGAACTGAATGGTCTTACAATAATTTATACGCTATATAAATTTCTTTCTTTTCTCGTTTTTTTATTGTAATTTTGGAATGAAATATGACCCATATATGTTTTTGACAATTTTTGGAGGTTCGTCCTTTCTATACTGTAAACCTATGTTGCTTTTTAAGAAACTTTCTTCAGCTGATGTGCAGCTGTTTTCTGGGTCCTGTTGGAACAGCTTGACTATGTTGTCATGTTCTGCCTTTGTTCCTCTCTTATTTTCCTGCTCGATGGCCGTGCGCCTGCAAATGTATGACATAATTGATTTCGTATGGTTCTTGCTGTATGGTTTAGTAGTACCTCTGCAGCATGTCACAAACAACTCCTAGGGCAAAGACCATTTTAAAATGTATACTGTAACATAATCAATGGTAAGTTGGGATTTGATGTGCATAATTTTGTCAGTAATGGGACAGGAACTCCCATAGTGACATGTGAGGGTTCAGTGCTCCGGATCAACCACAATTTACATCATATGGGTGGATCGTCAATGTGGGATTCATAGATCTCCCTCTGCCTGCAAAATGAGGAAGTACATTACCACAATATCTGCTACTAGCCCCTCTTCTGCTGCCACAGAACTGAAATCTTTTTTGGAAAAAAGGAAATGTAACTAACCACACCTTCCATCCACAGCTGCTTTCGCTTGCTAAGGCAATATTTCTGAACAAATATTTTGGTTTGACACTATGTGTGACTTAATTATATTCTAAATAAGATGCTAAGAGGAAATGAAAGTTCTAACAGCCATTCAGCAAATTTTAATCAACAACAGTTAATATGTTGCTAAGGAACAATAAAACAAAGCAACAAATGGTTGTTAGCGGTGAAGATATATTTAGTACACTAATGTAAGATCAATTTTAATAGTGATTCTTGCTTGTGTTGTATTGTTAACTTATACTAAAAATAGGTAAGATAATGTTAAATAAAATAAGGCTAAAATAAATAAAATCGATTAAAAACTGATGGATTAAAAACGTATTAAACGTAGAAATGTTGATTTGGCAAAAGATTAATATATGCTATATATATATATATATATATATATATATGTGTGTGTGTGTGTGTGCGTGTGCGTGTGTGTATTTATATAGCATAAATTAATCTTTATATATATGTATATATATATATATATATATATATAT
Organism: Carassius auratus; assembly: GCF_003368295.1. Taxonomy (NCBI): domain Eukaryota; kingdom Metazoa; phylum Chordata; class Actinopteri; order Cypriniformes; family Cyprinidae; genus Carassius; species Carassius auratus. The sequence goes on from NC_039265.1 coordinate 16,092,064, forward strand.
ATATATATATATATATATATATATATTTCATAAATTTATCTTTATATATATATATATATATATATATAATAACTAAAACTAATAAAAAATTACAAAAGCACATAAAATTACTAAGACAAACCATAATGAAAACTAAAAAAGCCAATTCAAAATCTTAATAAATACTATCCTAGTATATAAATAATGCTAAAATTGCACTCTATCGAACACTAATAATAATTACGTCATACTGGCTTGTTCCTGTTGAATTTGAGCTCTGTGTACAAATTCATAACACTAGAAAAGTTTAAAACTAAACAGAAAAATCACCAATATTGACATTCGGCCTATTAGATACATATTTCAACAAGAAACTATTTTCCAATTATCACTAGCCTCGTTTTGCTAGTTCTTAACTTGCTCATTCATTTTACAAGTGCATAAAATGGCAAAACATAACTTTCCATCATTCTTGAGTCGCATTTTTACAGCTTTACTTCTCTCCTCGCGTTAAGTTTTCCTCCATTCAGCGTGTTCCAGAGGGAGGTGTTAAATCTATTCTGAGTGTGCATGTTGGAGTGCAGTGGCGTCAATGGGAGATTGTTTTATTCTCTTTGTAAGAATTACAGAATTCCCTCAAGCTGCGGTTATGAAGGAAATCATTGTGGCTCACGGCTTTGTGAAGCTCTAATGATGCTGAGCTGGCTGTGATCAGAGAGCATTGTTTTATGGGTCTTTACATGCTGATGAAACCCTTTAAATAGCATTGTGCTTTGGTGACCACTGAACTTGTGATCTATAATTCATTTTAGTCAAGTCAAACTAATAGCAAAAATATACACAGTAGCGCTGAATCTTTAAAAAACAAGTCCAAATGGTAAGAGACAACCAGCTGTTTTGAAACTTTGTAAGAACAGCCTGAGCCAATTAACTTTCACTTCAGTCTAAAAACGTCTTTCTTTTGGCTTCACAACAATGAAGCACAATTCATTGACCAGGTTATAGCAAGGGCTTACTACTCAAAAAGTAGCATAACATTTTCATGGAAAATTTGACTAGTGTACAAATGGATAAATAATTCCTGACATTTTGGTGCCCATGATAACATCATTCACATTACCCGCGAAATTAAGCAGCTCGTGCTTCTCTGTGGTAAATTGTAACCTACCTATTTTTGCCACGCATAATGCAGAAAATGTTGGAAATAGACAAGAAACCTATTTTTCAACACAACTTTTTTTAATGAATGCTTTTAAAACCAACATAAAATAATGCAGCAAACTCGCCTATTGTTTGGGGTGAACTGAAGAGACTGTGGGACGCGACTGGCACACCAACATGTCTATTCAGATTATTTAAACAGTTCATACAGTTTAGCTTTAGTTAATTGCCACTTGGATGTAACTGTGGTCCCGCTCCTCATCATTAAGAAAAAATACTTAATGGCAAGTTTGTTAGCATTTTTAGTCAGTCACTTGCAGTTGGGGGTAACGCATTACAAGTAACTCGAGTTACGTAATCTAATTACTTTTTTCAAGTAACTAGTAAAGTAACTCATTACTTTTCAATTTTCAAGAAAATATCTGAGTTACTTTTTCAAAAAAAAGTTCAAAAAATGTTTTCCCATTTATTGACTGTCAAGTCTCCTGTCCACATATTGGGAGAAATCGGAAGTACCTTTGGCATGTGTGCACTGTGTGAACATGATGAAGTTCTAGACTAATTGTGAATGTGCATTAATTCATACCACTAGCAAAAAAAAAAAAAAACATTTAGTATTCATCAAAATTGAATATGACGCAAACTTGCAATAATTAAATATGTTAAATAACACAAATGTATCTAATACCATTTTATTAACTAATGTCTTTGCTGCGGACCTTTGATGATCCAGTTCAACCATGCTAATAAGCAAAAATGACATTAGATAAACTAACAAATGTGCTTCATTGTTTTGTTGTTGTTTTTTTATTATTGCTAAAGAGTGAAAATCCTGTGTTCTACTGTAGCCTACAGACGTGAATTTACTTTTCCTTCAGCCTGAGGTTTAGTCATTACACTTTTTGGTGTGAAAATGCTTTACATTTGCTATAAATAGAACTTCTCATATTAAAAACAATCAAGCCCTGTTCATATTTAAAAATTAACTCATAAGTAACAGAAAAATAATGTAACGCATTACTTTCCATAAAAAGTGATGTAATTAGTTACTTATTTAGGGAGCCGAAATATTGCATGCAATGTAACTTTCCCCAACACTGGCCATTTGAATAATAGTTTGATTGATTTGTTACCGATTCATTAGCCGCATTTCCACTGTCGGGCCAGTGCGAGCCAGGGCTTAAAGCGGGCCGGGCGGGGCTCATAGCCTCGGGCCAGTAGCACCGAGGCCAGAATAGCGCAGGGTTTCCACAGGGGAGCTTGAAGCTCCGCTGCTCGTCACTAAAACACGCCCTTGACACGCCTCTCAGAACAACGTCATGCAACCTCATTATTTCACCAACAAAGAGAAGTTATCAGAAAAATAAGAAATAAGTCACTGGAACATGCGCGATCACAAAACGAAGATGATAAAAGCGGCCGTTTTAACGCTTATGAAAATAGCCTGCTTATACAGTAGAGTCTGTTTCTGTTTATTTGTAGTCACAGTGGCCTATACGTCACATTAAGAATGAATGATATCTTTATTTTTATAAAGGATCCCGAACAAAAACATTATTATATTTTTATAATAGGCAACATGAGCTAAACTCTCGAGACGAGGCTTGTGATAGATAATATAAGTTAGTAAATACACGATTGTGATAGAGAATAAGAAGCTGACGTCCGATTTCTTCAAGCGGTCATATTTTCCATGTTTAATGTTAATTCCCAGCTTGCATAGTCTTTTACATCGCTTATAAATATTTCTGCCCTGTATGGTGATTATAATCCACATTGGATCAAGTTATTTCAAACACTCGCTGCTGACTGAAAGTGAGTTTTGAGCTCAACTTATTTAAATAAAGCGTTTAATGCTGGCGTTATAGCGGCTATCTTTCTGAAATGATCCACAGCACATACTCTCTATTTTTATAAAAGCACACGAACAAAAATCATTATTATATTTTGATGATATGAAACGTGGAGCTAAACTCACGAAACAAGACGACAGATAAAATGTTACTTAATAAATACACAGTTGTTATAGAGAATAAGATGCTGACGTCTGATTTCTCCAAGCGGTCATATTTACCATGGTAATGTTAATGTTTAGCGTGCATAGTCTTTTACATCGCTTATAAATATTTCTGCCTTGTTTAGTGATTATAATCCACATCGGATAAAGTTATTTCAAACACTCACTGCTGACTAAGAGTGAGTTTTGAGCTCAACTGATTTTAAAAAGTCTTTAATGCTTGTGTTAAAGTTGTTTTCTTTCTGAAATGATCCGCGCTGACGCCCTCCAGACACGGAGAAACTCCGCCTTTGTTCGTAACCCCTCCTCTAGCCCCAGCTGGCCCGCTTTGGCCCAAGGATTTCGTCGGGCCGAAAAAACCTGGCCGTTGGCCCCAAGGAAGCCCCGGCGACTGTTGACTTGTTGTGATATATATATATTTCATAAATTTATCTTTATATATATATATATATATATATATATATATATATATAATAACTAAAACTAATAAAAAATTACAAAAGCACATAAAATTACTAAGACAAACCATAATGAAAACTAAAAAAGCCAATTCAAAATCTTAATAAATACTATCCTAGTATATAAATAATGCTAAAATTGCACTCTATCGAACACTAATAATAATTACGTCATACTGGCTTGTTCCTGTTGAATTTGAGCTCTGTGTACAAATTCATAACACTAGAAAAGTTTAAAACTAAACAGAAAAATCACCAATATTGACATTCGGCCTATTAGATACATATTTCAACAAGAAACTATTTTCCAATTATCACTAGCCTCGTTTTGCTAGTTCTTAACTTGCTCATTCATTTTACAAGTGCATAAAATGGCAAAACATAACTTTCCATCATTCTTGAGTCGCATTTTTACAGCTTTACTTCTCTCCTCGCGTTAAGTTTTCCTCCATTCAGCGTGTTCCAGAGGGAGGTGTTAAATCTATTCTGAGTGTGCATGTTGGAGTGCAGTGGCGTCAATGGGAGATTGTTTTATTCTCTTTGTAAGAATTACAGAATTCCCTCAAGCTGCGGTTATGAAGGAAATCATTGTGGCTCACGGCTTTGTGAAGCTCTAATGATGCTGAGCTGGCTGTGATCAGAGAGCATTGTTTTATGGGTCTTTACATGCTGATGAAACCCTTTAAATAGCATTGTGCTTTGGTGACCACTGAACTTGTGATCTATAATTCATTTTAGTCAAGTCAAACTAATAGCAAAAATATACACAGTAGCGCTGAATCTTTAAAAAACAAGTCCAAATGGTAAGAGACAACCAGCTGTTTTGAAACTTTGTAAGAACAGCCTGAGCCAATTAACTTTCACTTCAGTCTAAAAACGTCTTTCTTTTGGCTTCACAACAATGAAGCACAATTCATTGACCAGGTTATAGCAAGGGCTTACTACTCAAAAAGTAGCATAACATTTTCATGGAAAATTTGACTAGTGTACAAATGGATAAATAATTCCTGACATTTTGGTGCCCATGATAACATCATTCACATTACCCGCGAAATTAAGCAGCTCGTGCTTCTCTGTGGTAAATTGTAACCTACCTATTTTTGCCACGCATAATGCAGAAAATGTTGGAAATAGACAAGAAACCTATTTTTCAACACAACTTTTTTTAATGAATGCTTTTAAAACCAACATAAAATAATGCAGCAAACTCGCCTATTGTTTGGGGTGAACTGAAGAGACTGTGGGACGCGACTGGCACACCAACATGTCTATTCAGATTATTTAAACAGTTCATACAGTTTAGCTTTAGTTAATTGCCACTTGGATGTAACTGTGGTCCCGCTCCTCATCATTAAGAAAAAATACTTAATGGCAAGTTTGTTAGCATTTTTAGTCAGTCACTTGCAGTTGGGGGTAACGCATTACAAGTAACTCGAGTTACGTAATCTAATTACTTTTTTCAAGTAACTAGTAAAGTAACTCATTACTTTTCAATTTTCAAGAAAATATCTGAGTTACTTTTTCAAAAAAAAGTTCAAAAAATGTTTTCCCATTTATTGACTGTCAAGTCTCCTGTCCACATATTGGGAGAAATCGGAAGTACCTTTGGCATGTGTGCACTGTGTGAACATGATGAAGTTCTAGACTAATTGTGAATGTGCATTAATTCATACCACTAGCAAAAAAAAAAAAAAACATTTAGTATTCATCAAAATTGAATATGACGCAAACTTGCAATAATTAAATATGTTAAATAACACAAATGTATCTAATACCATTTTATTAACTAATGTCTTTGCTGCGGACCTTTGATGATCCAGTTCAACCATGCTAATAAGCAAAAATGACATTAGATAAACTAACAAATGTGCTTCATTGTTTTGTTGTTGTTTTTTTATTATTGCTAAAGAGTGAAAATCCTGTGTTCTACTGTAGCCTACAGACGTGAATTTACTTTTCCTTCAGCCTGAGGTTTAGTCATTACACTTTTTGGTGTGAAAATGCTTTACATTTGCTATAAATAGAACTTCTCATATTAAAAACAATCAAGCCCTGTTCATATTTAAAAATTAACTCATAAGTAACAGAAAAATAATGTAACGCATTACTTTCCATAAAAAGTGATGTAATTAGTTACTTATTTAGGGAGCCGAAATATTGCATGCAATGTAACTTTCCCCAACACTGGCCATTTGAATAATAGTTTGATTGATTTGTTACCGATTCATGTTACTCAATATCTATGGCTGTGCCCTGGGAAGCCACGCCCACAGAGAAATCTCATTGGTCCAAATCAACGCTCTGCTAAACGATAAATGTAGTAGTGTTCTGATTGGACGTCTTCGTTTCAGGTTGCCTTGAATCTCAGTTGACCGACAAATTAACTGGAACTTAAAAGGTATTTAACATTTTAAACAAATAAAACTCACATTACAATAATGAGATAACAATAAAAATTATAATTAAGAAATAAAAATAGGTAAAACCCAAAGACAGGAACTCAAAAATATCAAGGGCCACAAAGCCAATTACTTTTTTTTCCTGGAAATGTCATACATTTTAAGGCTGATGCTCAGAATCATTTTTCCCCATGCTTCTGCCTCGTCATATTAAAGGATGTTAATCCATTGAAAGCATTATTTGTGTTCCTTACACATTCTTCCTCTTATCTACACAAACCTGCAACTGAATGTTCAAGTGTTCTTATTCGCATCATTTGTTTAGTTATTCAGCAAATACTTGTTAACACTTTGGCATTTCCATTGTATTGAACAGTCCTTTCTATCTGCATTCCTTTGGTGAAGCAAGCAGATGCTTTGCAAAAAACTTGTCAAAATCATAAGTGAACAGCAAATAGCAATGACTGGGGATATCCTTAAAGGACCACACAACATTTCAGCAATATTTAAGGCTGTGTGAGGCAATGTTTTCTGCTGCTAATGCATACAGGAAGAGAATGCAGACACCCCTGAGACAGAGGCATTTGGTCGCTATACCCACCAAGCCATTTCCTCCCATTCAGGGGATACTGGAACATTTCTTTGTTCTCCAGCCAAGGCATAAAGTGATGTTGAAAAGATGAACAGATACAATGCAGATTTAACTTCAATTTGCATGATTTAATGGACACTGGCATAATGCCCCCTCCATCCTATGCTAAAATTAAAAATGCACAACAAAGCAAACTGAACGTTGATATAAGCCTGGTATTTCCGTAGAAGCAGTTCCTCACCAGGATGTCAGCAACTTTCCTCAGGCCATCCCTTCCTTTTTCATTCTGAATATCTGTGTGGAATTTTAGAGACATGCATGTGTTTATTGAAAGCCCTGTATGGGTTCACAGCATGTCGGTGATGCCATCATCATTACTCATATTCTGGAACCAAAAACAGTCTTGTGCGAACATTAAAGTGACAAATGACTGGAAGTGAGAAAGCTGAGCTGAAAGATGGGCTGGTTCTGCTGGTTTTACAGTCAGCATCTGGGGTGTAAATAAACAGGATGACTGCAAACAATGACGTGTTCAGAATATTGGGATGGCTTAGTAGGCCTCATTATTTGACAGAGATAGATAGATAGATAGATAGATAGATAGATAGATAGATAGATAGATAGATAGATAGATAGATAGATAGATAGATAGATAGAAAAGAACAAGGGCAAACAATTAACAAGACAGAAAATGTCATCCCCTCATGCAGCATAATATTTATGGCTGATGATGAAAAGAGGGAAACGGCAGGTTTTCCCTGGATGGAAACCAGCGAACTAAACATTTGCCAGGATTCGCTTAGATCTGCTCCATTCATAGGAGAGTTTCGCCCTCTAGTGGAACGGAACGCTTTGCGCTAAATGCAAAGTGTAATTTATCACGTGACCCGTTGTCAATCAGTTTGTTCTCATAACGTGTCAACTTCCACTAATTTGGTCTTCTTAAAAGAGATTAATTCTATTTTCTATCAAAATATGATTATTTTGACTAAATAATTTCAATTAAATTACTTCAGAATTGTTAAAAATAGCATGTGATATTGTAAATAAATTGACTGACGGACGACTTGGTTAGTTACAATATTTTATATTACCACGTTAACACGAATAGTAGCGATAAACAATTTCATACTTTCGACACTGTACAATCTGTATTTTAAAGTTAAATTTTTATTTCCTGTGATTTTCACAGTCGGTTGAGTTTGACTTGAAAACGGACCGTTCCTGTGCGGCAAGGTAATTTTGATTCTTTCATGAATAACAGTTAATACGTTGATTTCATGCAACTCAACAAGCTCACATTAAGATGGACACATTTGTTTTATTCATTTTAGATTTTACTTCACTCACATTTTCATATAAAACTTTGTATGTTTTGTCTCCTCTGTAGGCAACAGTTAGCATAAGTCACTCTTACAGGTAGAATTCAACACCATTCAGCCTTATTAATAAAGCGCCTCTAACGCACACAAACATAAACGAATACAATCATAATGCAAGTTGTTTTTCAATAACTGTAGTGGTCTCAAATCTGAGTACTTAAAGGAGGTGACATGAAGAACAAAAATATGTCAGACTAAAAGATACTTAGCGTTTCAGCTACAGCTAGGTACATTAGCATGTGAGACATTCAGGCCTCATTTTAAAGCCAGTAGTTTTAGGACCACTGGACTGGTGGATGTTCATACATCAAAATAATGATCAACAAACAAGACTGATTCTTTTTCATGTTTTGGACAATAGCAGGCCCTCATACCAGCGTGTTAAGGACACACCAGTTTCTAGCTCAGACACTGCTACAGACCAAACTAGTTTGAAGGAATGTGTGGAGGTGGCATATTATTTCTCCACGTGTTCAACACACACACACACACACACAAAAAAGACATCAAACACACATAGCCAATACATCAAGATCATTCAGTAAACTTAGACAAAGAGACATGCTAACATACAATGAGGCAAAAAATAAAGCAAGATTTTTTTAAACACAGTAACAGTATAAAACAAAATCCTTCTTGATTGGTCATTTGCAAAACACTTAATTATTGCAGATATAGGTCTGAATCAAACTTAATGCTTGGAGCTTTACAATGCAAAGTCATATGAGGGCACAACCATGCTAACAAATTCATGATTAGCCTCACATGCTGCATTTTAGCTAATGCAATCACATAATTAAGCATCTCATTTACTCCAGACTAAAGGGTGTAGTAAGGATGAGTAAACTTGAAGCAGAGAGATAACAGCAACATTTGCATTTACAACCACTGTGGATTTTTAACATTTCTTTTTTCTCTCTCTCTACATTGACTCTACATATAGTGTTAATATTAATATGTAAAAACTAAAATAAGAGCACCTTTTGAAATATAATGACCCCATACTGCAGTCATAAACATTGGTTCATCTGACAAAGCAGCATGAATCTTTCTGGCACACGTGCAAACACACACACACACACACACACACACACTGCAAAATGACAAATTTCTTGGGTTCCTCACGTTTAAATAATTTAGCAACATCACATAACTCATTTAACTATTTGAAGACACCTTTTTTTAATGTAACCGTTTACATTTTTACTTTGACTTTAACGTTACACAGAAGTGAAATAAAACAACAATAAAACAAATCCAAATTAAATTTTCTTCAACATTTTCATATTCTAAAACAAAGAGGGATGAAAGAGGGATGGACTATAAAATGCAACACAGAAGAACAGTAAGGATACAGAGGCAAGAAAGATGGTCTTCACAGGGTTTAAATGAGGGTTTGGACGCAAAAAATTTGGTGCATTGTTGACTTGTAATGTTGCTTAAATATCAGGACTGGTTAAAACTGTGGCCTAATGAGATAAACAAAAAATGCCTATGTGCAAGTCAAACTTAAAATATATAATCGCCTCCATTTCACAAAATGTTAAAAACATGCCATTGATGGTGGTAAAATAAAGTCAAAAAAATTCTTTAAAAAATGTGACCTGTATGTGTTTTCATGAGATTCACCCATAAATGTCTTCTGTAATCTTTAAAGGCTTTGATGTGCAATAAATGTGTATGATCTCAATCACTACTGAAAAATTAAAACACACCCCCCCAAAAAATTAAAAGATAAATGATTGTAGATGACGATACTCACACACATTGTCGTCGCTCCAACAATACAAAGCGGTGGTAAATAAATAAACGTCCACAAACTGGGACGGTAGGCTACAGCTTCAAACGGTGTCAGGTCAAGACTACAATAAATCAGTAAATAACTGCGGTGCAAATGGCTTGCACATTCATCCTCCTGATCCCCTCTCAGCATGTTCAAAATAATCAAGTTTTCAACGTGCATACAAAGAACAAGCAGCTTTTTCACTCATCTTCATGCTAGCTCTTAGCAAAACACTTGTACAGTACATGAAAACCAAGTATTTCCAGGATCGTTGGGTCTATTCACAGGAAGGATGCTACAAACAACACCCTTTTCTGAAATTAGCAACCCCTTGTCTTAGCGTGAGCACTGAGATAGCATTATCCATAAGCATATTACTAATGTTGCATTCATGCCCTTAACGAATTATCATAATTACAGGATTCTGATTATTAAAAACCATTTAAGGCCTTTGGAAACTTTTGTAATTCCAAAGTTGGAAAAAACTTAATTTTATGGAAGATCCATTCCAAGGTTAATGTGATTTTATTATTATTTTTTTTAATAAACAACAAAGCTTTGCGTTGATACATTTTGACATTATAAGCTTTGTCATCGATACCGAGTATATGAACAGCTAATAGTTGTCATCTCATAATTGTGATAATTCCGACAAGACATGAACATAGCGTTAGCATATACCCTCCTGACAGTGCCAATTAGTTATTGGGCTGCCGTTTCGGAAACTCTACGAACTGGAAAGGCGAAACAAAGGCCCTGGATAATCCTGAAAATGCTTGCTCCTCGACATAAAGGCCACTTTTCCCCACTAGTATCAATTAATAAACTGATACCATACTGGAAAAACAAACACTTGTCAGATCAGGACCTCAGCTTTTCTTGAGTTTCTTTTTTCATTTTTTTTTTTAAAGTAAATTATTCTATTTTTTTATTAGTATTTTTTTTATATAACTTATTTTACAACGGACAACCTACTTCAAACACAGTACATGCTTATCTCCAGCTAGATTGGATACAAACCCATGAAGGTAACTTGTTTCTTTAACATTGAATAACATTATGCAGTGTTGTAACATATCGCACTGTGTGGAGTAGGCTCTCTTTGAATTTAATGACTAACTTGTGCAAAACATCTGCAGAGGGGACGGTCGCTACACTTCCGGAGGAAGTTGTACTGCCTTTTCATCCAGAGCCAGGCACGTCTCGAGGCATTCCCCTTCATTTGAGGCCTGTTCTGGACAAAGATGTTCTTCGCCCCCATCCTTGAGAGGTGGAGGTACTTCAACAGACAAGCTCTTGGCTGAATCCTGCCCGCAGGTTTCTTGTTTTTGCCTATCGCTCTCCATATCTGGATCCCCACCTTCACTCACCACCTCCTCTACTTGTGCAGGAAGTGTCTCAAAGGCTGCTGTCTCAACATGACCTACCTGATAATAGAGGACAGAAGCAGGCTCTTTGAGCAGCCTCTGCTCGGTCTGTTCATCCGCATGGTTCTCTGTAATACACAGCAGAGTGGTACCTTCAGGAAAAGGGCCTTCTAAAAGGACTCCCTCAACACCTTCAATGCCCTCCATCCCAGCTTGGCTGGTGAGGGCACCCTGCAGGAGGCAAAGGGTTGGGTCAGTGGTCTGAGCCTCCTCAACCTGCTGCTCCTCTTGTTCCAGTCTCCTTTCCCGTTCCTCTGCACTTTGTAGATGAAGCACGGCTGTTTCGTTCTCACGCTCCAGGCTATCGCACTGCTCCTCTTGCAGCTCCTGAATGCTTTGGCTTTCCACCTCCACATCCGAGTCCAAGGGAGAAAGAGACAGAGATGAAGAAGAGACTAATTCTGTCTCTTCCCCACAAACCTCTCCAGACCTTACACCCAACAGGTTTCTATTTTCAAGGTCAAGTTTCATGACCGTGTGAAGATAGTGGGTACGCACACGAAGAGGGTTGAACTCAATGCGCCCAGCTGTATTACCACAACCATCACGGGTACAGCCACATGGGAAAGACATCCGATCCACCTTTGGAACAAGATAAAAGAGAAAGAGCATGTATTTTAGGTGGCCCTTCAGGAGCAGGATGGGACACCCCTGGGCCAACTGGACTCATCTTAAGTCTTTTAAGAATTTTAACTATTGTCCTACCTGGCACTTAATTCCAGCTTGGCAGCAACCGCAGTGCCGAGGGTCGCAGTAGAAGCGGCAGTCACAACCACACTCCTCCCGGGACAAACGTATGGCACGCAGCTCAGCCTTTTCTCTGGCATCTATGCGGGCAATACCTGAGGCCCTCAGTAGTGCCCGACGTCTCTTGGTCGGAAGAGGCTGCAAGAAAAAGCATTCGTCCACTTCTACACTCTCAACGTCCAGATCCTCATCGGATATGTCGTCTAGAGTAAGCAACTCTGCTTCGGGACAATCCACAGTTCCATTCCGTGTCAGCTGGGAAAAGTCAGGTAAAAGAGGTCTTAAAATCAAAACAAAATGGCTACTCTACAACAAAAGCAGAATCCTGTAGGAAGAACAGAAGCTACAACAGAACAATGACCAACAACACAACTGACCTTCAACTTGCGAGCGTTGAGCTTTTCTTGCCGCAGGTGTTGACGCAGCACATGCTTGTGGCTGCTCTCTTGTTCTCGTGCAAACTCGCCAAGGGTGTAATGTCGTATAGCACAGTGATGGCGTGCCATGCCTAGGGAGCTGCCACCCTGACTGGGCACACTGGTGAAGCCCTGCCTTCTGGAGAAGTAATAGACTGTCACCGCATCAAAGCGTACCTGCTTACGACCTAAAGATGCTTTGTGTCTTCTGAGAATCGAGGGGGCTACAGAAACAAGATAAAGGGGCACCATAAACAATAATGTTTTGATCTATTGCATTAGTACTCATCCTATGCCTCCTTAAATGACAATTCTGTGGTTCAAACCAAGTCTCCCTTTATCCCAAATTGGTGTTTAAGAGTTTTTTTTTTTTTTATCTCAAGTCTTGCTGCATTAGCCACAATGCCCAAGTAGGACATGTTCCTGAAACAATTTTCTTTGTTGGTCCTTGAAAAGCATTCTTTTAAAAAGGTAAACTAAACCTTACTCTGACCCCCATCCATAATCACGAACATCTAAATAGCTATAAGACTAAGCCTAACCTTAAACCCACTCTTAAAATCTGATAGTTTAAAAGCAATGTTGCTTCAACAAGAATGTTGGTCCAGAAACATCTATGGATAAGGGTGCTGTGGCTATTGCAAACAAATGTAAATTGCCAACTTGGTTGCACAACTTACTAAAGGTCTTAAATTAGAATGTTGTGAAAAAAGTTTATTTCAGTAATATAACTCAAACTGTGAAACTTGTGTATTAAATAAATTCAATGCACACAGACTGACGTAGTTTAAGTCTTTTGTTCTTTTAATTGTGATGATTTTGGCTCACATTTAACAAAAACCCACCAATAGCAATTTTTGTGAACTGTTGGCCTTCTGGAAAATATGTTCATTTACTGTACATGTACACAATAATTGGTAGGGGCTCCTTTTGCTTTAATCACTGCCTCAATTCGGCATGGCATGGAGGTGATCAGTTTGTGGCACTGCTGAGGTGGTATGAAAGCCCAGGTTTCTTTGACAGTGGCCTTCAGCTCATCTGCATTTTGTGGTCTCGTTTCTCATTTTCCTGGTGAGTTTGCTGGCCAGTCAAGCACACCAACACCATGGTCATTAAACCAACTTTTGGGGCTTTTGGCAGTGTGGGCAAAGGCAAATCCTGCTGGAAAATGAAATTAGCATCCTCTAAAAGCTGGTAAGCAGAAGGAAGCATGAAGTGCTGCAAAATTTCTTGGTGAACGGGTGCAGTGATTTTCGAAAAACACAATGGACCAATACCATCAGATGACATTGGATCCCAAATCATCAGAGACTGTGAAAAATTAACACTGGATTTCAAGCAACTTGGGCTCTGAGTGAGTTACGTGACATACAGCCAAGTATGGTGACCCATATTCGGAATTTGTGCTCTGCTTTTAACCCATCCAAAGTGCACACACACTGTGAACACACACCCGTAGCAGTGAGCAGCCATTTATGCTGCGGCGCCCGGGGAGCGGTTGGGGGTTCAGTGCCTTGCTCAAGGGCACCCAAGTCGTATTATTGAAGGTGGAGAGAGAACTGTACATGCACTCCCCCCACCTACAAATCCTGCCAGCCCGAGACTCGAACTCACAACCTTTCAATTGGGAGTCTGACTCTCTAACTATTAGGCCAAGACTTCCCCATGAGAGCTTCTCCACCCTCCTTCAGACTCTAGGACCTTGGTTTCCAAATGAAATGCAAAATTGCACTCATCTGAAAAGAGGACTGCATTTGAGTCCTCGCCTCATCCCTGCACCCAACCATGACAGACCGAACCAGCAGAGGACTGCAGACACAAGGAGAATAAGTAGGGAACCTAGCGAGGGAGACACAGGTGGAGCAACTAAAACAATAATGACATAAGATGGGCGGGATCAGACAACAGGAGAGAGAGCACATGGCACCAAACAAACACAACACAAGCCATGTGCTCACAGAAAAACAGTGTCATCTGGTCGCCATCCTGGGCACACCAGCTGAAGACTGTGACACTCAGGAGTGGCTTAACAAAAGGAATATGACAACTGTAGCTAAATTCCTTGACACATCTGTGTGTGGTGGCTCTTAATGCCTTTACCCCAGCCTCAGTCCATTCCTTGTGAAGTTCACTGAAATTCTTTGATTTTGCTTGACAATACTCATAAGGTTGCGGTTCTCTCGGTTGGTTGTGCATGTTTTTCTTCCACACTTTTTTCCTTCTACTTAACTTTGTTAACATGCTTGGATACAGCACTCTGTGAACAGTCAACTTATTTGGCAATGAATGTTTGTGGCCTTGTGAAGGGTGTCAATGATTGTCTTCTGGACAACTGTCAGATCAGCAGTCTTCCCCATGATTGTGTAGTTTAGTGAACCAAACTGAGAGACCATTTTGAACGCTCAGTGTTTTTGAGTTAAATAGCTGATTGGCATGTCACCATATTCTAATTTGTTGTTAAATGTGAGCCCAAATCATCACAATTAAAAGAACTAAATACTTAAACTACTTCAATATCTTTGCATTGAATTTATTTAATACACAATTTGAGTTGAATTATTGAAATAAATGTACTTTTCCACGACATTCAAATTTATTGAGAAACACTGGAATGTTCTGATTTGCAACTGTTGCAATAGTGCAAATGTTATAGGTGGAATTAGCTCAGGGGCTAGGAACAAAAAGTGCAGGGAAATTGTTCAAATAGTAGTTGTTATAATAACTCAATTATAATACTAACTTATGGTGTGTTCTTACGTGTGAGAGAGCTGGAGGGAGCATTGAGACTGTCGCAGCTATCAGCGCTGTCACTGCTAGAGATGTCATCATCCGAATCTTTGGGTGTGGAACACGGCGAGCCGCTGTCCACCTCCTCGAATCTGCGCTTCAGGCCACGAGATGACACTGTCTCCATGGAAACACTGCGTCTGGAGGTATTACATATAGGTAAAAGCTTTGTCCAACAGACTATTGCTGGCAAAATTTAAACATGAACAATAATGATTAAATAGTGTACATGGCAAGTAGGATATGTATATGTCCAAGAGCAGCATTTTTACTTAAATTATTTTGAATACACTTTCAAAATACAAGTTAAAACACAACCAAAAATAGATATGATAGATATGAAAAATGTACTTTTGTCATTCCACATAAAGCTTGTTCCAAAATCTACTGCCAATGAACAACAGCTGCAGTCCTTAAAAGACCTAATTCTAAAGGTCAGAGTGACCAAATATAACATAAAAATGCAACCAAAAAATCTGGAAGATTATGCAATATCGTCTATTTTGCTACCTAATCCTTGACATTTGCTTTCTTCATCCAGCTTGAAAGTCCTGTTTAAAAATCATGAAGCCTGCAAACATCACCATGGTAACTGGTTTAAAGCAACAGCCTTGGAAAAACTGCATCCACATTTTGGGTCCCTTTCACCCCCCATTAAAACCTTAAAAACAACAAGCCTTTGCAAGCCCAAGCCAATGACGAGACCAGTTCAGTCAAACCAGACAGGTCACACAAGGCCGAGTCAGTACGTTTGATCAGACCACCTCTTTAGCCCGAGGGAGCTGTGTAATACAACTGCTTTGAGCGGCTCTGATTTTCTTCATGATTAAACACTGTTTTTAAACAGTCAGTGGCTTTTTGCTGGCTTGAATAAGAACAGTTTAGTGGTGGCTTTGAGGAAAGGTCGGCATGATCAAAAGATGACATGAATTATGACTGACAATTAAACTCACGGCATAATGGAATTAATCCCACAGATTTGTGAAATCCATAAAAACTGGATTAATTTTATGAACTCTGATTATAATTGCTAAGGAAATAGCATTAGCCTGACTCCGCTTGAGTATATGAATGTCTCATTGATTCATTTTTTTATAATCATTCATTCAATAATCCGGCAGGGTAGTGACAAATTCAAGCCACATTCATGCCAGCCAATCACCTATCGCCAACAAATAATGCGTTACGACCTTGAAACATTCAAAAACACCTGCGAAAAACAAACGGATGATTGAATGAGAGAGATGCCGGTTGAGTATACGCTGCTTTACGCATCAGTGTCTGACACACAGTGTGCCGCTCTTGAATGAACCGTATCCATAGAAACAAGAAATGCTAAGGAGCGAGTCCATTTTTGCTTGCTGTGAAACCGACCTCACTTTCATGTGTTCCTTTTATAATTAATGCTACCGTGGTGATGCAGTAAAATGCACAGAAATGATGTAAAGAAGCTGCAAGCAAATAATGCAGTACGTCTACCAATTACTTTGCATTCAGTGAAGCATGCCAAGATTTCTCCTCAGAGCGTGTCACTACTATTGGACACCATCATGTACACTCAAAGTGTCTTAAAAGCATATGTTCTAACGTGTGTGTGTATATATGTGCGTGTCCATGCAGTGAAAACAGAAAGCTTTGAAATGTTACCAAACCTACACAGCAAAGATTTGTAAAGGATGCTGACAAACAAACCTCATCCGAGCCCAAAATGTTTGGGTAGATTACATGTATATAAAACCTAAATAAATGTTAATAAAACCACTGAGCAAGATGGCATAATCTTGACTAGACATAATCTTCATTTTAAAAGCATTCATCTTGCAAATTGAGACTTACTATATAGATGCTACATGCATCAAGTTTTAAAACTAGTCAGATATGCAACTTCCTGGCAAAAATCACTGTTTTAGATGTAAAGAGGTAATTACTGCTTTATTTGTGAGTTATGATGGTTGGCAAGTGGTAATAGGGTTTTAAAAGCACTCAATTTAGTTTTTTGTTTTTGTGCAAAACTGGCAGGACTAGATATGGGCCTCAAACAGCAAATGTAACTCAGTGCACATTAAATAAGTGAGAAAATAATATCATGCAGAGAGGTAGGAGCATGTTTGCATATGCCAAATATGTCAGCAAGAAGATAAGTTGTATTACCACCATATTTATATGCCATACATCCAGGGATGCTCCATCTTTATGAAATATCAGAAAACAAAATCCATCTCCAATAGCATTGGCAAATGATGCCAATAACTGAAGGAATAGGTTATGAATGCAGCACAGGTCATTTAAAAGCAGGGATGCATATGGAAATCTGAAATATGTTTGCAGAACTCCTCACACATCCTGTGGCCTATATGAGGTGGACAGAAAGCGTGAATAATCACCTTACAGTACTGACTATGCATCAGCCTGTTTGACTGGTCTGCACTGAAATAGCCCATCCTAGACAAATGACTCAAACATCACGTCTTTCTTTTCCAGCATCGACAAACTCTGCATAGGTGACTCTGCAATTTCTTAAAATGCAAACATTATTCCCATTCTGTAGATGCATCACGTCCATCCACAACCAGCAGCTGGGAATTTAAAGAGGTCTAGCAATACAAAAAGTGGAAGATTAATTACAGTATGACATCACACTTTACACTATAGTGTCCATGTTATTAGAAATCTTTTTTTTTAGCTAGAAATACATTTATAAAACAGGTACAGCATGCAATAACGACTATTATAAAACATCGGGCCGTGGAATCTTTTATTCCTTTAAACTAACTAGTATATCATTTAATATTGATAGCACTTAATTGTTTAAAAATTAACATTGAAGAAACAAGCTGCAAATATGTCAGTTAATTCTATAGCTATCTATTTTTTAGTGTTTAATGGAATTTTAACAGTCTTTGGTATACATTCATTTTATTGTACTGTAATGTATTATGGTATTTATAGAACTATCTATTCAAATTGTTAGGTACTTCATGCAATGGATACTATTCTTTAGAGATGTAGTATGTATTCCAATTAATACTAGTTGTATCTTACTAATTCACTAAAAGTAGCCAATTTGACTAGCCATTACACAAAAATATATTGTGATTGGTGAAAGAAATGTCTCTTGTATACGTGTCCCAAACTAGCATGCCTGACAAATATGTACTAATAAATCTGGTGCAGATAATACTAATAAAGTATGCACTGAATAAGTACAAGCAACAAATCTAGTTAAATACTAGTCACGGGTAAAATAGTCAACACTAAACCACATTTATCAATAAAACACAACTGCAAAAATTGTTACCAATAATGGATTAATGGCTCGTAGCAGAGAAATAGAGTGTAATGAAACAGTACTAGCAAAATGAGTGCTAGGTGAACACAATAAAAACTAGTTAGGTTTAAAGCAATATGCCTAAATGTTAAAAAGGCTTGCCACAATGTGACCCAATATGATTGGAATGACACATCACATATGGTCTGTCCTATAGTTTTATATTCTTTACTGGAAAACACAGATAGAGGGTCTTATGACAGAGCAGAAAATGGCATGCTGTGTTGCAACCGGTTCAATGATCAACCCATTTTTCCTAGTTTTTCCTCGTAGGCTTGGCTGTATGGGAAAGACAGGCAGAAGTGAAACAAAAGCTTTCTCATAAGCTTACCTTGGGCAGAAATAGAGAGCCTTTAAACCGGTGAAGCTGTCGCTCGATTCGTGCTTCCTTTATTTGGATGGTTCTGTTCTTTGGGGATTTTGAACCTATTTCAGCTTCAGACTTCCACAAGGTTACAACATGACAGACAAAAGCGACTTCAGCCCATCGAAATGGCCAGACCAATAAGGAAATAGCAGTTTATTCACGAAGATATAGTGATTTTCGAATATTTAAACATAGTAAACAATGGATATTAGTCTTGACATATACTACAAATGGGGGTTTTGTGTATCAAGAAGGCTGTGCGAGCGTTCAACGTTGCAGTCAAGCTCTGTAAAAATTAAAACGGGGCAGACGAAGGCAGACAAGGACCTTATTCATTGAAAATTACAAATCCCGGTGCAGATGCATCCAATAAGTGCAGATAAAATCTTTAGGTTATCCTTTGAAATGCCTGCATTCAAAAAGAACAAATAGAGCCGAGCCTTCGGGGTTTTTTTCCCTCCTGATAGGTGGTTGTGTTCTGCGCTATGTTTAGACAAATCGCAACGTTATATTTCCACCCCGAAGGAAAGTAAAAAACAAAAATGATGTGTAGTATCTGTCGGCCCGAGGACCCTATGGGCCTCTCTTCTGCCCCGGTTTGTTACAATGTAACAATAGAGGAAGGAATGCCGCACGGGACACATATATACTTGTTGTGACGTCATCGAAGTACCGGCGTAGAGGCTGCCGGGAAATGTAGTTCTAAAGAGCCTATTGTTAGCATTGGGAGACGCGTTGTCTTTATGGATAGGAAAACGGATATTGTTTCTCAGAGCGGTTATATTTGGGATCAAGGCGTGTAAAACAATAAAGGGCAACTGTCCCTTAAACAAACGTCCCATCTATGACATTTACGCTAGGCTATTTGGTCCTATTTGTAGTCCTCCCTCTTTTTTTTTTTACAGCTTGGTTTCCATGGAAACTAAGTCGGGTTGACTTTAAACTGTAGTCAAACACTATTAGCGAGAGACTGACAATAATAAATTATAAATATATAGGTGGGTAAATTTCACAAAAGGACATGCTTGGGTCACACAGTTATTCATTATTTTGTCATAATAATAATGAAAAAATACTGATGGTCTTGAAAATGTTTTTAATTTCCTTTATGCAAAATATATTTCTATATTGATGGAAGTTCAATGTTAACCAGATTTTTTTTTGTGAAATTCAAAATTCCTTGTGAAGCATTTTCACCTCATAAATCTTAAGTCATTTTAAATTCTTAAAATGGTTTTAGACAGAGTTGTGTGAGGAAGAAAGTTAATATAACATCATACAAAACAGATAATTTCAAGGTAAGTCATTTTAATCATTGCAATGACACGGTAAAGGGTCACGACAGACAATACCTCACATCTTTAACATCTTGGTCTATTTGCGTCTAGCACTTAACACGGCTACCATTTCTCACGCAGTGCAAGGTTTCTCTCCTTTACCCCGACCTGAAAGATTAGTACATCAGTGGTCATATCCAAAAGGAAACAAAAAGAAAGTAAAACATGATCTCTCTTTTATACCATAAAATAGTGCTCTTGCAAATCTGACACTTGAAAAAACAATTTTAGTATATGCAACGATGAAAAAACTAAAAGAGGGAGAGGTTTAAGGACAATATAAAAATATAAGAATAAAAAGACGCACGTATATAATGCCCACTGCTGCCATTCATCTCCCACCAGTAAATAACGTGCATTTGCAGCAAAACCTGAAAAATCGACTGGAATCAAAGCTACAGAACCTAATATCATGCTCAACAGTCAGTCGCGTCCACAAGGCTTAAGAAATCAACAATTAACTCATACAAAACATAAATGATTCGCGCAGCAATGCGTTAAGTCAAGATGCTCGCCCTCCATGAACCTGCCATAAAAACTGAACTTGATAATAGTGGCAGTATAGAGCAAATTTAATTGATTCTGTCCCTCTGCTAAAAGTGAGTGGGACAACATAAGAACAGGACTGTCTACTTGTTCCTCACAGGTGAGAGAACTGTCGATAACGTTCATCATAAACACAGGCAATTTCATAAGTGTCCTGGAAATCTCTGGGCCTACCATGGATCTCTGTGACATAACCTTCTACTTATGTTGTTTATGAAGCATGTGTTCACTGAGGCATGTGGACTGCACTTCACATGGGATTATAGCACATGCAGCTCAAAATACTCAGGGGGTGACATCCAGGTAGACAACACTAAATAATACTGTATTCAACGGCCGCCAATTTTCTGTTTGAGCCACTAAGGCCGTACATAGCACATTATGAACTTTTTTCTGGTAAAGCAAATTGACGCAAAGAAAGTTAGTAAAATAGAAATTCTGCGATTTGTTTTGGGAGTGAAATGGAAATTGGAGGGAAAAGGCAACACAAGCTCCATGGATAAAACAGCAGAGGTTTCAAAACGGGTCAGGTGCCTTTTTTCCTTTCCATTATTATTCCAAGCCAAACGATCTTCAGTGAGGTCCAGGAAGTGTGCAGGGAAGGGGCTGTGGGTTGAATCTTAGGAAAAACATAAGGGGCCTGTTCACTCCCCCTCATCCTTTGTTTTCACTTCAAAATGATGTGATAGCCATCGTTTGTTTCAGCTGCAAAATCAATCGAAAGAGTACAAGTTATAAAACACAGGTTACCTAGAAACAAAGACATGTGGGTTCAACTTGTCAATACTTTTAAAAAAACTGGCTTGCTCATACCTTTCATTGTGTCCAGGACAAAACACATCTCATCTTGAAAGTTCTGAATCATCTGTTCGAATGAGAACATAAAGATTAAGAGATATTACTTAAAGTTGTGATAAAACAGAAGTAACATCAGATCTTTTCTTCTGTATCAAGACTTGAACTTGAACTTCTGTTCATCGGCTGTTGATTGGATTTTGAAGTAGATTTTGAACTCAAAAATGAATGTTGTGCGAAGTATGGCATTCATCACCAGAGAAAATGAACCTGTGAGGGACATAAGTATCAATGGATTCTACTGTTGTTTAATAACATACAATTGTTCAGCGGATGAAAAATCTTTCTTAAAAATAAAGTTTAGTAGGCAAAAACTATAAAACTGTTTTGGAAACTGGGATGTGTCAAAAATTGTGTGATCTAGGACCTTTATAGAGTGCCTGCGATTGTAAAGACTGTAAATCTATCCCTCAAAGCCTTGTTTTCATCCATTATAAATTCAATATGCTGTCTAGCCTAAGTTCTATTACTGATGGATAACATCAAGCGCTGTCTCTTATTTTCCACACTTGAGCTTTTGGTACCAAACTCAGTCTATTTGGTTTTGCAAACTTGGTTTTGTGGACTCCAGTATGGTGTACAATTGGTATGAAAGCAATCTGCTCTGATTTGTGAAAATGAACTGCTATCAATGGTGGATTGACGACAAGCGATGTATGTACTGCAAGCACAGCAGCAAATTCTGCAAGCTCTGCAGAAATGGCCTTCGGTAAGTAGCTTGCATTTCTTGCAATGCATCTTCAGACCAAACAAAGCAAAACAAAGTGTGACATTAGCAGTAAGATTGCCCTCTATTAAGTAGCAATAGGGTTAACGTTGCACTGGAAAATGGAGGGGTCACAATCCTGGGATTACTATCATGCCTCATCATTGATGTGTCCTTGAATAAACTACTGCCTTCTAGGGACAGAGACCTAAGGGACAACTTTAACATGGATTTGTTAGAGGATGAATTTCAAAGTTCAAGAAAGCAAATATCAACAGTAAAGTGATCTTTGCCACACTTATAAAGTGAAGGGAATGTTCTTATAGTGAACACAGGTTAGCGCAAAGAAATCTAAAGAAATGCAAGTTAAGTGCCTATAGCAGGGGTTCTTAAACTTTTTTTGTCAACCGAACTGCTTGTACGTAAAACATTTACTTGAAGAAACACCAAAGATTAAAGGTACTGTATGTACGTTTTTGACTACTAAAATATACCATAATATGTTTGCAGATATTTAAGAAGTTAAGTTAACAAACTTATATTTACTGCACCTTCAAGTAAATATTTCAAATATTTAACAACGTTTTTAACAGTTCTCTCTTGGCCAATGGTCAAATGACAAGAAGGCAAACAGATTAAATATTTAATATAAACTTTTTTCAGTCAATGCTTTATTTTGGTTTATTTAAAACTTATTCATAAATAGGGCTGCAAAACTTGGCCAAAAAACTGCATTGCAATTATTTTATCATGTATGGCAATTTTAACAGTTATATGATTTCATCTTATACGAAAATATCTCTGCTCCTGCTGAAACCAACTAAGACCTCTTTCATGATCTTTCTCATTACTATTATTAGTTTGAACCCTAATATTAAAGACACCAATCTATTACTGTTGTAAATTACAGTTGTACTGTAAGAAAAAAATATATATTTGATAATAAAAATTTTGACTACAAGTTACCAATATTTATATCTTAAGGGATGGATCACCAAAAGAAAATTACTCATCCTCAAATTGTTCCAAACCTGAATGAATTCCAACAGTTGTTGGTCCCCACTGACTTCCAAGGTATTTTTTTCCTATACTATGGAAGTCATCAACTGTTTAGTTCGCCACATTCTTCTTTTATGTTCGACAGAAAATGGAACAACTTTAGGATGAGTAAATGACAAAATTTTATTAATGAGCAAACAATCTCTTACCACTTTACCTTTCAAACATTCAAACTCTTGAAGCTTTTAACATTTCATATCGTAAAATGTTTATTTTGGGTGATACTGGTGGAAAATGTTGTAAATCATGCAAATGTGTAAAAAGTGAACCAAAAGCACAGTGTTTCTCCAAAACTTGCAACAAGGTGCACATGGTGCAAAAGACTTTGCTTAATTATTTAAATTGTAGTCTTTGATTTGATAATTGTTATTTCTATTTTATTTCCATTACTTGTATAGCCTCGTGTTTTATTTTAATTTTCCATTCCATTCAATCATTGGCTTCTCATCAGCTCACAAAACTCCTGCAGTTCCCTTACAAATCTCTAGGGCTTCACGAACCCCATTTGGGAAACTCTGGACTAAACATTGAAGAAAAAGAAAGCCCGTGGAAGCCCTCACCTCATCACTGACTAACACATGGATACCAGTGGGTCCTTGCTTGAAGATCTGACTGATCTGCCGTGGAGAGATGCTGAAGAGCTGAGCCAACTTTTCAGTCAGTTCCACAGCTGTTAACTCCTCCAGATAGATAGCATGATACACTAAGATGGGGGTAAAGAAACAGGAGACCTTAACCAACAAACCACTGCAGAAAAAAGGGATAGCCATTGAAATAATAACAGGATAGAAGGGAGACAAATCTGGAAAATTGAAAAAAACATCTGACATGAAATC
Source organism: Carassius auratus (assembly GCF_003368295.1). Classification (NCBI taxonomy): domain Eukaryota; kingdom Metazoa; phylum Chordata; class Actinopteri; order Cypriniformes; family Cyprinidae; genus Carassius; species Carassius auratus. The sequence continues at coordinate 16,116,246 of NC_039265.1, forward strand.
AATACAGACGTGATATTTATTTTACCTGATTATTTGACACCATTCACCACATGTCCTAGGTCTTCTTGTTAGTGCACATTATTTTAAAGAAAATAAAACATTACTGCCTCTTTTCTATTAAGCTTTTCTATTTTGCCTGACATAACCAGGCCGTGCAGGTACAGAAAAAAATTATTCCCTAATAATATCGCCACCTTACACCTGTTTCGAGCGTGAGCGGCGCCTGACCAGCGTGTGAGCGTAACTGCAGATGCACCAGAGTATTCACACTAGAAGCGTTTGTACAGCGTCACCACAGCGGCTCCAAAGCTATACATTTCTTTGAAAAGACAGCTATAAATTAGTTTTTAGAGGTTTGTCAAGTTATAAACTTGAATGTTTTGAAGTCTTGAAAGTTATAGCACGGGAAAATCGCTCCTATCATGTCATTTCAGTCATACTCAAATATAAGAATGCGCTGTTTACACTGTTATTATAAAAAAAAACATTTAATAATACATATGTTAACCATAGGCTCTTACCCAGATGTGTTATTAACCAAGTTCAGTGTGTGTCCATAATATTCTTGTGCATTTCTTATAAGCTGTTGTCAACGTTCACGTGCTGCTCCTGCTGCCAGTGTGAATGCACTCATTGCTTAACATGCATGGCGAAAAAAAATACACGCTGCTCACGCTTGCAGTGTGAAACCGGTGTAAAATTTGAGCACAAATGTAATCACGTTTGATCTTAATATACTTCATGTCTAACTCACCAAAGAAGGTGTTGCTAGAGCCGTCTCCGTTCTCATGCTTCTGGTGCTGTTCACGCGCCTGTTGGGACTCCTGGCACACATAGATGGTGAGCCTTGGACGGACCACCCTATACAGGAACATGCACAGTATGTGTAAACATCAACAGCCAAGAAAAAAGCTAAATATGGAAACTGAACAAAAGGATATTTATAAAAGCAAAAATGTGATGAATCACGGTTTCCAGAAAACAAAGCAGTAAGACTTGCCGCAATTGCTGCTGAAAATTCATCTTTAATATCACAGAAATAAATTACATTTTAAAGTGTATTACAACAGAAAGCAGTTATTTTAAATTGTAATAATATTTAACAATATTGCCATTTTTAGTGCATTTTTGATCTACTGAATGCAGCCTTAGTGAGTATAAGAGATGTGTCTGTGTTACATACATAAATAATTTAGTATTTTTAGTAATTTAATTAATTTGTATTTTTTATATTTTTTGTTTTTGTAATTAATTTTAGTAAAATTTTGGTGTTTTGTCTTCTTTTTAGTTTTTATTTTTAAACATCTATAGATTTTTTTTTTTCAGACTTTGTCGCAGCCATAGAATTAAACTGCTGGTTTTGTCTGGCCAGAGAAGAACGTCACACGTTTTCCCTGTTTAATAAAGTAAAGTTGCTGCATTGTAAAAAGCACTACATAAATAATGGTGACTTGACTATTTAAAATCACAAATATGTTTATAGTTTTAATTTTAGTTGACTACTGCAGCGGACTCTTACCGTCCTTTGAGTGCATTAAATAGCCGAATACCATCAGCGGGTCCACAGATCTGGATGACATCCTCTCGGGTCAGTTTTAACAGATCAGCCCCTGAGTAACATCACAGGACCGTTAACACACTCACACTAGAATTTGTTTTTCATACTATTCTGAAAGGTTTTTTCTAAAAACAGCATGAAGAGTGAATGAGATTGGAGAGCATGTGTCATCTGAATGAGAGTGATGTAAGGAACGGTGGGGCATTGTAATGGTTGCTGAGTGAGCAGAAGCCTGTATGAAATGTGATGCACACTTATGTAAGCCTGATCGTCCCTTTACCCGAGAAGTTTGTGAAGAGACGGCAGAATGGTGAAAAACGGTTTCTATGGAGCCACTGCTGTGCTTCCTGTGGCGTTGCCGTTGGCAACAGATTCTGTTTGTTCGGGGGCAAAGAGAAAGGACAAAATAGGCCTTAGCACACTGACCATAAACTGATCACAGTAAGTCTGTTTTTCCATTGTACAGTCCCTGTACTGAAGTCAGACACTCCCCCTTAAACTGTCCAGCCTGAGTTGAACCGAGTTCATAAACAGATTTAATAAAACCTTTGCACACCAACCAAGTGTTACCTTTGGCAAATAAACATTTCAACATATTCAAATTAGCAAATAAATTCATGTACCTGATTGCTTTCACTGTCTCTTGTAAGTAGGTGGCACGACAACTGTAAGGCAGAACGTCTCTCAGTTTTAAAATCTCAGATTTGTCTCGAGTGTTATTATCTTGTTATGAGGAAGCATGTGGTGACTAGCGGGGCTTATACGTTACAAACGGAAAAGCAAACAAACAATGGGCTAAAACCTCACATAACATCAGCATATACACTAATGTAAAAATAAAGGATTGGAGTCATTTTAAAAGACTATTCAATTCAATTCAGTTTATCAACATACAATCACAAAAGCATGAGGAAATCAAAATAGGTTTGTTACAGGAAAAGGTGCCAAACTGAATGATTATTGTAGATCAGCCTGTAAAAGCTGATTTAAGGCTGCTCACATTTAATTTGGTTCCTGTATCTACACACTACTGTTCAAAAGTGTGGGGTCAGAAGGCTTTTTAAAGTTAAAAAAGGCTTCATTTATACATTTAAAATACAGTACAAGCAGTAATTATATTTCACAATATTCCTATTTAAAATATCTGTTTTCTATATTATTATAATTTAAAATATATATTTATTACCGTGATGGCAAAGCTGATTTTTTTGTAGAAATTACTCATCTTCAGTGTCACTGATATTTTTTTTAGTATTCTTTGAACAATAGAAAAGCAATTGTTTGAAATAAAAATCATTTGTAACATTACAAATTTTGTTCCAGTCACTTTTTAAGATGAATTAAAGGCATCTTTGCTGAATAAATGTACCGATTTCCTTCAGAAAAAAAAAAAAAAAAAAAAAAAACGTAGCCCAAACTTTTGAACAGAAGTAAATGTGTTATTTTTTTTAATTATGTAAGGGCTGAGCAGTATGATAATATAACAGTAGAAATGTGTCCAACTGTAGATCATGTAATGTCATAGTATTTCTGTGGCACGTTTACATTTTTTAATAAAATTACATTCAGTACTTAGCATTATAAATGATTTAATTTACCAATTTTACACTTATCCATTTTATGTATATATATATACCTTACATCTTAATTAAATTAATTATATTAAACAAATATAAAAACAAATATAAAATAATCAATTTGGGTTGAATTTCCAGAAAAAATAACCAACTAATACCTAGGTCATACTGCCCGCCCACATCCCTATGCTATATTATAAACTATTAGTTCTAACAAAACAAAACAAAAACCTACAAAGGGCAACATACACTCTGAAATGTGCTAATGAACATGCAAAAGCAACAAAACACTAACTTTATAATAGCAGCTTCAACAATAAGTATGGAAACAAAGGGTCTTTGATATAAGATTGGAGTTCTCCTGACATTAAAAATGTACATGGAAGCATGGAGCATGCCTTCATACACACACACACTATACTGAATGGTAGCTATTGACCAACACAGCTCAACTACTTAACTAGTTAAGTGGATATTAAGATCAGTTATGAACTAAATCCCACACAAATGCAAATGGAACATAGATACATTTGCTTGTACAAACATAAAACATTGTCCAAATGAGAAAATGTAGGATGCATAAATGAGAACACACAAGAGAACACTGGAATGAATCTAACCAAGACCATGTCTCAGTCTGTAGTAGTTTGCCTTTCATATCTCATGGTTGTATATGTATGTATGTGGACAGAGTGATGCTGATCCTAGAATGTGACTAGAAACATTTAATGAATGTTACTGAGAGCAGTGAATCTCAAATATGAGAGAAGACGAACACAGACACACTCACATCTGCTAACTGTGCCACAGGCTCCGGCTGGTGAGTGGGTGAACCATTTCTGCAAGGCAAAACCATAAGCCATTAGATGAAAGTAAATGTGATTCCAAAGAAGACAAATGACTGCATCGTTTTTAATCGAAAATTGCTATTTTCCTATTCAATATTCTATTAAGCTTTAGCAATATAAAGCTCAGACAACGCTGATGAATGTTTCCTACCCTTCATTCACAGGAAAGCTGTTGTGGGTGCTGTTGAAACCCGGTGATGGGGAATTGTTGACGTATGTAATCTCAGGCCACGGAGAGCACTGGACAAATACAAAACACCAGATATCACAATCAAAATCAAATGGGAGGGGAAAAAAAGTTGTTATTATAAATATACTAATATAATAATTGTAAATAAAACACCTAAAAATATCATTAATACATTCAATGATTAACTAATAACAGAGACTAATATTAATTAGTAAAACCAATGTTTTTCAGAAATAAAGAGAACTGAATAAATACATAATACACCAAATAATAATCCACATATTAAAAAGCTATTTAAAAAATACAAATATTAAAATAATGCTATATATTTTTTTTTATATTATAAAAATATTAAATTAAAAACTTGAAACCAAAATCTATTCTTATTTTTTTTTACTATTCCTGACGAACTCATGTTTTCCAAGGAAGCAGATACACACCTCAGTGAGAATGGTGGTTTCATATGAAGGCTGGTATTTTTCCTTTTCCTGCGGTGCTCGTTTCTCCATTTTTTCTCGGTCTGTTTTCTGCTTTCTGTCCGCACCTTTAGGCTGAACATAAAACAAACCTTGTACTAGCATCTCATTTTCTAAGAAGATCTGGTTTCAGTTGCAAGGTTACACAAAAATGATACTGCACTAATGAACAGTACTTGCATTGAATCTTGCATTATCACATTCTAAATGTTTATCAGAGGCCTCAGCCCACCTTAAAAACTTTAATTTGGCAGCTGGCGGAGTGCAGATGCTCAGTGTACTCCCCGGCCTCATTCTCCTTGAAAGTGTCAATTTGAATACGAAACGGCACTCCCTTCTCTCCTCCATGCTTACGCATGGTGAACTCTGTGCTTATACAATGGACCTAAACAAAAAAGGCAATAATAAGAATCAGTGAATCATATTTAAAAATAAATTTAACTGTGTTCCACAAACAGAAAGTCAGTCATACGGTTTTGTAATTTATGACATTTTTGGATGAACTATCCCTTTAACACAGTCAAAATCCTTCCTAATGACATTGACAAAATACATTGAGTGTGTATGAGTGGATAAATTAAAGACACACAAACACAAACGTGAAACCTTGTGTTGGGATTTTTAAGGCTCCACTCACAGTGTTTAGGAAAGCTGTTCTCGAAGTCAGCAAAAGCAGTCTATGATACCTGAATAAACACAGAGGTCCTTTTCGAGGGGTCCCAGAGGAACTCCACAGTGTTGAGCTGTGTAGGGTTTGCCCTGGGATCAACCACCCCTACCGACATCGGGATATCTGAGGATTTCAGTTGTAAGCATGTTATTAAAGTCTAATTCCTGCAGTTCCACAACACTGACAAATTGGTAGCAAATGTATCTTTAAGTGCTTATTATTCACAGTCATCTTATTATACCACTGATTTTACACTTTGTGTTAGCAGAAGGGTCACAATATTTACCTAAATCAAGAATTCGGTCTCCCGGTCTGTTCCAGCGCCAGCCCTCCAGCTGCTGGTGTTCAGTGTACTGAAGGCGGCGATCATGAAACACAACACGGATGATGCTCTGTAGGGAGTAACCACAAGAAAAACAGTGGTAGAGATAAGCACATGATTCAGCAAGCTCTCTTTAGATATAAACAGCAAGATTAAGCAGAACACTTAAAGGATTCTCAACAGCTAAAGTGATTCAGCCTTGATGCCAGCATAATCCTGTATGTGGGAAGCATGAATTATGGGGGATTAGAAAGAACAGCCAGCAAATCCTCACCTTCACCATTTTCCCATTGATCTCAGGAAGTTCCCCCATTTTCCGATTGTCCAGCATTCGAATCTCATAAGACTGTCCTGCAGCCGATGGGGGAATAATTTTGCAATACCATTAAAAACATTTATTCCATACATTGAAAGTGAATGTGGACAGACGTTGTTAAGGTATATATGTATGTCTTATGTTCAACCAAAAAATATATAATTTATTTCTGTGATGCAAAGCTGAATTTCCACCAGCCATTACTCCAGTATAAAGTGTCACATGATCCTTAAGAAATCATTCTAATATGCTGATGTATTATCAAAATTATTAATGTTGGCAACAGTTGTGCTGCCAAATGTTTTTTTGGAAACTGGATTCTTTGACGAATAAAAAGTTAAAAAAGAACAGCATTTATTCAAAATATAAGTATTTTCTAACAATATAACTCTTTGCTATCACTTATTAACAATTTAAAGCATCCTTGCTGAATAACAGAGAAAGAAAAATTTTACTGACCCGAAACTTTTGAACTGTAGTGTATATTGTTAGCAAAGATTTATTTTTAACTTTTTATTCTTCAAAGAATAAAAAAAAAATCGAAAAAATATTACGCAGAAACAATTCAGCTTTGCATCAAAAGGAATAAATTAGATTTTAATGTATATTAAAACAGAAAAACATTATTTTTCATCGTAATAATATTTCACAATATAATTTTTTTCCCCTTTATTTTAGATCAAATAAATGCAGCCTTGATGAGCATAAGAAACTCCTTAAAAAAAAAAAAAAAATCGTTCTGATCCCAAACTTTTGAATGATAGTGTATATATAAGTACACAATTGTTCAAAGGTTTGGGGTCAGCAAGATTTTTATTGGAAAAATGTATCTTATGCTAAAAAAAGGCAGCGATTTTTCTACAGAAATATGGTAAATACAGCAATATTTTAAAATATTGCAATTTAAGGTTTCAATTTTAATATATTTGAAAGTGCAATTTATTCCCGTCGTTTTAGCATCATTACTCGAGTCACAAGATACTTTAGAAATCATTCTGATATGCTGATTTGCGGCTTAAGAAATATTCCTGTAATCATTGTTTTCCTGTAATCACAAAATTTTTGTGGAAACTTTTAATACATTTTTTAAGGATTATTTTATGAATTTACTTAAAGTCTTTTGGAACCATATAAATGTCAATTTAATATGCATCCTTGCTGAACAAAATAATTTCTTTGTAATAAATAGATAAATGAATAATTTAATTAATTCACTGGCCTTAAATTTTATACAGTGATGTATTTTCTAAATCTTCAGAAGCACAAACCTTTTAAACTTAATTTGTTCATTTTTATAAACTATTAACATGAATAAATGTATGTTTCTGTAAAAAAAAAAAAATCAAAGTTATAAATAAAACAAAGATTATCGGAGCACGATTTACAATAAAATCCTAATCCAGCTTTTTATAATTTTAACATTTGATGTTTAATTCAATTTGCTATTTATTTTCAACCAATTTCTGCCTGAATAACGGTATCTATACCATTTGTTTTCAGTGTAATAGATTTATATTGACATCTAACATAAAAGCTAAGGAAAGTTCAGATGTTCTTCAGCCAGTGTTGCTGATCAGACCTTGATTGAGGTAGGTGAGCGTCTCATCATGTAGTTTGACAGCAGGAGAGGTGGCGGCACACAGTACATACTGGAAGGGAAGAATCTTATTGTCACTTTCCGGAGGTAAATTAGACTCCTCCTGTTTAAAGATGGGAAGCGCTAGCACATCACTGAAAAACAACAAGAGAAAGAAAAAAAGTGAAAACTTATGCATTTTACCATTTTTGGTTTACCATACAGCTACATTTCAAAAGCTCAAAAGGCACATTTCTAATGATACTCAAACATCTTGGAATAAATCATCACAGATGGCAAAGCAGGACTGGAACATGTGGTTTATAACACACAACTATTTTGTTACCCGGAGACCAACTAATGAGGCTAGACTCTGTCTATCAACAAGGGAATGCATTTTACTTGAACCATTTAAAATAAAAAATATTTTTTTGTCTTATAAACTAGCAGAATAAAATATTATATGCATACTGCACTGCAGTCATGTCATACAGAACTTTTTGTCAGTAAATTAAAACATGTATGAAACACTAAATATGGAATAAAACACTCCATCAAAGCCTACACAGGATAACACCGGCACAAACAGACCTCTACTTTTCTAAATGGTTATTTTCTGCACAACAGTTATGTAAGGGAATACAAGACACAGAGTGTGCCTCTCTGGAAGATCAGACACAAAATGTGCCAAAACACATTCATCATGACATTCTAAACAGCCCAGCAGAAGTTGTTGGCTTTGACATAGTAAGTATGTAAAACAGATTAAACAACACTTCTCAAAAAGGCAAAAATTTCAAATGAACCGAACATACAGTACTTTAAAGAGCTACAATTCAACAGAGGATGACATTTATCCAGCACCACTGGTCTCAGAACACACCAATAATCTGAAATGACCTAAACATCCCTAAACATAAAAGAGACTAAGTTAGTACACAGACTGACCTCATGCTGTAAGCACCAGCTCCAAGCTCTTGCCCGATCCCTGACAGACTGGCATCAAAGTCCTGGACCAGACCAGACTCGATCACCTCATCGGCCAGAGGGAGTTTCAGAGCCCAAGCCATGACTTTAGACGTCTAATTCAAGTGAACTTAGGAGCAAATGAATCACAGTCCAGACAGTCTCCCTTTAGGGTTTAGGGATGATCACAGACACTTGTCTAAAAAAACAAAATAGGGAAAAACATGGATTAGTTACATACAATGTTACATACCATATTAATTGTGAACTGGGACTTATGTTAATAGTTTTACAATTTAAGAAAGACCTTAAGTATTATTACTATTATTAGGTATTATTATTAAGATATATTACTTAAGTACCATTACTATAAACAGCAAACTGCATCACAAATCCTCAAAATACAGTGCTACACATGACAAACACATTTATTACATTAAATAAGTCAAATGGGGGCAAAAACGACAGATTTCGTTTAAAATAAAGCGTTTGTTTTATCGTAAACTGTATAATTAAGAGTGTAAATTACCTCTGACAGCAGTCAGATAAAGAAAGCGGTAAAGCTCATCGTTTCACGCCATTTTTCCAGCCATCGTCCTTCTTTTGGATTGGTAAGACAACTTCGTTTTGCTCGAAAGAAGATTAATTTCTTTCACTGGACGCTGTGAAAAAGTGACGACGCTGAGAAAAATTCGAAGAAAATGTATAGGATAAAGATTGGATGGATTTTGATTGAAAAATGTCTTACGTATAATATTACATGTTTGTTTATCTCTTCTACTCTGTAGAAATTGCCGTAATATCCGTAGTAGCCTTCCTCACTAACGGCTGGAACAGTGAGCGGATCAGATGTACTAGCGGCCCCTATCGCCACGGAGGCGCATTGCCTTCCCCTCCAGCACAACAAACAGCCAGAGAAGGAACAGTGGCGCTAAAGCATTTCTACGCATAACCCATAACTTTAACTATAAACTTAACTTTCAAGAACTTATAAATAATTAAGAAATAATTAATAATTTAAAAACAAATGATATAACAATATATACACACTATATCTATCTATCTATCTATATAGATAGATAGATAGATAGATAGATAGATAGATAGATAGATAGATAGATAGATAGATAGATAGATAGATAGATAGATAGATAGATAGATAGATAGATAGAAAGTTAATAATTAATGATTTGTGATGTTGATAATGGTATTTGTAGTGGAAACCATGCAATTTTCTTGTATTTATTTATTTTTTAGCTGGGAAATGAGAAAACAATAGATGCAGATTCAAAATAAAGATTTATTATTACACTTTATAGTCATTACTATATTTGCTCTGGTAGGACCCCCTGTGTGAATTCCAGATGGACTTCATGCAGACATTCACAAAAAATTACTAAACTAATCAAATTCACTACTCAAAAAAGTGCCCAAATGTTCTGCATCACTATAAATTCTGCTAAAATAGCACAGCTGTTGCAACAATAAAACTGTCACTTGACATTAGTCACTGCACTTTCAAATGGATAAACTAAAAAAAAATAAAACGACACTATTTAAAGACATCAAATGTATTATGATTTCAGAGAAGGCTATAAATGCAGTGATGGTAATTTGGTGAAAAATATAGTTACTATGGCAATGGCAATTTTATTTCTTGCATAGTAACAATAGGTTTATCAGTGCTACTTTAAGACCACAGAAACCATGAAAAACCATGGATTGCTCCTCATTACCATCATACTTTCTATGATATATGTTAGGAAAAATAATTTTGAACACATGTAGGAAAAAAAAACATTTAGCATGATTTGATTTTGAAAAAGCCACATAGATTTCTTTTGATAGTAATATTATGGTGGTAAATGCCCTGCTACAGTGTCACAATAGTAAAACTAAAGACCCAAAACAAAAACCTAAGGCCTACAAAACATTCCTTGCAACATATTACCTTCAAGTTGTCAGAAAAGATATTTAAAATTAACTTCAGCCACATACTTTGATGTCTACAGGTTACTCGTGTTGTGAGAATTAATTTGTTAACTTTCTTAGTAGCCCGAGTGTAATGAACAAAATCATGAACGGAAAGATGTCAAATGGTGCTTCCCAAGATTTTCTACTCAAATACAACAAATCTGTTTAGTGTTCATTTATTCAAATAACAAGTTAATACCAAACATTACAATTGATACAAAATAAATATAGTTAATGGAGTACCATACAATTGTTTATAATCTGTAAATGCATTTATGCCCCATTTAAAAAAATCGACAAGCTCTGTGCAGATTAAACTGTTGAACAGATGCTGCTTTTTCATGTTTAGTTTATGTATGCCATTAGTTAAAACACTATGTCTAATATCGTTCCTTCTTCACAACATTAAAATGTAAATGTATGGTATTGTACCAATCAAGATAATCCATAAGATAAATATTGAAAGTCCATAAGAACAATATAGCTTTATGCTTAGAACAAACATCTGAAACATGTTAAAACACACTTCTGTCTGGACTGTTTTACTAAATAGGGATATGTTCATATGACCCGTGAATATTGCTGAGACGGAATACAAACGAGAGCACAATCCAAATTCATAAATGAAGAACTGCCTTTATATTAGTAATATCCTTTAACAATTGTTTGGCGGCTCATCGATCAACATTAAAACAAACGTTCAGGAAATGTTTCTTAAGTGCCCCATATAGATATAAATGTAAGTCTCTCTTCAATAGCATCTCCAGATATTAAGATCTGCTTTACTAGACTGATTATGGCAAAAACAGTAAGTTAAATCCACAGGACATCTTCTACATCAGTCATTGTTATCTCTGATACGGTTACAGTTTCCTATTTGAATCAACAGATTGACCTAACAGTTGAAATCATACAATTCTGAATATAAAAATAACGACGACAGCCGAAATGGAGTAATTGTATTTAGCCACGTAAAAGCAGGGCAGAGTACTATGATTGTCCATTGATCAAATCACATCTACAGTAGGCTATTAAACACAAAGACGGGGAACCACTTCACTCATGGAAATTGACTTAAAAAAAATTTATAAAACCTTCTAAATGTACTATATGTAGTAAAAAGCTATAGCTGTTATTGCTACAGCAAAAAGCTATTTTTAACGGTCAACTTTAGCTGTGCAAAAAAAAAAAGAAAAAAAAGAAAGACATTTTCTTTTTTGTGTTAATGAAGTGCTTCTTTTCTTCTATAAAAACGGCAACTACAGGATTTCATAGCCTCTTCCATATTTTAAGTAATTCAGATGCCATTTTTAGCATTGAAAATGGTGTTGGCACGGCAAAAAGTCACACTGCATGCAGCATAACAGAAACAAAAAAAACAATAGAAAGAGTATGTGTGGTACTATTCCAGGACCGTCCAAAATTTGAGTGCCGCTGGCTTCATCGCAACAGCAAGTAAGTCATTTCAGTCATTTCGCAACTAGCACCACTACATCAACGTCCAAAAAGTTTTTCTGTTGCACTCTTAAGAGATGTACCGTGGCCCTGCTAGACCTGAAACATGTTGATCTTGCTAGTGTTTTTCAGAGTCTGTCGACGGTTACAAAACCAGACCCGAACCACCTCTCGATCGTAATTCAGCTCCTTGGCGATCTCTGTAATCTCTTGGCCAGTGGGAAGGGAGTTTTTCTCAAAGTAAGTGTTGAGGACCTCGATGGCCTGCGGTGTGAAGCTGGTTCTCCGCTTGCGCTTCTTGGAGGGCTCTCCACCCACAAACTCAATCAAGTTCTGCTGACCTTTCTGATTCCAGAGCTCAGCCTCTGCCAGCCAGCGCTCCAGCACCGGTTTCAACTTCTGGGCACTTTTAGGAGTGATGTCAAGCTTCTCAAATCTTGAAACAAGAGGAACACAAGATAATGGAGTGTAATAGGTGCATGTAAGACATTAAATGGACATGGATGGTTGAGGTATATATATATATATATAAGGGGTGTGATGGTACAGTACACACATTCATACTGAACATTTTCAGTACAGATGTTGTGTCACGTGTACTGCACAAATACAACATTGTTTTAACTCCTCATTTTATACACCTCCATTTTGATGAAACAATATCAACTCTTCAATCCCAAGATTGATCTTTTAGGCTATGCTGTTTCAGTTGATGCGCGAATAAAACTTCACTAGACATTATATCGCGCATTCCCGTCCTATAATAGACATAAGCTTTGTGTTATGTTACTTTCAATAAGAAACAAAATCTTATGTTTCAAATTCTGTCTATTTTAACAGGAAATTCAAACAATAAATTCTGTTTTGACTCTCTATGATTTGGTGTGACAGATTGCTTTATATGCTCCTCAGTTTCAAACTAGGGCTGGGTTTTCACATATTTCACAATTCAATTAAATTCTGTCTCACTTGATTCGATTCGATTATTTTGGATATATATCAGGTATAATACATGCCAAATATTTTCAAGAAAAAAAAGCTCCTAACAAATGCTGTAAAATATACATACACACACACACACACACACAATGTCTGGTCAGCTATCCTTGTGGGGACTCTCCATAGACGTAATGGTTTTTATACTGTACAGACCATATTTTCTATCACCCTACACCAACCCTACCCCTAACCCTAACCCTCACAGGAAACTTTGTGCATTTTTTGATTTTCAAGAAACTTCATTCTGTGTAATTTATTAGCTTGTTTACCCGTGTGGACCTCAATTTAGGTCCCCACCATGACACGAGTCCCCATGAGTCTGTGTGTATTCAGGTTTAAGTCCCCACCAGAATAGAAAAACAAGTACACACACACACACACACACACACACACACACACACACACACACACACACACACACACACACATAAACAAGAACCTTAACACTTATAATGAATATGTAAGCAGGTGCCTGAGGAGGCTTCTTCTTGCTTTATTGCAGATCGGAAACTTATAAGCGCATTACCGCCACCTATCTCTCAAGTGGACCAATGACACTCCTAACTGAGATTGCCATAAAGAAAGAAGAAGCCTCCTCACGCACCTGCTTGAGAAAGCGCTCAGGCAAGTTCAAACAGTTCCAATATTGCGTGAATCAGAGGCAAAAAAAACTATATAAATACTGATCAGTTTCTTGCACAGAACGATTGTTTTGTGTCTTTACACATCAATGTATCATCACAAGTCACAGGGTTTAATGTGGTTTTTCTTGTTTTTTTGTGTTTTTTTATTGTATGTTTTAGCCGTGATTCCCATCCACTTAGATTATAGGAGTGCAACTGGGTTAAAAATTTTGGTTTGTGTTCTACGGTTAATAAACAGAACTGCTTGTGTCTTGCGGAAGAACATCGTAGCCGGAACTACTTCTCTCTGTTTATGTCTATGAAGAATCACAAAGGAACTGGGTTACTCCGCCGCGGTACCCCCGAAGCAATCTAAAATAGTCCGAATATAAACACTTATTATAGGTGCACCCTAGTGATTCAGGACAAGCTAAAAACACGGTTTGGAAAATGGATTCATGGTGTACTCGCTTATTATATACATTTTTCTACATTTTGAACACAAACAAAGTTACGGACCGCATGACTTTCTGCAAATGGCAATAGGAGCACTGGGAGGAGCCAGAGGAGCTTGATTTTTTCACAGATTATCGGTCTCATATTCTAGTGTCAGGACATAATAACAGGTTTAACAAATATATAAAAAATATATTTTTACAAAAGTTACCTACTGCAGCTTTAAGAATCTCCAACGACAACTGGCAGTGCTACATTTGCTACAAGTGCCTGCACTTCAGCGTCCATATATTTATCCTTGTTCATCATACTTGTGAAATATGTTGACACAATGTTTACAGTATGTTACATAGCGTTTTAACTCATGGCGGGTGAGCGCGTTTTCGAATGCGTCTGGCCAATCAATGTCTACTTACATCATGGTTAGTACCAGTTGAGCTGGTTAGACCCTGCTCCGTAGTAGGAGCTAATTTGGTCCTCGAAAAAGGCAGTCCGGTATTAAAATCGCACCTAGTTCCTGTGGTGCAAAAAAGCCCGAAAGTGGGGAGTTCCACAATTACTTCTGTTCCTATGAAAAGGTGCGAAACCCGCAGTATGCAGTAAACCATCAATACTTGCCTACCGTTACACCCCTAATAAATAAGATTTGTATAAACAATGCTTCATAACAAAAATGCTGGATACAAAGAAGAGCCTCATGTGTCACTAGTTACTTTTTTCTATCTTTAATGGCACAATTTACACAACCTAAATGAAGTGGGAGTGGTCCAATCAGTCCTGTTAAGACTAGTAAAGACAGACAGACACAAATAAATGATAGAAAAGAGAATAACCTGCAGATTGCTGACTGACTGTAGGCAGGACCCTCTGCAGCAGTGAGAGCCTGACCCACTTGAGTCTGTGTCAACCCCAGAGAGAGCCGTCGAATCTTAAAATTCTTGGCAAACTCTCGGATCTCCTCCAGATTAATGGCCTCTTCTTCGTTCACAGCAGACTGTGGTTCTAATGAAAACAAAAATTGAATTAGGACTTTGGATTCTCTCCAGATCATAAACAACGTGAGTCATTTACCCACGAGTCACTGAAGCATCAATCTTCAAAACTGAAATCTGATCTAAACACACCTTACAGAATCGCTCCTATTCAATTACGTGACTGAAGAAGGTTGTCAAAGCAGCACTGCAAACATTACATAAACAGTGAAGTACTAGAAAAGCATAAACCTACTGCTGACAAGCTGCCCCACGGTAGGCATGTCTCCACAGGCGATGGCACCGGTGAGGGATGTGACTGATTTAACCACTTGCGGCTGGGGAGCAATAATGACTTTAGATGGCGCCACTTTCCCAACAGGACCCTAGAGAACGAATCATATTCCATTACCAAATATGACAATCATTTCACAAATATTTCATTCTGATAGTGGCATTAAAAGCTTAGTCAGTTTTCAGTTTTCATTTTACTACACCGCTTGTTGCATGTATCATGCCAGTTCAGAAATGAAACGTCTGCTAAGTGGTGTTAAAAGGTTAAGGTAGGCTTTATTAATCAATAAAATGGCCCTGTAATTATTGAAAGTTGCTGGTATTTTAATGCCACGTGTGTTCTTTCAGCTAGAAACTGGCGTTAATTGTATGTATGGATACATTTTTGGAAACACATTTTACAATGATCCTACGTTGGCATTTTATTTGGCATTACTAGATGGATGCCAAGCAGTTGCTAAGATCTTACTGGGTGTTATGCAAACACAAGAAAGATATATTTATCCTTAAAAGTACAAAAATGTTTATTGAGTGTTTACAGACTAGTGAAGAGCCACAGTGGGCAGCACTTCAGTACCGATGTGCTGGTCTTGGTGAGTGTCAAGGGCACAGTGGCTTTTGGGAGGATGGAGGCGGCTGACGGGGCAGCAGCTGTTGGACCGTTTCCTATTGTAGCAATGATCTGGCCCTGGGCATTGAGGAACAGCTGTGGGGACACAGTCTGGAGCTGCAGGCCTTGAGCAGGTAACGCAGAGGCTGCTGCAGCTCCAGCCAGGGATGAAGGGTTGACCAGCAGGGGAAGTGTGCCAATTACCTGAAACACAGGTATGAACATAATGAAACGGATATGAAAAAATTGTGTAAGAAAATTTTCCCTTAGGAGAAATGTGTCTATTACCTTAAATGAACAAATAGATTTAAATGTAATACTAACCTGGCCCTGTGCATTGGTAATGAGTTGACCTGTGAGTCCTGCCACATTAGACAGGGCACTGGTGAAGATAGGAGTTGTCGTGAGAGAGCTGATGAACTGAGGCTGAGCTCCCAGAGAAGCTGCACTTATCTGAAGGGGAAAAAACACTACTGATCAGATTAGACTGAATTCATTATGGAATCATCTTTAGTCATTTAAGACTAGATGCATTTCCTGAAAGAAAATGCCATTATTTAAAAAGCAGCAAGAGAGTGTTTTAGATGAGCTTCAGTTTAAGATTTTAGAATATTTCCATAAATTTTCTATCTAGTGTGCAAATGATTTATGAAATATTTCTCTTTCCTTGTTATTTTCTTTTTTTCTTCTTCTTATATAAATATATATAATCTAAAAAAAAAACTACTTAATAATAACAACAACAACAACAATTATTAATATTATTATTGACTATAGAAACTATATCTTCTCAGAAATAAGATTCATACAAATCTTAACAGAAATATTCAAACATATTAGTAAGTAATCAAATGTACATTTGTAGGAGTTTCCCTTCCAGACTAACGTTTGCACTCATCAAATTAGTGGTATTTGCATAAGTATTCAACGCCCAAAAAAGCATGTGCTAAAGAAGGTGGTGATTGTGCTGCTCTTGGTAGATTGCGCTGGTCATTATGGATATTATCTGGTTGCGTCTGTGTTCTTTAATGTGTGGATTATGAGTAAATCACCCACAGAATTTTCCCAGCGCTTTAGTGTTTTTTTTGTAAATCTGGCCCTAAAAAAAAAAACTTTACTCAACTTTTGAAAACTTTTTTGAACTAACTAAATAAATAAACAAAGGGCTTTGTTTTGAAGTTGGACCTTTTTTGGTCTTTTTTCCAACGCACCTATCAATTACTTTAAGGTGTGTGAGGGTTTGTTATTTAATATCTATAAAAAGTAATAAAAAAAAAATATATATATATATATATATATATATATATATATATATATATATATATTAGGGGTGTAACGATACGCGTATTCGTATTGAACCGTTCGGTACGACGCTTTCGGTTCGGTACGCGGTATGCATTATGTATACCGAACGGTTCGTTGGAGTAATTAATTATATTTGAAAAAAAAAAAAAAAGAGAGAGAAAGAAATAATGATATGCGTTCAACAAGGTAGCCCAATAACCCAAACAACGTAACAGGCAACGCCCCTGACACTCCCGAAGAAGAAAAAAACACCATCTTATATGTTTATGTTAGGCTACTCAGCAGGCGCTCGCTCACTCAGTACGCGCTGAAGGCTCGTTGCAAAATAGCCAATGCGTTTAACAGACTAGAAATGAGAAGATCCTCCAATAACCAACAGGTCTGGTGTTTGGGTGCACTTTGGATTCCCTTTAAGCTATAATGGTGATGGCAAGAGAGTGGTGGATAAAAAAACAACGGTATGTCGCATCTGCAACATGACAGGGTACACCAGCGGGATTACAAAAAAAAAAAAAAAAAAAAACCAGCGGGAATATCTGGGATATATGCGTCAGTACTATCTGGGAAAAGACGAAAAAAAGGAGAAACATGCACGCAGCAAACTATCCCTGCAGCATTTAGACACTATAGCTTACAGGGAATCCAACCCAAACACCAGACCTGTTGGTTATTTTAGGATCTTATATTTCTGGTCTGTTAAATGCATTAGCCATTTTGCAACGAGCCTTCAGCGCGTGCTGAGTGAGCGAGCGCCTTAGGGGCCGTTCACATATCGTGCCTAAAAACGCATGGAAAACACTAAGCGCGTCTTTCTCCTGAGGCGTCTGTCTTTGCTAAGCAACAATGACGTGCTCTCTCCATGAGACGCGGAAATTTCAGCGAAGAATAAATGGATTTGCAGCTCTAAAAATCGCTTGCAGTAGCTCTGCTACTGAATTTATTTCAAAATTGCAATCCATATACAACTATGATCAGCTGTTCCTTCATCTTGGCTGAGCTCTCAACGTTGTTACGGGAAAGGATGAAGCTGATTGGTTGGTTCTTGTCACATGACCCGCGGTGCGCTTGCGGCATTCTGAAAAGTTGAGATGTTTTTACATTTTGCTGTATCTAAAACGTATCGAACCGAACCGAACCGAACCGAACCGTGACATCAGTGTATCGTATCGAACCGAACCGTGAATTTTGTGAACCGTTACACCCCTAATATATATATACTATTTCGTCCACAAAAAAAAAAATAAAATAAATAAATGCTAAAATCAAAAACAATTTTTTAGATGAATTGTTGACATGAAAGCAGTCTTCGAGAAACTACCTCTTGAATATCCAATACTAGCCAAAACATTTTAAAAATTGGTTAGCACCTCATTTTGTCCCAATATGCACATTTCCATTTAAAATCCCATTTTGCACATATATGATACAACTGAACCTAATTACATGTTTCTATCCACAACAGAAGTGTCCCCTACTCACAATAGCTGGGTTGATGGACAGGCCTGCAGTCTGAAGTGTAGCGACCGAAGCACTGGGCTCTGACACAACAGACGCAGTGGTGGCTGGTGTGGTCTGCACGGGCTGCAGAGCAGACACCTGGGGCTGCAGGACTGCCTGCGCAGGTGACTGCAGCTGCGTCTGGACTGAGTTCAACACAGTAGCAGCTGGAAAAGAAAAACAAGCTGTTGTAACAGTCAAAAAGAACTCGTTTTTCTGAGTCTGTCTACTCAGTAAAACACCTTGTGCCATTAAAATGTTCATTATTCTGAACTACCCTCAAGCTGCCCTCAATCCATGCATGGCATTAGAATTTTGTGCAGGATCAGTACCTTGCAGTCCTGCAAATGGCAGCTTGAGCAGTCCTCCGGCAGGGCTGGCGGCAGCGAGACCAGGGAGGGTGGCGACAGTGGCGGTGGGTAAGGTGAGCACTGCCAGACCCCCCTGACCCCCCACAGATCCAGCCATACTCAGAGGTATGAGCAGGGGCTGACCCAGAGAACCCTGCTGAGCAAGCATGCCAGTCATCAGAGAGGCCAAACCATCCTGAGTCAGGACCTGGCGGAGTAATGACATATAGATTTAATTATTCCGAGAAAGGTTTTTCAAATGTTTTGACACTTATAGGTATTTTTCTGACATTTTGCACCAATGTTGTTAAAGCAACTTTTATAAATCAGTTCTGTTAATATAAGTTTTATAAATAATATTAACCAAACATTAGATGGAAATTTATTTTATTTTTACCATTGCAAATAACTGAAACAAAGAAGTCTAGAGGTTGTAATTTACATTTTAAACAAGGCATCACACACACAAACAAACTTTGTAAATGGTTACAAAAGATAAAAGATGCTGATGTTAAAAACGTAATTTTAGTTTTGTCTGTATTCGTAATCTGAATTTATTTGTCTGAATTTATATATATATTTATATATTTGTATTAATTTAGAAAGTTAGAAATGTCATGATATGAACAACCTTGAGTTCGTGAAGACCAGAGTCAGAAATGATCTAGAATTTCAAGCAAAACTGACACTGAAAGTGGCCCCTAATATTTCAAATGACAAAAAATGGAAATTGGAGATCACCTGTGGGCATGCCTGGACAGTGATGGGCACGCTGGTCTGTGGCTGGGCTGAAGGCACACTGATGGGGGCTTTGGAGACCACGGTCTGTACTGCAGGTGCTGAGACCTCCATAGACACTACATGCAAAAGAGGTAGATTTGCTGAAAACCTTTAAAAAAAATTGCCCTGATATTTCCATGCAGAGGAAGCATAATCAAGCCATGCATATTTTATAATTATGACATTAAATGTCTCTTTGATGGTGGTGGCTTTGAATACTGGGTTGCTATGATACCAAACTAAAGGGGCTATTTATATCAGTCAATTTCATTAGTCTCACCAGCTGTGGTAGTGCTTGTGGTTACTGGACTGTCCAATGGAGCCTCCTCAGCTACAACCAGGGTCTGAACAGCAGCCTCCTCGCCCCCTGACTCCAGCTTCCCATCAGCCCCTGAAGAGGACAAGGCTGTATCCACCTCCACCTCCAGCACACGGATGGTCTCCTGTCCTGACATGACAATGACCTGGGAGAAAGGTGTTAGGAACTGGTTATACATGCTCTCCTGTCAGCGGTAATGAGGGGCAGTGTTGACAAGATGAAAATGGGCCATGATCTGTTATGGAGTTTACACCTGTGTGTGTATTCTGATCTCTCAGACATTTTATTAAATTACTGGTGACATTTGCTGAGCAAAAGAGCATGAAACTTTTACAACTAGAGTGGGGCGATATATTAAATATAGGCAATTCATTTATTGTGGTTTTTATTTGGTCGTTAAAGGTGCACACAGCCATTTTTACCCAGATTAATAAATGTTTTAAGAATTAAAGAAATGAAAAATACTTTTTCAAAACTATTTATAATAATAAAAACACTCACATAAGAAAAAAAAAAACTCCAGTCTCATCAGTAGCCTAAAAACTTTGAGCGGATGTTTTCATTTTTGTAGTTCATTTAAAACTGTCCATTTTAATTCAAGAGACTAATTTTTTTGCAGCATAACTCAAAAAACAGAGGAACATCCATGCACATTTTAACATATTAAAATATTTTGGAACAAAAAAATGAACATGTAGGTTGGTTAATATTGCTTTTCTTTACTATGCTGTGTTACTAGTGCCTACAAACAGACCTTCATTATTTGACATTTACTGATTTTTTTGCAATATCGCCCAGCGCTATTTGGCACAAATGCTTCATAAGCATTTAACAGCTGTACAAGAGGCTCAATAGTATGAAAAAAGCCAATTAGGTAAGAACAAGCACCAACAGATGGTTTCCACAAAAATATAAAGCAGCACAATGGTTTTCAACATCATAAGAAATGTTTCTTAAACAGCAAATCAGCATTTTAGAATTTCTGAAGGATCATGTGACACTGAAGACTGGAGTAATGATGCTGAATATTTAGCTTTGCATCACAGGAATAAATTAAATAGCGCTGTCGAAATGAGTGCGTTAATGCATTTTTCCGGTTTAACAGCGTTAAAAACATTTAATGTCGTTAACGTAGGGGTGGAGCTAAACTTTGGTCACCCTACTCACAACTGCTGCATCTGTCTTTTTCTTTCTTGATGATAATTGCATTTATTTACACACAGAATGCCTTTACGACCACGTCAAATGGGAGACTTTTCAGACACACTCCAGCATCACCTCAACGACAGGTGCTACTTAAACAAGCGTGGAAACCGTACAGGTGACGAGGAGCTTCAGTAGACAGTGAACAGTGAACGGTGGTCAAATGAGATGTTATCAGGCCATATGTCAGTAAAAACTAATTTTCCTGTCCTGTCAGCCATTGTACTGTGCTCATTGTGCATGCTCTTCAGTTGAATGTGCAAATACGGAAGTGCGCGCTGTAGCCTGTTTCATTTCATATTAAAGCATGAATTAAACTACAAGCATGCATGTCAGATCTGCGTCATGTTCAGCAGCAGCAGCTCTTAAAGTAATAGCAGCCAAATAAACTATTAACCCAACTGCTGTGATGTCTGCTAATCAAATAACAAAAGAAAAACGAGGAGATCAATAACTTTTGGATTCATCTATATTTAATTTAAAATTGAGTGTTTGATAACGTCTGTATATTTCCTACTTGCTGAAGGACACAGGTAAATAGGACATTTATTATAACGGGTTCGTGTCAAGATTGTTTTGAGTTCACTTAAATTAGAAAAAATAACAATTTCTTAGAGACTTCAGTAGTATTTGTATCAATGATAATCGCCTTCAGCCATAAAAAAAGATACCGTAAAACAAATATAAAAAAATACTGTCTTTATGTTGTTTCTACATTAATTTAAAGATTAACTGTTAAATTATCGCAAATAAAAAGGTATATTAACTAAATGTTATGTGAGATTAATCATGATTTCAGGAAAATGTTGTATGATTATTTAATTTAATTTATTTTTTATTTTAATTTAATTTATCTATTGACAGCACACATTTTAAAATGTTAAAATAGAAAGCAGCTATTTTAAACTGAAATTGTATTTAAAATTGTACATAATTTACAAAATTACTGTTTTTACTGTTACTTTTAAACGGTAGTGTATTGTAATATAGCATGATACAGTTTCAAAGGTTTTGCTCAGCTTAATGTTTGATTTTTATTAAGAACATTCCTCTATCAGGTTTCAGTAAAGATCAGGGAAACATCACAGGAGCAAATGCAGGGCTCAGGCAGAGAGGGAAGCTCAGCTCAGCGTAGCACAGAGAGCAGTACAGACACAGGAGAAAGTGCATACCTGGTTGTCTTGTGCTGGGAATTTCAAAGTGCAGGAACCTAAAAGCTGAGAAAACACTTCTGAAGTCAGACAGTGATTGGCTAAAGATGACAGAGATGCCAAGCACACGTTAAGACACAAAGAACCAACACAACAAGGATGCTTTTTGCAAACACCTCACCACCAAAAGAGAATTGCTTGAGCTGTGAACGTAGATTGAACACTCACACATATGGGGCATGAGGCTGGACGTGATGATATTTTAAGGTACATCTGTGTTTTGGTTACACTCCATGTAAGTAGTGAGAATCGTATGGGGATTTTGCCTCAGGAATACCTGTTCATTGACGGTGAGTGGCGCATTGTTTGCAGGGAGATCCTCAGTGTCCATGATGAAGTCTAAGCTCTGAGGAGATTACTGATTCTGCATAGTGGTTGAAGGGGATGTTAACAGCTCCACAGTACACCTGAGACAAAGAAGCTGGTCAATAAAAATTCCTGACAGCACTACATACTTTTATATCCACCATAATATAAAAGTTGACCCTATTTAATTAAATTCAATTACACTAGGATTTAAATATTAAGTTATTATGGTGAGTGTGGCTTGATCCAGCGGAGGAGATATTTTATGCCAATTAAGTAATGTCTCTTATTGACATTAGATAATGTGTTGTTGTGACATAAGGATGGTTTTATGTTCTATAAACAATACAAAATAAAAGTCATGTTTAGACGATATAAAAGTAATGTACAAGAATGTTTAGACCCATCTTTACTGTGAAATACTCTGTCTGCAAATATTTCCTCAAAACATGTTTGGGCCTATAATGTGCTTAACAATACTAATTTTGCTTCTCAGATATGTTTTTGTTTTGTATCATAATACGATCATGTGTGCATCTATGATATAAAATATAGTGGCCAATATTAGTGATCGCTTATGTAATATAGTTGCTCCTAATAGGGTCTATCAACATGCTCACTTACCCACTTATTTATTTAATTTAAGTGGGGGGGGAGATAGTGCTGTAAAATGATTAATTGCATCCAAAATAAAAGTTTTTCTTTACATAATGTGTATGTGTAAACTATATGTATTTAGTATAAATACAAAAACAATGCATGTATATATTTAAGAAAAAATTTGTTTACATAAAAAAAATATATA
This sequence comes from Carassius auratus, assembly GCF_003368295.1. Lineage (NCBI taxonomy): Eukaryota > Metazoa > Chordata > Actinopteri > Cypriniformes > Cyprinidae > Carassius > Carassius auratus. The sequence continues at coordinate 16,139,903 of NC_039265.1, forward strand.
ATATATACTAATATACTGTATATGTGTGTATACATATTAAACACAGTACGCATACATATATTATGTAAACAAGAACTTTTTTTTGGATGCGAATAATCACAAATCGTTGTACCACTATGGGGTGATTAATAATAATAAATGTTTTTGAGCAGCAAATCTGAAGGATCATGTGACACTGAAGACTTGAGTAATGATGCTAAAAATCAGCATTGAAATCACAGGAATAAATTACATTTGATAATATATTCAAATAGAAAGCAGTTATTTTGAATAGTACAAATATTTCACATTTTATTGTACTGTACTTTGTATTGAATAAATGCAGGCTTGGTGAGCTGAAGACACGTTAAAAAAAACATTACAAATCTTACTGTTTAAAAACTTGGTAGTGGTACTGGTAGTGTACACATATATATATATATATATATATATATATATATATATATATATATATATATATATATATATATATATATATATATATACACACTGTCACCATGTTTGCTCCATCTTTGTCTGATCATTTTGTTGCTCACGTTCATTTGTTTTCTTGTGCAGTTTCTGCTGTCTCCGGTTTTCACATATCTGACTGAAAGGCTCATTATGCAGCTTATTATGCAGGCCTTTCTCTTCTCAGGTGTAACTCACACTATGATTCATGATCATTGTCGCACACAGCTGTTCCATACAAAAAGTGACTTTTTAAATTTAAAATGAATATATTGTTTTCTGTGAATCCAGTTCTCAAAATTATTGTAAACAAAAATGTTCTGTATGTGTTTTATGGCCTTATTCAAGTGATTTTCTTCTTTTTTTCTAACCATGCATAAACATTGCTTTCTCAAAAACACAATCATGTACATACATGCTGCTCACATATTACTATAGCCCAGTTTGTGCTGATTACAGTGTTATATGGCCTTAGCTTTTTAAATGTTTAAAAGCAACTTGCATGTCAAAACATCTCCAGGGCCTCAAAATACCCTCAGACACCAGTTGGCTAATGACTGCATATATTTTTTTAATTGGAAATACTTTAAGTTTACAAAAGTTACATTTTAAAGGTAAAACGTTTGTAATTTAGTGCAGCTAAATTTGACAAAAAACTCATTTCAGTTAGAAATATTTCACAATATGGAAGAATAATTATTATTTAAAAAGCATTATTAGGTTCTAAAAGGTAAAAAAATAAATATGTGATTTAGTGCAACTAATTATGACATATCTCATTTAATCTGAAATACTTCACAATATGAAATATTGAGTCACAAAAATAAAAAAAATCTGATTTAGTTGCACTAAATTACTTTTTTTTTATCTTCCATATAATTAAGTATTTCTGGTTTTAACCGGATATTTGTCAGAATTTGTTGCACTAAATCACATAAATATCCCATTTTGATTTGAAATGCTTCACAATATGGAAGAAAGAAATATGATTTAAAATACAGTATTGGGTTATGGGTTATTGTGATTTAGTGCAACGAATTCTAACAAATATCTAACACTAATCAGAAACACTTAAAAAAAAAAGAAGATAGATGTTGATTTAAATATTAAGTTATTAAGGTAGAAACTGCTATGTGATTAAGTTGCACCCAGTGTAACAAATAATTTACAATCAAGGATCGGTTTATAGTTTTCTAAAAAAAAAAAAAAAAAAAAAATTTAAATAAAAAAAAAAACACACATTACAGTAGAGTCCTTCACCTTTAGTCGTCTCACAAGGATATCACAAAATGAATTTCACGTTTATTGAAAATGTAAAATATGATTGTGACTAGCAGCAAACACTTACAAAATTTCACCATGGTAAACTTTCTGATATATAAAAAAAGACAATTTCTGCATTGTTTCATTAACATTACATGTTACATGTATTATTCTTTAACCGTAATAACATCAAGTATTGTAAATACTATGGTGTTTGGTCAGACACTATGACTGACATTGTATATCTTTGCAAGGCATTAAGCAGTCATCATGACGTAGTGTGTAACGTCACGCCTATGACGCCAGCTCTCAAGGTTGTCAACTTAAAATATTAGAATCAAAGTAACTGGAATCACAGTTCTTAAGAATTTGTTACATTATTCCTAAATAAAACTCGACCGACCATGTTCGAATGACATCACTATGCAAGTGCAATTTAAGATGCATGCCTTGGATTAAAAAAATTGCGCATGTAATTATCCTAAAAACAATAGAGCATTATGTAAGCCTTGCGCATTTCCACATCAAGCAGGCCTGTGAGGAACAAGTGCAGCCCTCCCAACAACACATTCACAATGAAATAATAAAAACTCTCCTCACAGGACATACACTTCATCAACTGATCACACTCCTCGCATGCCAATATGCCACGACTCGGGATGGCATTTGATGTATTCCCTTTCTCTTTATCATAAATATATAAATTATGCTAATTAAGACCATTGCATATTAACCAAAAACTCATTTCGAGTCCTAGACTTCGTTTTGCGTTGTGCAAAAATAACGTGCAAGCTGTGATCATATTCACGACTTACCCGCTGAAAGGTGGGATTTTTTCTTTATTTCTCCTCCTTCGGCGAGCTTTGCCACAGTTTGTTTTAAATATGCATAATTAAAAATTCATCTCACTGCTTCCGACGCGCGCTACAAATACACACAAAAGAGCTATTTGCATTGATAAGGAGGCTCGGGAAAGCGCTGGTCCTCTTTTTAACTAAATATTTAATGACGTCTCTCCGTTAACTGTCGTGCTGGTGAAGCAAGTGCACCTTAATAGGCAAGGTAAACCCTTATCTGCAGAAAAGTGGCGAAAAATTAACACAAATTTGCTCTTTTGCACTACGTCATGAACATAATTTATGCAGGCCGAGTCTTGCATTGAAAAAATGGCGCTGGCTCGAAAGAACGGGAGCGATGGCTGTCTTAAAGGGACAGTACACAGTGTTACTGCAGTTCACTGCACTTGATTCGGAGTGCAATATAGCTACAGTGTGAGGTTATACTTTCAATAATATTAATAAAGAGATCAATTTAATGTCTATGAATTGTTATTATCAAAACATATTATTTTAATGATATAATATAATAATGGCAGCGAAAATAATATTAATATGTAAAATAAATAAATAAATATATATATATTAATAGAATGACATGAATATTAATATTTTAAATACTTATATATATATATGTGTGTGTGTGTGTGTGTGTATGTATATATATATATATATATATATATATATATATATATATATATATATATATATATATATATATATATATAAGTATTTAAAATATTAATATTCATGTCATTCTATTAATGCAGTTTTTAGAGGATTTATATTCAATGCTAAAAAAATGTAAAGTCAAAATGTACAGATAAACAGAACAAAATAGACAATTGAGTTTTTCACTGCATTATTCAAACCGTACTGTACATTGTGAAGGTATGCACTAATACTAATATTAATAATGACAACTATTTATTATTATTATCACTCATAAAAATTATGACAATAAATAGTGTAATCATGAATTCTACTATTGCTGTGTTTCTTTATTTTAAAATTTAAAATATTGACATTCATGTCCTTCTACCTCTCTGTCCTTGAATCTCTTAAAGTCTAACACATTAAATGAAACGCAGGCATATTATGGTTCCATGTAAAATATTAATAAACAGAACAAAAGGGGCAATTAAAATGTAAAATGTAATTAGTAAAACATGTCATCTCAGCACTTACAAAACTGTATTCCTATAACAGGTGCTTTTTATCCAAAGTGACAAATGAGAAAATAGAGTGATAGAGAAGAAAAAAAGAGTTTGGCTACAGCCCAAGCAGTTTAATCTTCAAGCACAGTTTTCCCTCTGATTGTTCCTCAGAGACGACCATTTTAGGGCATTGCAGACAAATGCACCTGTTGAATTGTTATTTGAATGTGTTGACTGTTGTGATGATTGCATGTATTTTTTTAATTTTTTTTTTTAAGTGTCATGCACACCATTAAATGCATTCAAAGTAAGATGTTCTTTGCTCATGTCGTTTTTCATGAAATGCATATTGATGCATGTTCTTATATGTGATTTACAAGGCATAGTGACCTTTTTTTTTTTATAATAATAAACTGGTTTATGAAAGAGACACAGTGTCTCTATACACATTCTGTGTCTCTCCTCTATAGCCAAGCCAGCTGGCAAACTCTTCCATTTGCATGCATTAGCAGCATATTGCCATGGAGCTCAAAGGAGTACTGGGATTGCTGAATACAGACGAATCTGTTAGGTTCTCATCCAGTATAAAGGCCCCAACTAATACAGAGAAGTTCTATTTTAGATGTACTAAATGCATCTTTATACTGTCTAAGAAGTCTGTGGGGCTATCTATTAAAATGCTTAAATTACATTTAATTTAGTCACACAGGTGCAAAACAAAATTTGGATCATCATTCAAGATCTGATACGTAATATATTGGGTTGAATATCGCAATTAAATTAAACAATCTTAATGAAACCTCTGCTCTGCTTGGTATACTTCCCAGGGCCTAATTATACAGTATTACATTAGGTTCATCAAGTGAGCATAATCGTTCCATACTATCTAACCCTTAGAAGGAGTTCATATTACACGCTGTTATCAATAATAATGTTACTGGGAAAGTAAAATATACAAATATTCACATCAGATATTTAAGTCAATAGACAATAAATAATCCAGCATATACACAACATACCAAACTGTCAACACTTTTAATTAATACAAGGGCATGTTGTCACACTACAGTTTTTTGGCTAAGATGTCTCAATGAAGCTGCCTGCAGTTGATGGAATATTAAATTGTGATATATGAAACGGCATTTGAAACCTTGCACTGATCTGACATTTTTTAGAACTGCTCTTAACCTGAAATCACAGTCCAAAATGTTTGGTAAAATCTACCTTGTCTGCATGTTTGCTAGTGCAGTTTTATTACAGAAATATTAAGAGCTTTTTTAACTATAGGCATTTGAAAATTACATAAAAACCATTTGAGAAAATACATAATTGTGTAACTGGACTTTTGACTCAAACTCCTATAATTACAGAGATAAAGTAGCCTATGGCCTTTGTGCCAGATTCCATCTGTGACACCTGCCCTATGTAGCTAAACACAAATATTTTACTCATAAATAGGCCTACGTCCACATCAATATATATTCTATAATTTTATGATCTATCCAATAAAGTTTATTTTCACAGTATAAGGTGGTCTTACAGAGACTTTCGTTTTTGCAATCATATGAGTCATGAGTTTCTCTTTAACAGGGAGTGGCGTCCAAAAACTGACGCGTGCGTGACGTAGCTCCGTCCAACACAAATATACTTAAAGCGTAGCCCGACGAAAACAAGGAAGTAACGAGTACAAAAAGACGAGGAACTTTGAGTAAACCTTATATTTATAGTCATATAAACGCAGAATTCGGTCTGTTTAAATTCTCGTCCCCTAGAATATATTATCTACAGTGAAGAACAATGAACAACAAAGGTAAATACACGATCATCTCCGCTCTTCTGCTTAGCCGCTTCCTAGCAACTACCAATGGAGTTAGCCAGCATAACCGACTTACATAACAAACGACTTCACGTACTAAACTCTTATTTATTATGTGCCAAAAACATCTCTCATCGACGTTCTCCTGACGGACACTGTAATATTTAACGCGGTGGTGTCTTTTTTTAGCGGACTGGGTAATGTTTTGGATTGAAAACGGGTAAAGGGTAACTAGCTTGGCTGCTACAGTGCGGTGACGTGATCGGAAAGGTGACCTCATTAAGAAATCTCACGCCATCAATTTAATCAGTTAATTAATATAATTTAAATGTGTTTCATCAATATACTGTTTGATATTTATTAAAGAACCGTTTGTCTTAATTTTTCTATTGTAATTTAGCTGTCAGTGCAGACTAGCCATTTTGTTTCTTGTTTGTGGCTTAATGTCATTTAATGTAATACGTTTCCACATCCATATTTCTGATTGCAACTCATTTGTCAATAACAATTTCTGTTTTGATCAATACCACAACACCTTTTAAAAACATGTCTGGGTCACTTCAAAATTATGTTTATTCTTTTGGCAATGTATTTAAAAAAAAACTTTTTTAATTTAATCCACATTTCAAGCCTGGCTACTCTGGTTTAAGGAAGACCTCTGAATGGTTTAGTACAAAAACCAAAATATTGCTGGCTACTTTACAGTAAATCAACTTAAGATTCTGTTGTGATTCATTTTAAGCCACTAACCAAACATGAATCGTTTTAACCATTTTCTTAAATTTTTTCTCCTTCTCATCAGGTTCATATCCACAATCTGTTTACCCTCAGCAGAGCACAGCACCCGTCTATCCACCTGCTATGCAAGTCCCTCCTCAGGTGTCTCCATATCCAGATGCCCCTCCCCCATACTCTGAGGTAACCAACTTACTCTCTCTCTGGTTATGTCAATGTAGAAGATCTCATTAAAGCATTCAATTGGGTCTTTTTACAATGTCACATTTTAATTTAGTACTATAAACAAAAAAAACAAAACAAAATACAATTTGTTTTGGAAGCCCTTCTGAAGGATTTTCAAAAATGTATGTTTCATTACTCAAGAGTGCATGATAAAGATTCCCGCTAAAGATTCTTTTGAGAACATTAATCATTTTTGGAAAATGTGCTTGATGAATCATTTGTTTTAATCAATTAAATCAAAATGATAAATCATTTTAATAAAATTTACTTTATAAACTTTATTTATTCCATACAAAAAATGGTTGCAGTAATTTATGGTTTAACATTTTGAAATATTCCCTCTTGCAGGTTTATCAGGCCAGGTATATGGCTCCTCCCCCAGCCCCTGGACAGATGCCCCAAATGACCTCAGCTTACCATGGTACTCAGATGTACATGCCCATGCATGCTCAGACTGTTCCAATGGGGGCCATGGGCCATAGTGTCCCAATGGCATATTATCCAATGGGGCCCGTCTACCCCACTGGTTCCACCGTCATGGTGGAAGGTGGATTTGATGCTGGAGCTCGCTTTGGGCCTGGCACCAGTACTTCCATTCCTGTGAGTATTACGGATAAACATCCAGAAAGTACTATGCATTTAGCAGCCTACAATTAAGGGAATAGTTCACCTAAAAATGTAAATTTAGTGCCGAAAATTGGGTGCCGTCAGAATGAGGGTGATAAAAACACTACAAAAATCCACATGACTCCAGTCCATCAATTAACATCTTGTGACGTGAAAACAAGTGTTTGTAAGAAACAAATCCATCATTAAGATATTTTAACTTCTAATCTTTGCTTTCAGCTAAATACAAGTCCATAACTACTAACGCCTCCAGTGAAAAAGTTGTCTTGTCTGAATCAGCAGAGAAATATGCTCAGATCAAGCACAGTTTACAAGCAAAAATAGTTCTGTGGATTTTGCAGTAATAGGACAACAAGACTTTTTCACTGGAGGAAATATTATTATCATATTTTTGTCAGACACAATGGTTAAGTTAAACATCTTAATGGATTTGTTTTTACAAACATGCAGCTTTTCACAAGATGTTAATTGACAGACTGTGGATCTTTTATCAATATTTTGAACTCTCATTCCGAGATTTGGTGAAATTCGAACATTCTCCAATGCTTTTTCAATGAAGAAACTATCTACAAATCTTTGCCTGATAGTTAATACATTTACATCAAATTTTAATTTCTGGGTAATTTATTCCTTTAAGCAAAACCCAGTGGATGTTCCAGGACCTATTCTGATTTGATTCATTGAGATGTGGTACAAATATTTTATTTATATGTTTATTAGGTATTTTAGATGTATTAAACCATGTCATCATAATGGGATTTTTAGATTATTTCATAATTCATAATTTAGAAAAGTATGTGATATGGTGTGTTTTTAATTATGTAAAAAAAAGTGTTTTCAACAAAGTCCGCTTTCAACCTCTAAGAATTTTTTAAGAATTATTTTAAGAAAAGGTTGCACTAAACATGCTTACACATAAATAAAAAAAAGAAAGAGAAAGATTTCATGACGCTATTGTGGCCTGTTTTGTCCCTTAACTCAACCGTCAGTTCACAAAACTCCTTTCAGGTTCAGTCTGTTCTGAAATATAAGTTATGACTTCACATTTTCTCTTGGCATAGATGTGCCTGAAAATGTAGCTGATGAAATATGTATTTGATTTGCATATTTGTCTTCACATTCAAGCCTCCACCTCCTGGACACCTCCCTAACGCCGCTCAGATGGCAGCCATGCAAGGTGCAAATGTGATGATGACACAACGAAAGGGCAACTTTTTCATGGGTGGCTCCAGTGGCGGTTACACCATCTGGTAACAGTGAGCACCCCCCTGGGCCTGGACCGAAGCCCTCCTTCCTTCTCCCTGGTTCCCTTTACCTGTTCTCCCACCCCTGCCTCCTTTGGGGCTGCTTGGCTAAGCCACAATACTGATTTAATCTAATGGAATGTAATATTTTAGAGCCCCTTACTCAAGGTACAATACGCCACTGTTGAAATAATTGTGTAATATCGCAATTACAAAATGTATAACACAATTATTGCGTATTCACAATTAAAAAGCGCATGATAATTGTAAGTTGGAACTTCTAGTGATCATATGTCATCTACCATAATTATCGGTTGGCTAATTTAGAGAGTAAACAACTTTGAAGGTGAAGACCAGGTCATTTTTACCTTTACTGACTCTTACAACTTCATTTTTACAGTACATTTTCTAGTTTTTGGTTGTCTTCTTGAGCCAGAGATCATGCCAAGAGAACTGCCAAGAGTCAGTTTGATCATCTTTGTAAAGTAGCTATGCACTTGAAACTTTCTCTTTGAATAGTATGCTTAACTACACGCATTTCATTCATATTATTAAGGTCTTGTCAGATAGGTAAAATGCTGATTTAAGCACTCTTAATCAAAGAGAAAGATGTGTTTACAACGTCAAACAACGGCGGCGTATCGTACCTTTGGGCAAGCTTATATAAATATTATCAGGTGCCAAAACTGCACCATTATTTAAAATTTACATATGAATGAACCTAAATGCAGTAAAAGAGAGAGAGAGAACAAGATTAACTAAACCGTTTCAGAAAAGTAGGACCCCCCCCCCAATATTTTCCCTCCAATGTCGGATACCCAGAGCTGTACATATAGCAGTTTCACTTAGTTTAGCGTGTGTTATGTGTGTTCCAGCTATATGTGCTTCTACGCAAAACTCTTAGCGTTTTCCACAAAGTTGAAGTTGTTTACAGAGGTCAGGGCTTAATCAAGAGACAACTTAATTTCAGTATTTTAAACGATTTGGCACATCAAGGGTTTTCTTTTTTGTGTGTGTGTTTGTGGGAAGCTGCTTGTACCAAAGATCTGGACTAGAATGCACTAAAAGCGTTTTGCTTTTTTTGTAAGTCTTCTGTCATAGTACATCTGCACACAGATTCATACTGAAATTAATAAACATATCATACTTAGATGATGGTGATTGCTTTCCGGGCAGAGCAAACCACTGCTGTGACTGCATTTTCTAGGGGCTGTGTTTTAAAAATATATAAATGTTTCCTAGTTGCATCTTGATGTTTCTGCATGTACTTTTCAGTAGTTTTGTTCTTAATAAAGACTTTACATTGTTACATTTTTTAGGAGTACTACAGGATTAATTTATGTGCACGGTCAACCCATTCTGAAATGTTTTTGCAGATTTCTTTTGTACATATGCGTTTAAATACGAATAGCGTCAGTTATAATTGGTGCTGCATTGATGATTTTCAAAGCAGTGCGGTAATACGTAGCAGCAAGTACAATGGCTGAGAAATTGTGGTGTTTATTTGTAAATGTTTTTCAAGTTTTGCTCTCTCTCGTCTCTAAAGTGATTTAGAAAAATACCTATCAAAAAAGGAAAACCTCACAGAATGCACTGAGTTACACCAGCAGTTGTCTCCACTGCTTTCTTCTCTTCTAATTTATTTAATTGCTAAATCTTCATTTCTATTCCCAACAGTGATAGAATGGTCTTTAAAAGCAGCTGTTTCCTCTTCGACACTACATGCTTGGGTTCTGCAGCAGTTATCAATTTTAGATGTGACTGTAAATCTAAAATGCTGCTTATTTTGCTAGATATTACAGAGGTGAAATGCTTATAAATGCTTACTTAGGTTTATTCTCCGTACATTCACTGATACCAAATTATTTTTGGTCACTATACCATATATATTTTCTGATTTAATTTTTAAATATAGGACATTTTATGCTAGCTTGGCAAATGGGGCTCATTTTTAGGCTTTACATGTATTAGGTGCATCACTGGGTATCCGACACTATAATACCGTTCTAAAGGTTTTGCCCATTTGAATAAAAAAAGACCATTCAGGTAGTTTTTCTCTCTGCAAACAAAGGAAAGAAATGTTTCTGATGTAAAAACAAAAATAAAAACATGCCAAGTATGCTGGCATTGCCTTAGCACCATTTCTATAATTTTCTGTGACGTAGTCTTCTGACCTGTTAGTTTCCTAAACTGACTTTATGCCATTCCTTATTTAATCCCATTTCATTTATTCTTACTTTGCTATGAAAATAACAGAAGGCAAAAAAACATGAGGGCAAAGCCTTCAGAACTCAATATCCATTTCTACTTAGCACAGCATTTTATCATGGCATGTGGCACCGTGTGTTTGTGTATGCAATGTAGCGGATACACTGCTTATCTTGAGCCTCAAAACCATGACAGTCATGGATGGTATATGTCTATGTGGGCACTTCAGTTCAGGGAACCCTTTTGATATATATATATATATATATATATATATATATATATATATATATATATTGTGAAGGGTTAGAATGGATGCACACTGCAGCATCAAGGAACCGAGGTCCTTAGTTTGCTACATGACAAAATGGTCTCCAATGAAAATGTGGTGCACTTAACTTTTTTTATACTAAACCTTAAGTATAAAACAAAATTTAGAATAAAAACTATTTTGAATTTTGACATCTGTGTTGTAATATTCAATGTTTCATGTGTTAATTTTCTTTCAGTGTTTCATGTTTATATTTTTGTCTGCTGAGTTGTATATTTGGAAATTTATCTCAAGGTTATTATAAATATTGGTCAAAAGTCACCCATTCACATTCAATGCAATAATGACTCTAGATCTTGGAGAGGATACTTTATATTTTTGGAAGTTAAATATCTTTCAATATACAATTTTTGCACTGACAAAACTATTAGCACAGAATTAATTTCATTTGGTTTTACTAGCAATTTTAAATTAGCTAGACACTTGTTTTTATAATCAATATCTGCAGTATCATATTGATAGCACATTTAAAAAAAATATTACACCGAATACGATATATAAATTACATTCATTTTCATAAAAAGTAACATATGATTGTAACCCTGCACAAAAAATATCAAGTATCATTTATGCATCTGATATTATGATCAGCATGTGTTTGTTTTACAAATAATGACAGGTATTATATTTGGCACTGTTACATCATGCCTGTGTAACAAAAATACACTTTGAATTATATATATATATAAAAAAAAAAAAAAAAAAAAAAAAAAAGAGTAAAATACATGCAAATGTTTTACAAGGCACTCTAACAGTTGACCCACCAACTATCCATAATCTAAGTGTTCCGCCAATAAAAAAAATAAAAATAGTAATAAAAAGCCATGCAAAATGATCAAAGGGAAAGGCACATTGAAAAGCCTCAAATTAACACTATATTGACTTATGACCAAATAAAATCTAATTTATACAGTGCCGCCAATGTTTGCAGTTTGAGTGAGGTGCAGTGCCACTTATGCTACCTGAACGCTAGTAATAGCTGATAAAAAATTCCGTAATTACTGATAAATAATTTGTTGATAACCAAGTCTTGTAATTTCTGCTGGATGCAGTGAGTTTAGAGTTTGTTTGTAACAAAAAATAGTCGTCTCAGTAACTTTACCATACGGAAACCGATGGTGAGCTTATTAACCTCATGAATAAACAACTTTTTACTTCTACTCGACCTGTATCCCTTCAACTAAACATTCTTTCATACAGCACAGACTAGTGGTTTATGTCCCATATGTCTTGCACATATACCGCTCTACACAGACTATTCAGATGTCTTCAGCAGTCCATGCGTATTGATCATCATGGGTTAAATCCCTCTGATGCCAAGCAGTTCAGATGAAGTATTCCTTCTTGTTTTCAGTGACGGTGTCATTGTAGACCTGGTCAGGGTCCACTCCAGGAGCAGGCTCACCTGCGGTTCTGTAAACACCCTTACTGTGACACAGGTATCTGTACAGCAGGATCCCACAGACAACAAGAGTCAGCAGGATCAGGGCAATTACCACTGAAGAGAAAAGACAAATCAGCCAGAAATATGCAATAAATCAAATATATTATATAATATAAAGTATGATTTACACAATCCAACCTGACCGATAATGCCAAAACAAGTCAGAATAAAAATCAGCAAAATAGACTGAATTATTGTTATATAATAAATAGACGACAACAAAGTTTTTACCTTTTTTGAGGAAATTAATGTTAATTCAACAAGCATGCAACAAATTTATCAAAAGTAACAGTAAAGACATCAAATGTTATTTTTATTTCAAATAATACTTTTTTATTTCAAATAAAACTTTTTATATATTATATGATTTCTGAAGGATTATGTGACACTGAAGACTGGAGTAATGGGTGTTGAATATTCAGCTTTGTAATGACAAAAATAAATTACTTTTTTAAAATATATTAAAATAGAAAAAAGTTATTTTAATAATAATGGTAACAATATTTCACAATATTACTGTTTTGACTATATTTCTGATCAAATGAATGCAGCCTTGGTAAGCATAAGAGATCTTTCAAAAGAAAATCTTACATTACTAATATATAAAATTGATCACAAGCCCAAATCTGCATGCAATCAGGAAGTTGTACATGACGAATGACCCAAACCAGAGCCAAAGGCTTGAAGCTGGAGTCAGGTGGCAAACCTCTAACATGTAACATTATCATGACACCTCCTGGCAAACACTGTGTATACTGTATGTACCTTTACTATCCCCAAAGAACTTTCTAGGATTGTCCGACACAGTATATAATTCCTAGTCATTAGTGTAATACACTAGACATCAATTACCTCCAATGACAGTCGTGTCTGTTTCCGGAGGAGCTGCAGTTGTTGATGCAACATCTATACAGGAGGAAAAAAACAACACTGAAGATGACACACAAAACCTGTATGTCAACATTACATGAACCAAATGTGGAATTACAACCATTTCCAACTAGAGGAACTGCTCAGCATTGTTGAAGAGTAATCCGATTAGGAGAAATGCAACATGGCACGGTGTTAAGCATCGCCTCCAATGAAACATTTCTAGACCCAAATGAGTTCAGATTAGACTAGTGTACAAGTATTAAGTAAAATAAATAGTGCTAGTGCCAAGTTTTTGTTAAACCAGCCTTTTGCACTGTTCAGATTCATTGTTTGATATGAGTGACACACCCGAAGCCTGTGAGGGAAACCTTTAATGCTCATCAAGCAGTTTGCTCTTTATATGAGAAGACAAAGGTCAGAACTTACCAGTAAGTGCAATGCTAGTCACGGTGAAATTCATATTTGTATTGAAACGGACACCTATATGAAGGAAAATAAACAGTGTTGACGTTTCAACATGAAAATTATAGTCCAACGGTTACTTTTTACATATATGCATTCTGTAACAGACGATGACTTAAGTAAACATCCGTTTAAGCATTAACTAAAAGTGGACAAACATCACTGGGATGTGAGACAGATGTACTGCATCACTCAACCTGTACACTTTATGTCCCATTAAGGCCTACTGGTATTTTTTGAAGAGAGGGACATTTATATGTGGGTGGAGGAATAAGAAATTGTGTATTAAATGTTCAGGGACTTAAATATCATTATGACTTTTTGAAAGAGAAGTACTTTTCAAAGACTCATGTAAACCTGCTTTAAAAAAAAAAAAAAAAATTCTACAGCTATACATCATAAGGTCATGCTATAATAAGGGTGCTTCTTTTAGTTTAAACATTGTATAATTATAAATTGTACAATATTAATTGCACATAATTGCTGTTTCCAGCTAAATTAAAGGTATGGTTCACTCTCCTGAGAGTTTGCTCACCCTCAGGCCATCCAAGTTTTTTTGACGTAAAAAACATCTTGATGGATTTGTTTCTTACAAACAAGCAGTTTTTTTTTATTTACAAGACTTTAATTGGAGTCTTGTGGACTATGGTGATGTTTTTAACAGTTGTTTAGACTCTCATTCTGACGGCACCCATTCACTACAACCCCATCAACATCTTGGATGGCCTGGGGCCTGTTTCAATAAGGAGGTTCAACCAACTTTGTGTTAAAACTTGAACTTTGAGTTGACTTGGTCTGAGATGGGAAACTCAAGAGTTGTCGGATTCAGAACAGCTGAATTGTGGAAGTTCAGTCAACTCTGAGTAGGTGAGTTTAGCTCACGCACCAAGACTAAGAAAAGCCATGATCAATGGAGCCCCAATATTACGATTCAACATGGCAACAGCTCCCACCAAAAAGACATCTGCATACTTCTCAATACAAGTTTAATTCTTATCACTTTAATAATATCACAGGTGAAAATTGGCAGAATGGTAGGTTATTGAACTAAAAGGCTATTAATTTTCATGGTATCGCATAGGCAGATGCATACTAGGACTTAGTTGCACCTCAGTATTGTTGTACATTAACAGGATGCAATAATAACAGATTGTAAATGATTACATTTATAAATACTTTTATAATTGTTAAACACTCGTTTGGCACTTTACTTCCACATTTAGAAAACTTTCTTCATTTTTATTGAAAAATAAAATTCTAATGTGATGGGAAAAGTGAGAAGAACGAGCTAGTTCTCTGTGCCCAACATCACTGATGCTTTATATTTACTTTAAAAATGTTCTTCAAATTCATCATACTACAAAATTCATAGTAAAAAAGAATGTAATGCTGATTTTGGCTTATTACACAAAATCAGAGTAATGTGGTTGACAAGCGTAAAAAAAAAAACACACACTTGTGTTTGGAAATATACTTGAAAGGTTACAATGTCATTATCACAAACTATTTTACTTATTGAATTACTGTTACAATACATGGAGACACAACTTTAAATATTTTTAATAATACATCAATTTAATCTTAAAATATATAAAGATATCATTATTATATAATTACGTCTATATATGATAGGATAAAATGCTAGTGTTAAAGAAGAAGTCAGTGTGAAGAAATTCACACAAGGGTGGAGACAGGTCAGATAAGGCATGATTTAAGGGAGAAAAATGTATTTTATTTTTTTATTGCTGTGTTAAGGGGAATAATGTCAATATTAATATAAATTAAATGTTTGCATTAGCTTTTCATTTTTTTTTTTACTATATTTACCCACTTGAATATAATGTACTCTGTTGAACCTTAAAGTTAAAAATAAAATGCTGCGAGAGCAGTCACAAGTCTCACTTCCTAAATTGAATCCATTTTCCTTCTTTAAAATCTCGTAGGGTTAAAACACAAAGCTCATTTTTAACCGGTTCTCATTGTGATGTAGCCAGGTACAGCACACACAAAGACAGAGGTGCGACCGGCGAGATGGTTTGTTTGTTTGTTTGTTTGTAGTAGAGACCACCTAAAGCTGTAATCCTCACGATTCTGTTTCTTTGATTTGATCGATAGTAGTCGGAAATCCCCTCTCACACGGTGAACGATCACTTTAAAGAGCTGTAAAACTCATCTTCAGCCGTTCAGCCATTTGAAACCGTCAGATCTAACGTTACTTCCAGCCCAACAGGAACAAAAAAAACTTACCTGCTTGAGTGTCAAAAAGCGGGGATAAACTGCTTTAAGTTGAAGATTCAGAAAACTTTTATCAGAGTTAAACTTTAGCCTGAGAAATCATGGAAAGTAAGCAGTGTTCAAGGCACGCCAACGCAGAACGGTATGAATCCACCACAAGCTCATCCACATACTGTGTGAGTGCGTGATGTCCGATTTGTAAAGGAATCGTTTACTTGATTTGAATCTTTTAAGTGAATCATTTGAACGAACTGGTTCACAATTCCAACCTAAACGATCCGTTCACGAATAGGACTGAATGTTTTCGAGTCAGAAACCCTAAAAGTAGGTTTACAGCTTGAATGTATGACAGTTTTATCAACGCACGTATTATAGCTTACATCACAGAGTTCCTTAATGTAAAATAACTGTAATTGTTTTCATTTACTTGTACTATTTTATTAAAACATGTACATTTTGTGACTAAATAAGTAATGTTTAGGCCAAATCTAGCCTAAATACAAAAAAAAGTTTAATTATTAATGTATTTTATGTTTTTATGACCTATATCATAGCTGCAACAAACTAAACTGGTGCACATAAAATAAAAAATTCAATAAAAAGTAATAGAAAAAAACGAATAAACTACATTTGCTTTTATCAGGACGTCTCATTGCATCCAGGTGACGTATTTGCGTCATGACGCAAAG
Source organism: Carassius auratus (assembly GCF_003368295.1). NCBI lineage: Eukaryota > Metazoa > Chordata > Actinopteri > Cypriniformes > Cyprinidae > Carassius > Carassius auratus. The sequence continues at coordinate 16,156,495 of NC_039265.1, forward strand.
AATCATTTATTCTTTCTTTGGAACAAAGAACAGTTCGAAAGAGTCGATTCTCTGAAACGAGTGACTTCCCTTTGCGGAGTGTAGGCGCGTTCACGATCGTTTCTTCCTGCCCGCTCGCTCCCACGAAGAATCAAACAATGGTCGCGTTACACTAAATGACTAATATTAACCAACAACAACAACCACCACCCTAAAAGCATGCTCGACCAACCTCTAAAAAAAGAAAGGTGATTTGGATCATTAGTTGAATTGCTTAAGTGCGTGACGGAACAAAAACAATAAGCAACTGAGTGACAATTTTTATTAATTTATTTAATGATGGATGATTGTCAAGTAGCTTACGTTATACACATTTGTTCTTTTAATCAATTAGATACATGCATGTCACATAGGCTATTGAGTTATGTATCTAAAAACATTACAATCCTTAAGGAAGACCACCACATACAGTAGGATAAAAGACAGTCCATGAAAGTGATTATTTTCTAAAAGAAGCTGTTCTTGAATTATAACTCAAAATGTAAATATTTATCTGAAAATACATATCTCAAAAGATCAAGGATGAAAAAAAAAAATGAGTACAGCATTTTACATCCTAGGTCCGATTCCGTATTGCCAATATTCAGTGTGCCTTCTCTGTAAACAGATATGAAATTGAAATAAGAAACACATTAAGCCATTTGCTCATAGTGGATGAAATGAAACACATCTGCACGACATGAGTGTGAGCTGGAAGTGCTCTCAAATTATGCTGACCTTTTGTCTGCTATTTAGGGGTCTCTGTTGTAGCTCCCTCCTTCACCTCTCCTGACGGATGGTCACTCTTGGTAAGAGCCTTGAAACAGGTCAAACAAATCAAAATGACACCTCATTCTGATTTATATTTAGGTTTCTTTAAGAATAAACATAATGGTTATGTTCAGAATGAAATACAACACTGCAGTACACTGTATACTGTATGTTTTTCAAACCGTACATAAAAGTAGAAATTATGGAAGGAATTATTTGGAATTGTTAAAAGCATGACTATAAATACATATGGACTGCACATGAAAGGTTAATAATAATAATCTCAAATAAATTATGTTTTTTTTTTTTTACTTTCTATTCATCAAAGAATGCTAAAACAATAAAATTCTGAAATACTGTTTCTTCACAAATATTAAGCAGTAAATGATTTCAACATTGATTATAATAAGACATTTTTCTTGAACACCAAATCAGCATATTATAAAAATGTCCGAAGGATCACGTGACACTGAAGACTGGACAAATGATGCTGAAAATTCAGCTTTACATCACATGAAAAATTTTGATTTTAAAATATATGAAATACTGTTTTTTTTTTCATTAAATAAATGCAACCTCGTTGCTTATAGAACACTACAAAACATTAAAAAATCATATTTATTCCAAACTTTAAAGTTTAATAACAAACAGTAGTGAATGTTTTTAAAAGAAGTCTCTCTCTCTCCTTCTCGCTCTCTCTCTAATATGCACTCATGTATTTTAATAATGTGTTTACACCTTTACAGAACTCACATTGTTTGACGCATCAGCTTGTTCCACATCTGATTTATTGTCATGAGCTATTCCATTCTCCACACCAGAAGGCCCATCACTCCTCACCTTCTCAGGTGGTTTTTGATCTTCGATCTTGGAGCTTTCAACGATATTTGAGTTTGGTTTCAGTTCTCTCTCACCACTGTCCTCCTCGGAAGACTCCTCCTCGTTTGGCGTCTTTTGATCTGAGGCTTGCGAGGACTCCTCCTTTTTGGCTTTCTTGTCTTCCTCCACTGTTTTATCTTCAGAGTAGCTGGTGTTATCCAGTCGTGGCTCATGGGACGAGGTACCTTCCTCTGTAGAATAATCTAATCTTGCAGGGCTGCCTTTTGCATCCTTGGCACCAGAGACGTTGTCATAAAGGGGTCGAGGGCTGGTGGGGCTTGTCTGCTTAGGGCTGTATGACCCATATGTTGGTCTGTCAGACCTAAAACTGGATGCATTGTCTTTCCTGTAACAGAAAGTGTGCAGAGAAATATGTTAGAAAGAAATATCCTAACAAAGATACCACATTATTCTTATATGGGACAAAACTGACTGTAATTAATAAATAAAAATACAACCAGTAGTAAACAAGCACTTTTGAATTTTAGAGTAAATCATTGCTTGAACCATAAATGGCAACACTTTTTTTTATGTCTATTATTATTATTATTAATCATGCACATTCACCAGCAGATGGCGTTAGTTCTTTAAAATCTACAAGGCATCCAGAGAAACTGAAATGATGCTTTTTACCTGAGAGATCCCCTGGGGTTGTAACTCATGTGGAAATCATAAAAGCTTTTAAGTGATCTTGGGGACAACGTGTCTCTAAATGACCTTCTCTTCAAGGAACCAGCACTTAAAAGGAAAACAAAAAGAGTAATGTGGTAAAATAAAGTATTATGCTACTGGTATTTAAATAGACTAACAGACTATAAAGCCTTATACCAGTTGACGTTCTTCACGACAAAGATCTTGTCTGGATGCTGGGTGCTCAGCTCTTTCATTACAGTCTGTAGAACCTCATTGTTCTTGAGGCCAAAACAGAAAGAAAAAAAAATCTCAGGTAGTTGCAGAACACGAGCAATCACTTTTTTTTTGTCTGATTCGAGTGTCTTATTTGAAATCATTTGGTTTACATTGGTAAGGTCCTTGTAGAAGATGTCTCTGAGGTTGGAGATGGCTTGGAAGACTGTGACATAGCATCCAATGCGACTACAGAACGCAGAACAAACAGAAATTAATAAGGGTAATGGACATTAAGATTTAAACCAGATCTATAAAAATAATAACCTGTCAAACAGAAGAGGCAGTTCCATCTTCAGCTCCCTGTTCATGTCCTCAAATATCACCTTTGCCGCGTTCATCTCATCCTCTGCCTATAAAAACAAAGTCCTATACATTTGGTCTTCATTAAATCTGAATCATACCCATATGTTGCTAGTAATGTCATGTTTGGCAGAAAAGAACATGCGACTTATCAGTAAGCCAATGAACAAACTTACTGAGTGAGTGTTTCTCTATGTCAGGCAGAATAATACCTTTCCAATTTTGACATCATCCTTCTTTTTGGCATTCTGCAGCCCTGTCAGGTGATGGCGAGCAGAGTCATAGTCTACGAGTTTCCTGTTTCGCTTGGCCACCTTTTCCTGAATCATGAAAGAAAATGGTTTACAAACTGCATTTTAAAATGATTGAAAGCTTTGTGCAAGGTGCATTTGCCAGTACGTGAGGCGGCCGTCGTTACCCTGACATCTGGAAACTGGCTCATGTAAGACTCCATTGTGATTAATGCCTGATTACGCAGCTTGTCCTCATAATCGTTCCACAGATGCTCTTCCCCCTTTGGAACACAGAGAGCCACATTTGTATTAATATAGGTAATTATAGTGTGTGTGTGTGCGCGTTTGTTTATGCTACATTGTTGGGACCAAATGTCTCCACAAAGATAGTAAAACCTGAAATTTCTGACATTGTGGGGACTATTTTTGTATTTAATAGTAAATGTTTTCTGTAAGGGGTAGGTTTAGGGGTAGGGTTGGGTTTAGTGATAGACTCAAAATATTAGTATAAAAGTAATATAAGACTATGGAAAGTCCCCACAATTTACAGAAACAAGTGATCAGGACCACAACGTGAAGCAGATGTAACATTTATTATTATTTTAATCGGTTATTATCTTGGAGTGTCGCGATTTACCAATCAGAATCAAGTATTCCACAGAGCCCTGTTATATATATATATATATATATATATATATAAATATAATAATAATATATATATATATATATATATATATATATATATATATATATATTTATTTATTTATTTAATTTATATATTTATTTATTTATATCATATAAAATATCTACTGACAAATGCACAATGAACATATAGTTTTGTGTGAAATTTCGCTGATGTCCACGCATTTGGATTTTAAAATATCTTTCATCACAGTCTGCCCTAGACCCTAAAGTCTTTAAAATAGGCCCAATGTACTTTTATCATTAAAGAAAATCTGTTAAGATATTTACAAATGTTTTACACACATTGTGTTGTGTTTTAGGGTTAAATGAAACGTAAACTTAACGGATAATTTCCTGGCATAACATTACCTTTTCTGTTTTTTTCTATGTATTCTTGCAGTGGGTTCTGAGACTAACCTCCACAACTGCCCGGAGATCCTCCGCGCCGTCCCACTTATCATCGTAGGCATCAAACAAGGACTGAAACAGTCGACCTGAGGCATCCCTCATTACTGATAAACATACAAGAAAAATAATAAGGCATGCCATTAATCCTGTTCATAAGAAGCTGATCTCCTATATGAGTCTGATAGTAAAGAGTCAACCTGTGACAGCGTTGAGGTATGCTTTAAGGTCCTTGTATATTTTGTATCCATCACTCTGCAAAGGAGATCACAAAGACATATTAGGCAACCTTTTGACTTTCAAAACAGTTACTTTGTTTACCACAGCAGATGTACCTGCTGGCGTTGGAGGTCCATCACACGCTGCTCAAAGTGCTCATCTTTGGTCTCCTCAGATTTGCCAAGCCTCTGCAATACCTGCAAAGGCATCACATATTACATACCTGACAGCCACGACAAGGGGATTCTCAAACTATACTGACAGCACTGCAAATGAATGTTCCACCCGAACCTTAAAATATTGATAAGTGAACACTGGCAAAGAAAAAGCTTCCTTACATGGTTGTATAGAACTATTCAGCTGACTTCTCCAATAGACAGTTTGAGATTACAAGATATGAAGGGCTTAAACCAGAGGTGTGTAGTCCTGTTCCTAGAGATCTTCAGATCTACCTGCAGAGTCCAGCTCTAACCCTGCCTATAGATACTTACAGTGCTCCTGGTTCAGTTGTGTTTGATCAGGGTTGGAGCTGAAGTTTCCAGGAACAGGACTGGACACCCCTGGTTTAAACCGTCTCAGTAGGTGAAGATAGAAAAGTAAATGGTGACTTAGTAAGCCTTGGTATTTAAATAAAATACAATAACGGAGACTGTTAAGCAGAGGATGAAGCTGCTTGTTTACATTGGCTCTTGTCAATGGAGTAGATAAAGCAACTTGCTACTCCCATGTTATGTGACTGGATTGATCAGTGGATGAAAATAACACTAAATTTTCTGTGCTCTCAAACAGGAAACTTTGGAAATCTCATTGGCGCTCTTGACGTTGTGTTTTATGATTCCAGCCATGTACCTTCTCCTGTGCTCTGTTCAATTGTTTCTGCACCCGTTTAGCTAGCACATTGGCCCCTCCTTTCGAGCTGATGCTGGCCTTGCTCTCTGCCATGTTCTCCACTTGTTTTCTTCTCGAATAATATTTTGTTAGACCCTCAAATTACTTGGCCAGCCCTGGAAAGTAAAAGGACATTTTTAGAGCAAACGACAGTGGACTTGGTGTCTTTACATACGTCTGTATTCTGTCCAAACACACCTTCTCTTGACTTCTTCCATAAGTCATAAAGGTCTTATCTTTCCAGGTCATGACTTGAGCACTGTGGCCACCTCTGAGACATATTTTATAGTGAATGGTTATATAAGGACACGCTTGTGGAGAACGTTGAAATTATATTATTTTAGGTGTATATATATATCATTTTTCAAACCATTTATCCTATAGTCACAGTGTTGCTAGAGTCATATTATATTATATTATATTATATTATATTATATTATATTATATTATATTATATTATATTATATTATATTATATTATATTATATTATGAAGCAACACTGAACTGAATTGAGCTTAATAATGACAATATTGCTGCTCTTCAGCTGAAGTTGAAAAAATTTATGAATTTTGCAACATTAGCACTATTAATAACTATTTATTTCTGAGAAGCTGCTTTCAAACAATATATATTGAAAGAAAGCACTATATAATTAAATGTATTGTATGAAATAGAAGCTGAACTTTGCACCTGTTCTCTATTCTTCTATTCTATCACATAGCTAATGAATATTCTGTTCCATTTCCCTTTTCTTTTCTATTCTATTCTGAATCAAATAAGTAGAAGTAAAGATTTGCATTTGTTCTATTATTTTATTTTCTATTATGAGTCACATATGCTTTTTCTTTTCTGTATAAGCAGTAAGACATAAAAAGCATCACAAAGATTTCCAAACTACATTTCCCATAAGCCACAGATTGGCCACGCCTCTTCCTCACAAATGTGAATATAATGAACTTTGCTCTGCTTTTTTGACTGAACCCAGGTGTATAACATGCTGCTTCTTCAGGACCTGCTGGACATGATCATGGGAAGCACGTTGGTCAAGTGTGCAGTCACCGACCTGTCCATTCAGTGGCTCGGCTGGGCAGTAGCGTCTGCTTTCAAAACGGAAAAGTTTTACGACTTGGCAGGTAAATGATTTATCCAAAAGGCGTTGTCACGCGATATTGATATAGTAGTATTTGAATGTATATTTCGTCGTATTTCTAATGTTTATGCAGTATGCACACATAAAAATTATATTTCGCCTAAAAAAACATTGCAGTTGTTTTATTGCGTTTCAACTCATGTAACTCCTTTTTTTTACGTTTAAAATATGTTGTTATCCAATTGCATTACGAGTCGATGGTTATCTAAAACTTTGATAACTTGTTGTGAAACCACCATAAAAATGTCTCCACCCACAAGGCGTAATCATAAACGTTTATTGAAATATATTTCGAAAGCCCGCCCTCTCAACCAATCAGATCAATTTATCTACAGAGTAGCCTTCGTATAATTGGACAAACTTTGGAGACGTCACTGTAAATCCTGCAGATAGAGGCGGGATTTGTCAGAAAAGTGGTGTTATAAAAGAACAACTGTAAAACTCGGGAATGATCTTAGATCAGATTAGCAAAAGCCTTGATGTCAGTGCAAGGTAATTTATTTGTAAAGTACCATTTAAAACAACAGTTAGTTGACCAATGTGCAGTACACCTTTTTTAAAAAAACATACATTACACACCAATATTATACAACACAGAGGCATCTGACCACACAACATTAAATCATATTTGAATGGAAACATGACTTTTAAACAGAAACCTCTGTACAGAGAATTAAAATAAATTGTATCACAATTTCAAAAGATTATGTTATACATAAATAGTTTAAGATTGATTGCATATATTAATTTGACAGCTATATTGATTAGCAGCTTATGCATGGCATATATATATATATAAGCCTGCGGATTTATGAGAATTATCCATGAGGATTTGAGGATTATCCATGTAATTTAAAGTCTAAATTCCTAGATATAAAATAGCTTCTACTCACCTGTCAGCATTCAATTTGGATTCCTTGGAGTACAGTGGAGTACAAATATTATCCAATCATTTCAGTCTTTCAAACCCTGGTCCCTGAACGCTATTCCCTCTCTCTTTCACTCCGAGAAGTGTGCTCTTGAGAATCCTTGAACTTTGCTATCAGCTGTCTTTAGGTTCACTGGTGAAATATTCAGTGAACACGCCTCACTTTTAAAACGGACGGATTCAGGTGACTGTTTGCTCTGCCCCTATCTGGCAGGATATTGAACGTCTTTTCAGTTTCAACTACAAATTAATTTCGTTGTTTTGTAGGATCTGGTACCTTCATATTGCTGGCTCATCTGAGTCGTCAATGGGGCGGAAATGGCCACTTTAGACAGAACGTACAAACTGGACTCGTCACTGCCTGGGGTCTGAGGTAAGATAGCTAGATAGATAGTAAAAGTGATCAGTAAATTAAAATACATGCCTATTTTTTGAAATCTTGTTGCTTTAACAGCATTAATAAAAGTGAAGTCAGTCCAGCTTCATGTTGTATTAATGTATCCATTAAGGTCTGGTTAATAAGTCAATAAGTAACAGATTGGGCCTTGTCCTGCAGGCTCGGGACATTTCTCTTTCTTAGAATCCTAAAGGAAGGACAAGACCGGAGATTTAACAATGTCAGAGACAGCCCTGGGACATTCTTTGTGTACTGGACCATGCAAGGTATTTCAACCACTGCTATTGATTATTTGCATAGTTATGGTTAATTGATGGCTGTGGTGGGCCATTTGTGTTCAGTCTTTATACATCATTCTAAAATAGCGTCACAGCAAACAAACCTGCTATTGTATTATATTTTCTATCATATATTCTGAATCTTATAAGTAGAAGCATCTATTATTTTCTGATTATTCTATACTGTTCTATTCTGTCACATAATGATCAGACAAATGAATGAATGACGGCATTTATTTCATATCTCAAATCTATTATATTGGAATATTCCAGTATACTACACCAAGAACAACTAGGAAAGTAACTTTATTAAACCCTGAATAAAAGGCTCATCATCAAGATTACAATAAAACTTGTTTCTCTTTTTTTTCTAGCTTTGTGGGTCTTTGTTACCCTGTTGCCCACCCTAATTCTAAACAGTGAGAGAAGGGATGCGCCCCTGGGCCGACGTGACTACATCGGCTGGGGAATATGGGGGCTGGGTTTTGCTACACAGGCCATTGCTGACCAGCAAAAGTGGAATTTTAAGAGTGATCCAGATAATGCTGTGAGTAATAACTTGCACTGATAATAGTAACTTGATAAGACTACGGTTAAGTCATATAACTTATATCATAAAAGAGATATTTTAACATAATAGCATGAATTTTATAAGGCCTGTGCTCTAATAGATAATGCACTGGATCAAACTGGCTGTTATTAACCCTCTGGTTGTTAGTGAACATTTTATAAAAAAATATTTTTTGATTTGATACCTTTTTATTAACACTAAAGAAGTGCATATTTTTTCACATGGACTCAAAAATCTAAATTATATGTGAACTATTTTTTGGGTTTGTTTAAACATCCTAACCAGCCTGAAACGGGCACTTTGGTTTAACCTGAAGTGTTCATTAGGGGCGGGGCGGGGCTATCTGTTGCCGAGCCAATGGTAGACGGGGAAAGTGATGCAGAAATTACACACTTCACCTTTAATTAAACATTTTGAATTCAGCTTCAAGAAATCCTGACCTGAGTGCTTTTTAATTTGCATATGACATTTGATTTAATGTTAAGGCATTCATCATACAAGCCTTGTATTCGCAGGGAAGGTTTATTCATCATGGACTGTGGGCATACAGCAGACACCCAAACTATCTGGGGGAGATCCTGCAATGGTCGGGCCTGTTCGTGTCTGCTTCCTCCGTCATGCGTGGACCTCAGTATCTCAGTGCACTTTCTCCTGTCTTCGTCTGGTTCTTACTGAGACACGTTAGTGGGATCCCCATCCTTGAGAAACAAGCTATGAAGAAGTGGGGCTCAGATCCTGCTTTCCAGAACTACATCAAGAACACTCCACTCCTATGGCCCTTCCCCAAATTTAAAGGAGAATGAAGCATATTTATAGAACTTTCTAGTAATTGCACATTCTGACAAATAAACATGTGAAAGTCTGGATAGATGGGCACGCTAGTGTAATAGTTTATGGAATAGTTCAGCCAATAATTAATATTTGCTGAATATTTACTCATCCTCAGGCCATCCAATATGTAGCATTTACTTCTACAGAAACGATTTGGAGAAATGTAGCATTACATCACTTGCTCACCAACTTACCATGCATTGAATGGGTGCCGTCAGAATGAGAGCACAAACAGCTGATAAAAACATCACAATAATCCACAGCACTACTCCAGTCAATGAATTAATGCATGTGAAGCAAAAAAAACCGTTACGCTTCTGGCTATAATCTATAATATTGCTTCCTTCAGTGAAAAAGTTCATCACTTGTCCTGTCACAAAATGCACCTACATATTATTTGTTTAGAAATATGAACTTAAAACGGTTTTAGCTTGTAAACAGTGCTTGATCTTTGCATGCATATTTCACTCCTGATTCAGGTAGGAGGACTTTTTTTCCACCGGGGAAAAAAGCAATATTATGGAGAGAAATCTCTTATTTTACCCAAAATAAATGGTTTGAAGTTAAAATTCATTTAATTGTTTTATTGCAAACTCACAGCTTTTCACTTTACAATGTTAATTGATGGACTAGAGTGGAATGTGGATAATTGTAACATTCTTATCTGTTTATTCTCATCATCTACATCTTGGCTGACTTGAGGGTGCATAAATTTGATACAAATTTACATTTAAGTAAATTATTCCTTTAAAAAATAAAAATCTACAGCGATGTCCCTGTTCCTGGTTATAGTTTCTTCATTATAACAATTTCAGTACACCTAGCTACTTTGCAATCTTAACCCGCATGGACTTTCTTCAAGAAACCTATGAATACTTCTCTTTTTCCATTAATATCTTATATCTTGGCACGCTTTGTGCCTCAGTGATTTTGTATTGTATTTTAAATGTGAACATTTAAGTCTAGCCACTTCAGTCCAACTCTAAACACCAATCCAATGTGTTAAGAAAGACAGACACAAAGAACTTGCAATAAATGAGTGTATTTTACAAACAGCACAAGTCTTACAAAATATCACACCACTCAAATTGAAAAGCAACCGAGTTGATAAATCAACTTCAATGTTTAACACAGTAAAACAATTGCCCTTTTAAAACGATGGAGGTTTGACAGTTCAGTGCTGCACAACTACTGGTCCAGAAAACGTTGCACCACTGAAAGGAAAATCACTAAGTGTATACAGTAAAGTGTGTCCAATCAGTATAATCTTATGAATTGAACGAGGTACACTAGATCCTTCAAAATCACACAACTCTCCCAGAGGGCAGCATTTTTTGTTTTGTTTTATACTTTAAATACGGTATACAATTTAATAAATTGAGCCAAAACTGCTTAAAGACATAAATCAATGCCATAGTGAAAATGAAAAAGAATTCTGGCCATGTTCATTTATGATCAAAAGCAATTATGAAGGTGAAAGACAAAATGCCCAATCAAAACAACCAATAGAGTTTTTGCTTACAAACTGAATCTCAATTTTCTTGTCTTAAACTTCTCTATGCACAAATCTTAGCACAGCATATCTCAAAGCAACAAATGGATAATTTAAACAAATTTAACATCAGCAGCATCTTAAATTCTGTATTAAACCTACTGGCTGTAAAATCTAAGCTTGTCCATGTTTAAAAACACAGTTTACACTCTACATAGAAAAACCTGGTAGTCACTACAGCCTCGAACCCTCTAAGAAATTGTGATTTTGCTTGTTTTTCCATGTAAAACACAGAACATACAGATTATACTACGTGCAAATCTTGCATACAGCAAAACCTTTTTTTGTTCTAGATGCTACAACCAAGTTCAGGTTTCTTGATAAAGAACTCCCAACCTGATGCATGTTCTGTTTCTAATAGAGGATTCAGTGACTGATGGAAGTGCTTATATCAGCCCATCGCTTTGGTTCCGAGAATCTTAGCAGTACATTAAAACATTTAAAAGAGACTAAAATACAAATGTAACTAGTAATCTCGACAGATAAAAAGAGTAGTGCTAATATGGTTCAAACTGACGGACAAACCAGACATAATATGAGAGTAGGATAATGTAATATATTGCAGCTGTTTCCCAAAGAAAAAAAAAACTCAGCCTTGAGGAGCTTCAGGGCTACTTCAGGAGAGGAGAGGCGAAGAAGTGCCCCTGGCGAGGGACGCTGACTGCAGCTCTGCTCCTGCTCGAAAACCTGAAAACAGGATGATGGTTGGTTCACTTCTACTCCAACAACACTGGTAGAATGTAATAGGATTCAAACATAGCCTACTTTGGAGTGATTGCATTGAGAGTTGCATTCTTCATGCGCTGGGAGAGAGAGCTGGATGATGGGGTCTTGCTCATCTGCTGGTCAGGAGTCGTAAGGGGCCCGAACATACTTGCTACAGGACAAAACAAAAAAAAGCATGACAAAAACAAACACTAAATTCAATATCGGGATTGTTTGATTTTTTATTTTTATGCCTGGCTATGAAATGCATACATTTGTGATCAGGAGTTGCATGGACATTGGCGTTCTCGATGATCATGTGATCACTGTGACCCGGGTTATTGTCGCTGATAATAAACTGACTCCAGAACTCCACAGGCAGACGCAAGAGACGCTCAATCACCTGTGAAAGAGAGGGAAAAAGCTTGGTAAAAAAAAACTGGGCAAACATACTAAAATGTAAAAATGCACACTTTTGCACAGCCCAGACCCCAATTAAGGTCGCTTACTTTCGGCTGCCGTTTTGTGTCCTGCAGGATGGTCATTGGATCTGGGTCAGGCACGGCATGACCCACAAGTGTGGGCCCGAATACCCGAGCCAGATTGCTTATGTCCATCTTTGTATCTTTGCTCTGGGCCACCCTGAACATGATGGAAATAGTCTCATTATATGGAAATAATCCATCTCACATCTGACAAGTGTCAGGTTTTAATATCCAAGATTTTTACTCCAAATTAAGATAAATAGACAGTGTTACTAAACTAACAGCACAAACCATCATAAAAACGATGTGTGATGTAATCATTTTTTTTTCCCATTTAATATCCAGACATAACATTTATTTTTATTTAGTGTAAGTGGACTGAATACATCAACCCATACAATAACTTTTATCGATGGGTAGATGTCTGCAACCTAGTTCCTTTGTCACTTAGATTGCATATAATTGCTGTAAAAAAGGAGAAAATATGAAACATTTGGAGGAAAGAAAAAGTATCCAAGATTTATAGCATACAAATCTGGAAAGAACAATGTATCAGTATTATTATTGAGGTTTTGTTTGTTGAGTTCAATACTGTTAAATACTGTTGAATAGATGCTGATGTCTACAGCACCACAAATAAATTAAAAATACACAACTGTAACACCACATCAAGAGTATAACGATCATCCTTAAAGCTAAGTTTCTGGTAATGCTTAAAAATAAACATTTAGACTCTTACACCCTCCAGTACAAAAACCCCTTAAGGCACTGATGTTTTACACAAACTTCTCAAGATGCTTTAAACCTGGAATATACTTTTAATGTCACAAATGTAAGTGTAATCTGGTAAGAAACGCATTTGGTTTCATAATTAGTTTTAGCAAGTGGCACCAGCAATAAAGCAGACAGTAGAATCAGAGACTGTGTGTGCCGTTTACCTCTGCAAATGGATGATGAGGAAGGCCAGAGTGTCTCTGTTGGGCTGTGGAAGATCACTGATGTTCTGATACATCAAGGCGATACTGTTGTCATCATCGGACAGCTCTGAGAAAGAAAAAAAACAATTACAATTAACTTCAGAATGTTACAAAATACATCCATTTCAAATTAATGCTGTTCTGTTCAACTTTCAATTTCAAAGAATCCCATGTCAATTTATCATGTTTTCCAAAGAAATATTAAACGGCATAATTGTTTAAAACATTACTAAAATGTAAATGTTTCTAGAACACAAAATTAGCATATTAGAATAATTTCTGAAGGATCAAGTGACACTGAAGACTAGCGTAATGGTGCTGAAAATTCAGCTTTGCCATCACATTAATAAATTACAATAAAAAAAACAACAACATTAAAATATAGTTAGTTCGTTTTAATAGCAATGTATGGAGCCCCGCACATGGGATGCAGGAAAATATAGCAGGCTAAATCGTGTGCACGACTTACTATTTGTTCCCTCAATGTACTAAAACATGCACATGATTACTATAGCGTTCCCGCGATTTACTATTTCGTTCACTCGATTTATAAATTGTGCGCACGATTTACTAATCCGTTCCCTCGATTTCCTTATTTGGGCACACGATTTAGCAAATCGAGTGAACGCAATAGTAAATCGAGGGAATGCAATAGTAATCATGTGCATGTTTTAGTACATTGAGGGAACTAATTATTAAATAGTGCGCACACTTTTTTATTTTTTTTTGCATGTCATGTGCAGGGCTCCGTAGTAATGCTTTTCCACAATATTACTGTAGTTTTCATCAAATACTGTAAATGCAGCATAGACGAAAATAAGAGTGAGTTCTTTCAATGCATGAATTGGTCTATTACAATGCATTCAATTCATTAAATGCAGCCCAAATTCTTATTATTCTAATTCATAGATTAAATGTAAGAAATGGACTTTTAGAGAAATGGCTTTATAAAAGGTAAAAAAAACAAAAAAACATTCAAGAATATTGGAAAAGATTAATTTCTATCAGTGTGAACTGACTACCACACTGAATGAATTTAGGAGTCAGCTGTCCATGGTAGTCCCATGGTAGTATACCAGCACAATAACACACTCAGCAAATCATCATCTAAATATCGTTCTCTGTAAAATCCAAGAAAATACTTTGATTATTTTTTTGTCAATGTCACACACCCCTGTTTTGAAGGGAGGTGTACACTCAGACAGACACTAACCAGCAGCATCCATGAAGGCACGGTTGAGGCGGAAAGTCAGCAGGGGTTCTTTGAGGCTCCTCAGGAAGTCCTTAAGGAGACCAGTGATGGCATGGATATCTTCCACCTTGCTGAGCAAGGGAATGGTCTTCCCACGCAGAAACTTCTCTTTCAGGTCCTTGACCACTCGATCAGAGCCAGACACTCGGTACAGACCAGTCTATCAAAGCAATATGCAGATTTTATGCAGGACCGGTTTTGTCTAGTATTAAAGATTTCAGCATCTTTACTGACTTACCTCATGCAGGCCTCTCTGCTCAATCTCATTAACGCAGTGCACCACTAGTGAAGGAATCATGGGAGAGGAGGTGGACACATAATTTTCTAGGATGCCCTATTGGAGAAATTTTTTTTTAAATCACACCAGAAGCAATCATTGAATAAGGTATGCTTATCCTCAAGCTGTATGATAAGGATTTGTCACCTCCTCAAATTTGACTGGAGTCCCAGTCATGGTTGGAATGCAGGGCAGAGGGCAGCGCTCACGGCACTCAGGGTGGGACACCACACGGCAGTCCCTGCATTTCAGGGAGATCTTCCCAAATTTGATCCTCTTACCACATGGCACACAAGACTCTGGCTTGATCACCTAAGAAGAATTACAAGAGCCAGGAAGATATGAGCTGTGAGGGCTAAAAACACAGACCTATGTAGAACATTTCATTGACTGTAATTGGAGTGATACAGTTTTATTGCTTTGAAACTTTACTTGGTGTGTGCATCACAATACTGAAGAACGATCAGTCACTACTTCCTTTTTGTGAAGTTAAAAAAGAGATTTTAGATTTAACAGTTCTCGGTTAATGCTCAGATTATGGTTAAAACTTCACATTTAATTTGTATTTATTAGCTTTTCATTCAGCGATATATCCCTCATGAACCAAATTTTAAAATCCCTTACACAATTAAATTATAAATAGAACCAACACTGCATTGATTTGAGAGATTAAAAGAAAATTAGTATGCAACAACGCATCATACCGTTTTAGAGACGAACTCATGCAGGCGGACACCTCCGTTGCCCTGGGGAGTGCTGGGCTCCGTCTTGATCTCTCCATTGGGCTGACCGGGCTGCTTGAACACATCCATAGACTGAACAGAGTCAGTGTCAGCAGTGTCCCACTCCACAGCAGCTGAAGAACAAAGCCGAGAGAAGCACTGCTCACTACTGCAGAATACTTAAACAGAAATGCTAAGGCTCAGCGTGTGAGAAATGATCAAGAAAATCATCCCCTACAAAATAGCCCCTGCATAAAGAATAAATATTTACATACCAGGAGACCTTAACAAGAGATTAAATTTAAGACTCATTGGGCTCATTTGAAACACCCCAGACTCCTACAAATCAAGTGTTAAATTATTAGAATAAAATTAATCTTTGACCCCGTTTGATAATTTATGATCCTGCAACCATATCTCATGACCCACTGTGGAGCTTGTTTGTAATACAGCAGCCTGTACATTATTATTCAGCCAATAAGAAAATTGCATAATCAATGACTCAAATATTCTCTTGCTCTGCACTGAGCACTCACGAATCACTATAATACATTTAGTGAAGTGGGCTTACTAGTTTTTCGGCGGCTCCGGGTCCAGTAGGGAACAGTCTCCACTGTGGCGACAGCTTCAATGGGTCCGCCATCAGCGGGCACCGTCACGGTGGTCTTAGCCACCAGAGACTCATTACCCTGAGAAAACGTGACTTGAATTACTAATAACTAATTATACATCAAGCTAAAATATGGTGGTATTAACTGGACATTAACAGCATCCAGACATCAAAATCAATCAGGGAATAGCTTGTTGGCTCTCACAATGTCAAGAGAAGACAAAACCTTCCAATATCCACACTCCTATATGGAAACATTTTACTCGTAATGACTAAAGCAAAGCCCTGCAGGGAGCCTTTAAACTGAAGAGTCATTCTTGTGCTAATGTAAGCCAATCTTACTCTCTCAGAGGTACGGCCGGTGGAACGGGACCTCTTGGCAGCAGCTGGGGGGCCGTCTGTGTGGTTTCGGGAGGAGCGCTGCATTGAGACAGATTAAATAATCATATATATTGATTGAAATTTGGAAGTAATTTAATTAAATACAGCTTTGTTGGGAAGCTTACTCTCTTTTGACGTTTCTTGAGACGAACAGCCCTGATTGCAGAAGAGTCCCAGTCCTTTTTTCAAAGAAAGGTTCATTAAAAAAAATTTTAATTACTGCAACAACTAAACTAAATCAATAAAAGATGAGGCAGTCTAACAAGTTTAAAATGTTAAATTACATGTTTCACTTTCTCAGTCAGGTTTGAGACAGGAATAGCCTACATATACGAATGATGATTTTAATATTCAAGGAAAGGACATACCAAAGAATCATCAGTTTTATCATAACTGATATCTGACAGGATAGAGGCGGATTCATCAATGGTGGTCAGTCTAGCACAGTGTGTGAAAAAACAAAACAAAATGAAGGTAAGACAAGTTACAGCCTACAGAAATAAGAAACAATTAAATCGTGAAAACCAGCTCTTTTGTCTTTTATGACATTCATGTAATTATCTCCTTATGGAGAAGATATAGTCCATTAAAAAGTCCAAAGAAAGAAAGAAAAATAACCAACATTATATAAATGTATCTTTTGCCACAAGGAGTTTCGTAGGAAGTTTAATGAAAGTGTTTTCAAATAAGAAAATAAGATTAAATTAGATTTTAAAAAATACAAATCAAAAAGTAAATAAAACAATAGACAACTATAATAAGTAGAAAAAAATATGCAAAAAAAAAAGCATTATTTTTAATTATAGCATGAATTTTTCACAGCATATATGGGGTATTCACAAAATAAACTCTAGAGATGCCCGTTCAATTTTACAGTGGGGTCCCCTCACAAAAGGACATTCATATTTGAGTCATCCATGGCATCTAAAATATCTTATCATCCTGAAAGATTTCTTACAGAATAAGCAGGTTTTCCTAGAAATCCATCATATTACAGAAGTAAAATAGGTTGATAATGTGGTTTCATGTTCGTTTTCTCACCGTCGGCTAGTGTTGAGGTTTGCAGGATTCTGGACACGGACATTCAGAAAGGCCAGAGCGGAGCGCTGCTCCTCATTTAACTGGATGCTGTTACTAGAGCCTTCAGTCACCAACAGTTCCCGGATGAGCTGGATCTGACGGTCCTGCGGTGCAAGAAAACAACTGGTTTTAGCCTAAATTCAGAGAACAAGTCCACAACACAAGCAACATGCAAAAAGATGCCTACAAACCAATTTTGCACAGTCAGCCTCAGCTTTCTGTCTCCTACGGATCTCCACATCTACTTGGTTGCGGGCATGTTTGAGCTTGACCTCTAGAGCTCCTCGCTCTGTCTCAGCCTTGGTGAGCACCTCCTTACAAGCATTCAGCTCCTGCTCGAGTCTCAGCCATTTACGACGGCTGTCCTCAAAATTCAAAGCCATCTGAATGAACTCTGACAAAGAAAAAGAATGGCAGTGAATATTTAGTGCATGCATGTATTTTATTTGACATTTTCAAACCACAACAAGTACTTACGGGGCTCAATGCTTTCATTGAGAACATCAACTTGTGCCCGCATGCTTTCAAAAATGCTGTGAAGATTGATCACAGCAGTCTCCATGTCCTCCTGTATTGCAGAAAAAAAACATTTAAAGTGTGTATACTTTTTTACATAAGGTAGATTTATTTTGCTTCTAATTAATTTATATGATAGAGACAGAGACCCAGCTAATTATTTGAAGTTGGCAACTTTGGCATATGATTATGGTTAATACCATACATGCCACTGTTTGGACATAATGTTGGGGGCGTGGCCAAATACTTAATATTAATATGTATCCGAATAAAATACACAAAATAACAGTAGTAAAGTTAGTAGTAAAACTCTAAGAGTAAAAGTGCATAATAAATTGACGATGTGGAATATTCATAACTTATTTTTTTAAGACCTTTGAAAAAGTGTACTAGATAACACAATAATGCTAATGAATATGGTAACAAGCTCGTTTTGCTGACAAAATGAGACTAAAATTGTAGATAACATAACCTCTTATAAATCACGATAGGATCATCACGATAGGATCAAAGTTGAAAGATGGAAATACAGTAAAACACTAACGTTAGCATGGATCAAACGACTCCTCATTAGGAACAAACGCTACAAACAAACACTAAGTCACTAGATATTTTAACTTACGGATTTGTGTAGACCCCCAGCCTTGTGTATGAAACGATGTGTTTCAAAATTCAAACTTGAAAATATATATTCTTTTCCCCCAGGGACAAAAGAACCGCACCGGTTTGTTCAACCAGGTTAGTTTACCCGGATATGTTGTTAACGTTAGCGTCTAGAAGAGTTGCGTTTCAAATGTACCCGCCGGCCAATCAACGGCGGCCGAGCGTGTTGACGTATGTGCGTCAACGCAGTACCAGTACGTACGGGCTGTACAGTACAGTCTGCTGTACAGTTTCTACTGCTTGTTGTCTTTGGGCGTCTGCATAATAGTTATACAAGTACACTGAACATTTTCAAAATATGTACAGTATCTCACAAAAGTGACTAAAGCCCTCTCCCATTTCAGCGACCACTTTATTATCAAGGGACAATACTATATAAATGAAAATTAGATATACAGTAGGCAACTTTAGACTAGTCAATGTGCAGCTTGTACAGCAGTACAGATTTACTGTCCTCTAAAAATAACTTAACATACAGTCATTGTTGTCCAAATAACTGGCAACAAACGTGAGTACACCCTACAGTCAATATGTCAAAATTGTTTCCAAAGTGTCAACATTTTGTGTGAGCACCATTGTTATCTAGCACTGCCTTAAACCTCCTGAGCATGGAATTTGCCAAAGCTGCACGGGTTGTTCCTGGGATCCTCTTCCACTTCTTCATTGTGACATCACGGAGCAGCTGGATGTTAGACAGATGGCGCTTCTCCACCTTCCACTAGAGGATGCCCCACAGGTGCTCAACAGGGTTCAGGTCTGGAGACGTACTTACATTTACATTTATTCATTTAGCAGACGCTTTTATCCAAAGCGACTTACAGATGAAGACAGTGGAAGCAATCAAAAACAACAAAAAGAGCAATGATATATAAGTGCTATAACAAGTCTCAGTTAGGATAACACAGTACACGTAGCATGGCATTTTAAATAATATAATAAATAGAAACAGATAGAATAAAAAAAAAGAATAGACCAAGCTAGTTAGAGGTCTTTACACATACACACACACATATATAATTGCATAATAAATGAAAAAAAAATAGAATACAAAAAGATTAGAAAGGTAGTTAGATTTTTTTAAGAATAGAATTAGAATAGTGAGTGTTAAAGTTAGAGGGTCAAATAAATATGGAAGAGATGTGTTTTAAGGCGATTCTTGAAGATGGCTAAGGACTCAGCTGCTCGGATTGAGTTGGGAAGGTCATTCCACCAGGAGGGAACATTTAATTTAAAAGTCCGTAAAAGTGACTTTGTGCATCTTTGGGATGGCACAATCAAGTGACATTCACTTGCAGAATGCAAGCTTCTAGAGAGCACATAAGTCTGAAGTAACAAATTTAGGTATATGGGTGCCAGTGCCAATGGGTAAGAGCCAGTGGTAGTTTTGTAGGCAAACATCAATGCCTTGAATTTTATGCGAGCAGCTAGTGGTAGCCAGTGCAAATTGATAAACAGAGGTGCGACATGTATTCTTTTTGGCTCATTAAAAATTTATCTTGCTGCCGCGTTCTGAATTAATTGTAAAGGTTTGATGGAGTTGGCTGGAAGACCTGCCAAGAGGGCATTGTAATAATCCAGCCTGGACAGAACAAGAGCTTGAACAAGGAGTTGTTCAGCATGTTCATGTTACTTGGCAACTCCATCACCTTCAGCTTTCTCAGTCATGTTGGAATACTTCCCTGTGGCCCAGTCTCTGAAGGGAGGGCATCATGTTCTGCTTCAGTATGTCACAGCACATGTTGGAAACCATGTTTGCCTCAATGACGTGCAGCTCCCCAGCACCAACCAGACTCATGCAGCCCCCGATGATGTCACCACCACCACCATGCTCGACTCTAGGCAAGACACAGTTTTCTTGGTACTCCTCACCAGGGCATCGCCACACATGCTGGACAACATCTGAGCCAAAGAAGTTTATCTGTTTACACTGGGCATAATGTAGTTTCTTAAAAAAAAAAGGTAAAATTAATCTCCACTTAGTCGTTATTTAAACCTAGTGTAAATATTTAAGACATGGGAGAGGTCTGTGATAAAAAATCAGAGAACAGCATTGTAACAATATAAATAATTATAGCTAATGAATATATAATAAAAATAAGATTTAAAACTAAATAAACGTATTTGACCAAAAATAAATGAATAAAAAAAAAAGTAGTTAAAATATTTTTAATTAATAAATAAACAATGCATAGTACAAAGTGTTTTAGAAAAAAAAGAAATGTAATAATGTAATTTCAATGATAATAAATATTTTCTGAATAAAATTGTACTCAGTATTTTCACAGAATAAAGTGGGTTTTATATACATCTGTGATGCATCTAAGATTAAGAAACCTGCTCCTACAGCTGCTTTTAATGCTGGTAATTTAAGTGGGCCAAACATAAACATAAATTAATTAGACCTAAATAATATAAAAATAAATAATATTTCCTTTCTGCAGATGCATGTGATTATTTATGTTTATGTTCTATCATCTATCTATCTATCTATCTATCTATCTATCTATCTATCTAAGCTCACTGACTGATGCCTCAGACAAATTAGAAAAAGAGGCAGGAGCCAGAAGCAGCGTGTTGTCTTGATTAATATCCTAGTCGGTCAATAGGCACTGACACTGTAACAGTGGGGGAGATAGAGAAAGAGAGAGAGAGAGAGAGAGAGATGGCCAACTTTACACCATCCTATTAAAGGGATCCGCCAGTGTGGTGTGTAGAGCAACTTGCAGCACGAACTCAAACAAGGCTTTGAAGTGCTGAAAGAGCAGTGAACTGCATTAGGAGCTGGATCTGTGCTGAAGCCTGCAAACATGATTGCCACCACACAGCAGAACATGACAACGGAGCTGGTAAACAAAGCTTAACAGCATGTTTTATGTTTTGCATGCGCAAAGCTTGAATACAGACTGATGATAAAACGGTTTTGATGCTGTATTTTACAAATCTGTGTGAACAAGAGCCGCAGCAAAGGAGCGCGTGCATGTGCGAGAGAATACAAATCCGTGCACGCGACCACTGTTCTCTTTCATACCCTGTTTTTGAACTGTATCTAAGCTTGTTTTCACTAATGTCCCCGTCAGAGTAGATTTAAACACGTGCTTTTTCAGCACAGGTGTTGCTCGTATTGATTCGCCTCGGTTTTCATTCATACTTTCGGTGGAGCTGTTCGTTCGTATCCGTCCATCTGCTTTGCTCCGTTCCACCGGTTACTACTGCAGTGCTTTCCAGTGACTCGCTGATTAATTGAAGTAGAAATTTTCCGAAGAGATTTATGCCAGGCTGTCGTTTTCAATTTCCTTAAAGGTTTTGATATTTGAGTTCGATATTTGTGTCGTTCAGTCGCGAAACTGAAGCTGACAGCTGCCTTGAAGTGATGTGAAGATGGCACGAGCTCTGGGCGTTTGTCTCAAAGACGCGAGAATCTGAGACTCTTTATCCATCTTACACAAAAATCTGCATAAGAGTCAATGATGTGACTCTCCGGATCTTTATGTTATTTAAAATAGTTTATACAAAATGACTTAAAACTCATTTTAACATTATTTGTTGGTTTTAAAATAATAAACAAGTCTAGATGGTGTAACTGTTCAGAGGCTTATAATTTTTTTTTTTTTTAATGTTTTATATTTTCTTTAAAAAAATATTTGGCATATTTAAAATCTTAGTCTGCAAAATCAAAGTGTTAGCAAACCAACATAAAAGAAGCCCTTTTGTTGTCATGTGACTAAGACGTGACACGAGTGTTTGTGAGTTGTGGCATTGTTTTCATGCCAAATTAAGGCCAAATATTATATTACTGTAATACATATTGTGAATGTGTGAGATTTCAGATTTATTAGCCTCTACGGGTAAATAACAGGAAGAATAAAGCAGTGAAAGTAGCTACTATTACACTAGCATCATAATTGTTCTTAAATGGACAATAAAGTTGATATAAGCATATTTTAAATAATATAGCATTTTTGCACTATGTTAATGACAATGGTGCTTAATTGTTGCGTAAATAATGCCAACAATGCAAAAAAGATCCTAAAACCAGCTACATTTTCTTCATTTTGCTTTGAATTTGGAGTGAAATACACTGTAACTGCTCATGTGTTCTTGATAGATTTCTCTCCCATATAAACATGATTTCCATATCCCTTTCAAATACAGATTATACTCCTTGCCAGGAAACACGATCTGTAGAATAGCATTGCTCCTGGTCAGCGTTTGCACAGGAATTCATGCTGCACTGATAAGCATGATCACCAAGTGAATGGCACTTATTTTTGAAATGTTTATGTAAGGGCTTATTCTAGAAGGTTGTTAGAGTGTAAGGGAGTGTGAAGGAGCAGCGTTCCTCCTCTATGGTTGCAGCTGACTCATATGATGCATCTTTAACTGAAACATAATCAAATCACTCCCTCTTTTTGTAGTATCCAGCTCATTTGCATATATTCTGCCTGGTGCCACGACCATTAAAAGCCACCTGCGTGCATAGAGCGATGGCGATAAACGGCCAGAGAAGTGCTGACATGTCAGAAATGTCACTGTGACAAAATGTTATTGTTGATTCTGCATTTGTGTTTGCGAATAAGAAGCAGTAGAAGAAGCAACACAGCGGTATGATTGTCAATACTATGATGCCAAATGTAAGATGTAAGATGTTATAGAAAATTTCAGTGTGCAAATTCTATTTAGTCATGATTGTCTCATATAGCAAGTGTGTGGGACTGTGAATACAGCTCTGTTTCAAACAGATAAGAAACACCCATAGTAATTAGTTGTTGTTGTTTTTTTGCATTATTTCCCCCTTCTCATCTGAAAACTAATGTTCTGAACCATTCCTGTAATTTGTTTTTTTACATAACTGCTGCACTGATGAAATTCAATGTGCAATTAGTGTGCAGATATTATTGAACATAAAACTATTTTGTGAAAGCATAAAAATATTTTGCTTTTTCTTTCCTTTGTGTTTTCACTTAATGATGTTCTTAGCCACAAATAATTTATTTCACAGGTTAAAGTTATGCTTTTTACTGTGATAACGTTTGGTGTCACATAATTTGAATTTTATAGGTTGGTGATATGCTTTCAAACATACTTACAAAACCTTTATATTGTAAAACATTTCTAATAAGGAAAAAAAAGGACCTTGAGGGCGCTTTTAAAATGATGGTTCATCATCTAAATGTTCAGTGACAGGAAATTTTCTATCCATGATGGGAAGGTTTGAATTTACTCTTCTCATGTCAGAGCAACTTATGCTTACCTCAGCAAGAAAAGCTCTAGAGATTATATATATATAAATGTATATAAATAAATAGAATATAAAAATATAAAAAAAATATATATAATATAAACTACAATATAAAATAAAGTATAACATAAAATATAATATAAAAACTATGTATAAAATATATATATATATATATATATATATATATATATATATATATATATATATATATATATATATATATATATATATATATTAAGTAAAATATATTCCTATATCACGTCACATCATATTACATACATATATGTATATCATTTAATATGATATGAAGTTAATATTTTAAAAAGCACTAAAATGTTTAATATTTTAAAAGCATTAAAATGTTATTTGGAGCATTGATCCATTTGGAAAGTGTTATTCGTCAGAGATACATATGAGAAAATTATATTTAGAAATCTTTTCCTCTCAGATTATTGACAGGTAGAAGGTGTCCTGAGACAGCGACCACTTTGTCACCTGCTTCAAATGTTAACGTGAACAAAGCCGCACAAAAAGCTCATTAATTATGTAACTACTTTGTGCCATCGATTTGAGCTGCATAACACCCTTTCCAGTCTTTCCTTTGTTATGGCTCTATTCACGAGGAGCCGTTTCACAGCACGCGTTCACTGTTCAGTGAGTTTTGGATCAAATGGCTGGAGTTGGCCGGAGAATGGTCAGCGATAATTCTTTAAGTGCGCTTTTTTTTTGGCAGTTTTCCGAAAGGTGTGATTTACTGTGATAAGTTTGCTCAGACGGAGAGTATATCTGTGAAAGAATGTGTCTGCAAACACCTCCAGTTAGATGTTATTTATTCAAAATGCAGATCATGGTCATATTTCATATCCTAAACCTCAGTAAAAACCAATGCATCTCATTACCGTGAGAGGAAAACCATGATTCCAGCTGACTTTGTGCTATGCGCTTTAGTCAGATACTCTGAGCACGTCCTGACAGTTACTCCGAGACTGATCATGATTGAGTGGGCTTTCTGTTTGCCTGAAAGATCCTTAATAAAGCATTCTGCGTCTAATATCTTTGTGAGTAAGGCTTAGTGCCTTCTCATTCAATCCAGCTAGGTGCCAATTAAATTCATATTTCTTAGACAGTATTGCCTGACAGCTGTAAATGATTCAGCTCCAAACATTCTATGCTATGCTGATGGCAGCACTTTATATTCATTAAAGCATATTCAATTCAGTGCAGATACATGTAGCCCATTAATGTCCATGAGACACGAGATTGTCCGATATTGTTTAGTTAAATTTTTTTAAATATTTTATATGATATAGATTATTTAACTAATATGCAGAACTGGTCTGTATATTGTTAAATATAAAATAAAATCGCCCTACAACGCTGCAGAAGTACTGACCCAATAAAAATTGAACATGCACAAATGTCCTTTACATAAAAACGGTAAAACAGTGATGTAGGATGATTTTGAAGTTGGAGGAGAAAAAAACTAAACAAAAAAAAAACTGAGTTCATGCAGAGCTAGACAAGATGAGTGTTTATGGTTAAAACGTATATAAATTGTAATTTGTATTTAGAAAATAACCGATCGGTTCGTTAGATTAGACCTGTCTTCCTCGGCTGGGATCACATAGAGCCATTTGAAGCTGCACTGAAACTGCATTTCCAAAGTTCAAACTCGGGGGCACCATAGAAGTCCATTATATGGAGAGAAATCCTGAAAAAAACATGAACAGGAACATGAACATCATGACAAAAGGGGTTATCTGTAATTTTTTGTTCTGGAAGTGAACTACTTTAACAATTGTCTGTTTCACTTGTATGGAGAGATACTTTGACTGTGCGATGTGGTTTCACAGCAACAGCTTCTAAATGCAAATGGCACACATAGAATCAGCTCCAGACCTTTTACCTGATTAAATGATGTAGAAATAATGCAGGAATAGCTCAAATCTGCATTAAACAGCTTTTGAGTCAATTGTCCAATTACTTATGGTCCCTCTAAAAAGGGTGGAGGTACATATTAAAGAGCTGTTATTCCTTAACCTTTCCTCCAGTTGTGATGAGAATACCCTCAAACTAAAAGCTCAGAGTGTGCACCTTAAGCCCATATTCATTATGTAACTGTAATTTAAATATGTTTTTGTCAGCAGCTTAAGTAATACAAATTGTTCCTGTGTCCAAACATATGGAGCTGTGTGTGTGTGTTTGTGTGTGTGTGTGTGTGTGTGTGTGTATATATATTCTAGTAATGCAATAGTAGTCCACTCTTGAAGTCCATCAACAAATGTGACTTTATTAAAAAAAAACAAAAAAAAATCCCAAGCCCATTTATATTTGTATTCAGTGGTTGGTGCTTAAATTGCAGTGATTAGTCAGACAATTTGCGTGCAGTGACATCTTTCAAAATGAATTGTGGGAATTAGCTTCCTCTCATTACCACAGTAAAGGCAGAATGTAGAGCCCTGTCACACAGTACAACGCTTGCTTGTATTCGGGGATGACTTCTCTAAATCATTTAATTGTCTAATGAGGATTGGGTCACACTTTACATTATAGTGTTGAAATGTACTTATATAAGCAATCACTGGCTAAAATGAATTACATTTACTTAAAGGTGAAGTGTGTCATTTTATTCAATGTTAAAATTCTAATTCTCATTTTTTTTAGCTTAATATGTAGAAACTTTAAGTATGGAAATAGTTATTATTTTAGCAAATCTGCATTTGCTCTGGCTCTGAACTTATAAGTGACAACCACTTTTTGACATTCAATCAATTTCTCAGGTAAAAAAAAAAAGGCCTGATATAATATTTCACTCTTAAATAAATAAAGGTAGAATATATATATATATATAATACTTTACAATAGAAAACAAAAATATTTGAAAATATAATATAAAAAAATTTTGTACTGTATTTTTAATCAAATAAATGCAACATTGGTCAACCTAAGACACTTATTTTGAAATATGTAAAAAGAACCTAATTATTTCAAGTGTTCATATGTATGTATATATATGAGAGAGAGAGAGAGAGAGAGAGAGAGTTTTATATATTTTTTGTACAATATCATTGATGTATTTCATCATGTTTTTCATTTCTTTTCATTAAATCCAACACAAAAACAAACTGTTCCAGAGACTTCAAATCACATTAGCTCATAAATGTGTCATCCTTGTTTACTCATAGTCATATCTGACATTTATGATTCAGTCTGTGGCATGCTGAACAACAACTCTGAGATGTTTTCCTGACTGTAGCTAGAATGAAGGAGACAGGTTTGTGGGGGCCGTTGTGCTCCATCCACAGGGTCCTTTGTGAAGCTGAGGACCTGTGGGCTGTTTGAAAAGTGAAGGAGGGCGGTAAGACTTTCTCACGAGAGCTACGAAAGCACACAGAGGCTGCACTGCAGACACTGTCATGACTCTGGATCAGAGCTACTCTGTGGATGGATAATGAAAGGTCCGTAGGTGCCTTTTCTCCACCTCCTCGTGTTATGACATCCTTCCCATGCAGACAGTGACAGCTTCTGCGGGAGCAATATGAAAGAGCACCATAGCAACATAGTGCAACTCAGTATCAACAACAGGGATTAAAAATATGAAGAAATGATAGAATTCAGTATTCACAAAATGTAATTTAGAGGAGAAATCGTGTAACGCCACATTTGCTGGTGTCACGAAGCTGCACACAGGGGGTTAGAGTTTGTAGGCTGTCCTGGAATAGTGTTTTCGGGTTGGATAATGTCACGGAAGCTGAGCATATGGAGTTCACCATATGTTTGGCATCAATGTGTTGAACTCGCATCAAGAGCAGGTCATTATGACTATACAGCTGGTTTGTTTTGTTGGTTACACTGTTAGAGACAGAATGTTTCCGTTTGATCTTGTTTTTAAATGCTTTTAAAGGTGAAGCGTGTCATTTTTTGAAAAAGGCTAAGACAACAATGGTTGACTCCCCACAACACTGTCTGTCTGTAGGGTTAAGTTTTGATTTTTTAAGTTAAATATGCATGTATGTTTGTTTGCTTGTTTATTCATTTATATATTCAATGCAATTTAATTTTCACTGTATGACTGTTATTTTTAGTTTATTTTAGATCTGTCTAGGGCTATTATGTTTTTAATTTTTAATTTTGTCCTTTTAACTTTGTTTAGATTGCATTGTATGACTATTATTATAACTATCATTATTAACCTTTAATTATGAAGTTTTTGTTTTTGTATTTATTTGTTTATTTATTCCCATTATCCTTTAATTGATCATTTTGTAGTGGGGGCTCAGTTTATGGCAGGACCCCTCTCTGAGCACAAAAGTGGACAAAGGTTTGCTACATTTTGATTGGATCTTCTTGGTGGACTAACATAAGCAAACTGTCCAGCACCATCAGATAAAGATGCTTGGACAACAGCCAGACAAATCTTAGAGGGCAGGAAATAAACCTTTGGTACAAAGCCCAGGTAGGACAGGACTTCTCATCGGTCCAAATCCAATTTCTGGCCTTCACCCACTAACAGACTGATTCCTCAGGTTTTGACCTGTGACAACCATAAATATTCCATAAATATTCAAAGAGAGATCACAGAGTTCCATCCAAATCCATTCATAACTATGTTCTCCAACCTTAAACTGATGCAAACTACAACACACATGTCTTATACTTATTCAGAGAAATATTCATTCTCAGTGGCAGTGATGTGTAGTGCAACATCTTACACAAACTCAGTTGTTAATGGACAAATGAATGCATGCATGCCAGTTCAATCTTTTTTCATCTAGTTTGGACTTAATATGGTCGTAACATTGCCAAATGTATTCCGCTTGTGGTTTGGAAAGTGAGAAATGCACTGGTAGAACATTAGTGACACTTTCCTAACTTTGTGTTTGGACTATGCAAATAAGTTCCACAGGAAGAAAGAAGCGTCTGATGGAAACAGCCGATCACAACCTGAAAATGGAGAAGCGCCAAATTGCAATCTCCTCCTCTTTGGAAGGAATAAAGGTACCTTCCCAAAAGACACTCCTTGTACTGAGTCTGAGTCCCGTGAGGGAACAGGCAATAACAGCTACACTGTTCTGAGATCTGAGTCTCCGTCCTGTTACGGCGAGACACTAACAGAGCAAGTTCTGAGTTTGAGTACTGCAGTGGAAAAGACGTTAACAGAAACACAGAAGTTCTGAGTCTCCGGCGCTTCCAGTGAGACGATAGCAGATCAACCTCCGTTCTGAGTCTCTAGCCTGGAGAGGCCGAAGACACACAGACATCTGCAACAAGGTTAAGCTCTGGCGAGCAAACCTTTACTCCAAGGTACCTTTGCTTGCGTGTGCCAGGCTAAGGACCTTCTTCACCTACTCCAGGGCCACATCTGCGTGTTCCAGATTATAGGACCCTTTGGTGATCAGCATCTTCCAGCGCTTCGTGTTCAAGGCTGTCGAAACAGATTCCTGCTCCATTCCCATTCCCGAGAACATTGTTACCAGCTAATCCAGTGGAAGAAAACACAGCTATCATAAAATCACTTATCCATCACTTCCAGAAACCTTGGCAGTGTTGTATACTATCAGTATATGATTTTCTCTTTTAAATTAGATATTATATAGCTGATTTCAATTGATAACAAATAATCTTTTCCCTATTTCTTTCCTGCATAATAAGGTTCTTCACCTTATTTCTTTCAGAGTAGTATCAGTTTATCTTTCCAGATAACGTAGCTCTGACAATACCCAATCTTATCCACTTCATTCCTATTTAATTTACGGTATTTATTTAGTAGGCTTGTTGCTGATTACTCTTGTCTATCTTTTGTTAATAAAATCTAATTTATTAGACTAATTTGTACATTTTCTGCATGCAGGTGAATATACTGTATCAGGAGGATATTGCAAGACCTTATGCAAGAAACAATTGTGCAGCCATCTTCAATTTTGTCTTTAAACTTCCATTTTTTGCGGTAGCTCTATCTCTGAAAGAGTATTAGCTGATGAAGTGTATTGCAGAGTTAACAAAGGTTAAGGCACATTGTATTGTTCAAAGCGGATGTCATAACAAATTCGTACGGCAAACCTTCACGCTGTGGAAATGCAAACGGAAGCCAGAAGACAACCAATGCAGTGCTTAAAATGGGTGGAGCAACATAAGGTCCATAGAAGCTCAACCATTTTCAAATCTGTGTTGCTGTTTTCTTTTCTGTAACTCCTGGTAAAGGTATTTTTTGAATTGTGTGTGTGAGTGTGATATGTTAGGCATAACTCATAACAACAGCAATTATTTCCTGGCAGCAATCAGTGTGGTGCTGGAGTTGATTAAATTATGTCTGTCTTAATGTGGGTTGTTTGAAAAAATCTTCTAAAGAAGAAGAAAGTGTTGCTGTCAGTAAAGTGAATTGACTTTTTATCCTTTGCCCCTGGAGATGTTTTCTAATTGAAACAGCTTTGTACAGCAAAACAAACCATCTGTGTTCAATGCTTGCTATCATTCAGTATGGTGTCTGTCCAACTATTTTAAGGACATTCAACAATCTAATGCCCCTCGTTTATCACTAGCTAACACATTGACAGAATAACACATTTAGGGGCACATTTTATGGATATCGGCCATGGCCCCATCCATTCAGTCAGCATCAGTCATTACAATTAGACATGCCTTGGCTTCAATGTAATGAATTTGTCAATATTTGTTTCATATGCATCATTTACCAGTCATAGCTGATATTTATTGGATTGCAGGTCATTTGTTTGCCCTCTGGGTTTTGAAAGACTGCCTTCCAGTTTGCTTAATAGGACTCAGCCATATGTTCCAGAATTATGCAAAGCTCAGATGGATCTTTTTAGTTCTATGATTTGGCTCAAAGTAATTTTTCATCATGGACAAACACTGTAGTTCAGAGGTTCCCATGGGTCTCTTTTATGAATTACTCTGTCCCAATGGAAGCAGTCAGAATCCCTAGAGAGCATAGTGAAAAATTGCACTGTTGCTTCATTTGTATGTTTTTCAGCTGGAATGGCAAACATCCGTGAAGTGAGACAGACACTCAGACATCAGTGAGATGTATGTGTTTACTTCTAATTCTCTGACAGGAGTAGCATTCATAAATCAGATTGTTGCTAAGTTTGTACTTCTGACTGATTGACATAAGGATCAATAACAGTTCCATTCAAAAGCAGTTTTTATTATTTTAAATTATTTTTATTATTTTTACAGTTCATTCGGAACATTCCACAATCTCATTTATGTGGTTCTTGGTCTAGGGGTATGATTCTTGATTAGGGTGCGAGAGGTCCTGGGTTCAAAAATATCAGATGAGCCCTTTTCTGGGGCAGGTGTGGCCTAATGGTTAGAGAGCTGGACTAGTTACTAGAAGGTCACTGGTTCAAGTCTCAAGGAGGAGTCAAGTGCTGGCAGGAGCAGAGAGGGAGTGAATGAACAGCGCTCTCTTCCACTTTTTTTTCACTTTCAATGACATTCCACAATCTCATGGCAATGTGCAACTATTTTTACATTGACGAATTGGCTAATACCTTTTACTATTAGCTTGAATCACATTAGGACTTCAATCAGTGCCTTGTAAAATAGTTTTCTCATGGAATCCAGATCATAAGAAATGTCAGCCTATTAAAACAAAAACTTAAAAGTTAATAACGTTTTTTTTCACATGCAATTTATTTAGAAACAGATGAAGCTGTAACTTCATATTTTATTTGTGTATTTATGTATTTTGAGTGAACTGAAGGAATAAGAGGAATGAGAGTAATGAGTTAATTATCTGTAAATGTTTGTTCTGGACGTGAACTACCCTAACAGAAAATATAAGCCCTCTTGTAATCCCAAAGAATCAAAGGTCACGCTTCCTTCTACCCAGGTGTTTGGTTTTCTACTAGGAAAATCTTCACACATGACAACACTGAACGGTGAGAACGCTCACATTAGCTCCATGCTCTCATGTTAATTATTTCCCGCTGGAGTTCCTCTCACTTGGTATCGATCTCCTCTGCTAGTGTTTGGTACATTAAGATTTTCCTAACGTGATGTACATCATCGAACCTTCAGACATGTTTCTTTCCCTCTCCTATAGCACGGGAGCATCTCTGATGAGACTGTCGCCCACGCGAAAGCCTTGCTTTCTGCATTGCAGGAGTGGCACAATATATGTGACTGACAGCTTTGTAGAGCTGCTGGTCTGTGAACTGAGCGCTTGAGTGGAATACAATGAGAAATCTGTCTGCTTGGGACTCTGCCCGGCTGAAAATGTGTCACATTGACACCAGTGCCAGCCTCTGTCACTTTTCTTCATGGCTCTATTTGTCACCTCTCTTTTCACTTTGGCTCTCAGAATCATAAAACTTGATTTGGAATATGTGGGTTTAAAGACCATTGTCTATAATATAGAGAATGAATCATGCAATCTGATTTAAAGGGTTCATTCACCCAAAAATGTTTAATTCTGCCATTAATTACTCACCCTCATGTTGTTCCAAATTTGTAAGACCTACGTAACATCTTTGGAACACAAATTAAAGGGGTCATATGACATTGCTAAAAAAGAACATTATTTTGTGTATTTGGTGTAATGCAATACGATTATGTAGTTTAAGGTTAAAAAACATTATTTTACACATAATGTAAATTATTGTTTCTCCTTTATGCCCTGCCTTTCTGAAACACGTAGATTTTTACAAAGCTCATCATTCTGAAAAGCGAAGTGTGCTCTGATTGGCCAGCTATCCCAGTACATTGTGATTGGCCAAATGTCTCAAGCGTGTGATGTAAATGCATTTGAATAATCAGTGGCAAATTCTTTAAATACGAAAACATTACTTACAGGCTGTGAGTCAGAACAGCCTGGATTGTAGGCTACTCTCCAAACTTCAAGAATCAGTTCTCCGTCAAATTGAGTTTGAACTGTTCTGGAACAATTTTGTAAATACAACTTATCAACTGATTTCTAGTTATGTCCTCTTTTGGAAGGCCAAGCAAAGTAGTTTCATTTTCACATAGCAACAACAATACTACAGCGAG
Source organism: Carassius auratus (assembly GCF_003368295.1). NCBI lineage: Eukaryota > Metazoa > Chordata > Actinopteri > Cypriniformes > Cyprinidae > Carassius > Carassius auratus. Next base: position 16,189,427 of record NC_039265.1, read on the forward strand.
AATAAAAGTTACGCCTTGGGTAGTGTTATTCAAATCCTCCCACTCAGTGATGTAGACATGTGGGGGCGTGTTTAAACAAGCCGTTTTAGGAGGGCGTGGTCAAGTCGTAACTTTTAAATAGAATCTCTTTGGGTTTGAGAACGCACGTCATAGACTGACACGGATGAGGAGAAAACTGCTGAAAGTCATTATTTTTGTTTTCTTTGCACACAAAGGTATCATGGTAGCTTTATAAAATTATGGTTGAACCACTGAAGTCACATGGACTATCTTTCAGAGCCTTAAACATATCATCTGTGATGCTTTCTTTTTTTCCCCCACATTCCTTTGTACAATATTTCATTCACTTGATTATCCAAAAAAGGCAGTGGCATGAAATTTAATTAAATTAAAAATAGTAGTAAATTTTACTGAATTTTAATATCTTTATTGAGGTTAAAACAGAACTGCATCCCTCAGATGGGGAAATTACTCTCCCAATATAACATGCATTAACATACAAGTCTTATGATACTCTCTCATCAGGGTTCTCCCATTTCCCAAAACAGTCATTAATTGGGAGTGCAGTATCATTTCAGAGCTCAGGGGACCTGTGGAAACTGAGCTGATGAAGCTTTAACATAGACAGTACTGGGCTCTGAGCCCGTAATGAGTGAGACGCCTTTGAAATGAAAACAGTGTCAGTGTTGTATTCAACAGTGTGAACAAATTACATTAATTGTGTTGTTGTGGCTGCCACCATAACTATATAGGGGAGTGTGAGTGGGTCACAAGCTTATAAAGCAAAATCAGTGTCAGCTTAATCAGTATTTTGTCTTGTTTTCCAGTTTATTTTTCCTACCCAACTGTGCAAAGTATGTTTGACCTCACTAAATTATGTCACATTTATGCTTAATACAATGCTTAAGATAATTTTCCAGTTAAGAAGAATAGGCTTAATCCAAGATAAAAAAAATAAATAATATAATGTGGTTTTGCAATCACTCTTTATCAAATGCATCTTTGTTGAAAAAAAAAAAAAAAAAAAGCTCAATGACTCCAAACTTTCAAACGGTGCATTTTTATTGGAAAACAATATATATTTTTTTCAGTGTTTAACTCTGATCTAAGACCATTATTGGTTCACATAATTAGTAAGTAAGCCTTGAGCTGATCTTGGATCTCCTTGATGTAAGCAAATGACTTTCTGAAGCGCAAGTTTTATAGATTCATGGAATCTGAAAAGAGGCCAATTTTGTTCCAAACGAGTGCAGATAGATTTATCAGACACTATCAGCAGCTGTTTTAATTGTGTAGAGCAGCCAGTAAGATCTATTAATAATGAACCTCTGGCGAGAATCCATGCTGGCAACCTCTGAAGCTTTTGAAGTTATCTTTTTGTTTCACAACAATGAGCAGAATCCAAGAACTCAGAGGCTCTAATTAGACTTTTAGAAGCTGTGAATTTAGGCCATCGAAACAAACCTGCTAATTTCATTTAGTCTATGTTTGAAAATATTAATGATCGTCAGCACTTTAATATTGAAGTTTGTGGAAGCTATATTTTTGCCTCTAATAATTGTTACCAAACAGGTTTTCCAAACATACTACAATACTAAAGTGTGCTGCTTATACAACTTAGTCATGGCTTGATATCCTTTTACCTATCCTTTTAGACCTACTTCTATTGTATTCAGAGCTATCAGCCAGCCAGGTGTTTAGGTGAGATATGGCAGGCAGTCGGCTCCCGTGGTGCTCTTTTTGTTCTCAAACATCTGAGGTTAAGGAGTCTGCAGAATGCTGGCTGGTAAAGTTATGAGTTTTATCCCCCAGCCCCCCTAACACAGATCTCTCATTCACCTTTACCCCTCAGGGAAGGTAAGAAACGATGGCTTCGCTTCTTCCTTTGAGACTACAAACATAAGACCCAGAGATAATGAAGATTAAGTTTTGTAGACAGTCAATGAGTAAACACTTACTCCACGGCTCCCGCTCTCTGCCACCAGTAGTGATTTTCCACTAGCCTTGAAGCGGCTGTTTATTGTTCCTGATTATGACTGATGGTCTCGTAACCCGTCAGATACACCACTATAGCTTTTTTCTTCAGCCTTGGCTGTCAGAGAGGCTTTCCGGGAGCACAAAACACATCTAGTATACTGTTTCGTAAGAGAAATCTCGCTCTTCTCATCCATTCGGCTTTGTTGCAGTGGAATCAGCTTCAAAAAACAGTCGAGAATGCATGCTTCCAAGCCCTGAAACACCAACCTCGCCCCCCTGCATAGCAGAAAATAAAACTGATGCACAAGTCTCACATGAAATCCCCGCTCTGAGGCAGTGCAAATGAGGCAGCACTAATACATTCTCCCACAGCGGTGCAGGGACTGTGTGTATGAGAGGGGAAAAGTTAATGCAGTTACTTTTGATTTTTGAGCAGGACCTTGGCAGCACGGTTGGACCTCCTCGGAACTGGAAGGGAATTGGGATCGCCATGGTGGTCATCTTGGGGGTCATGTCTCTGGTCTCCCTCTCAATTTTTCTGCTCACACCTGGTAAGACGGAGAGTACATTCATATAAATTGAATCAAATGGAAACCAAGAAAAAGAAAGCAAAATGTGAGATCAGCTACAATAAGTGAAGAAAGAGAAATGGGAAAACAACAGAAGATATAATATATAAGAAAAAGACAAGCAGAAACAAAGCAAGAAACACTCTTTTTTTATTTCTTTTGCTGCTTGCTCAGTTTAGCTTTAAAAATGAGTTTGTGCAATAAATATTTGTTGTCTTTCTATAACAGACTACCAATTTGTGTTTGTTTTTGTTCACTGAGCCTTTATATTTCCCTGTACGCTTTGGGGGAGACTGGATAGGGAGAGTAAATGTTGAAATTAAGTCATTATTTTATTCATTTTTGAGCAAGATGAGAAAAGGGAAACTTGTTTGTGCTGTCATGTTGAGATATTAAAGAGTTTTTGTTATATTGTGAGTTGGGTAAAAGTGGCCAAGGCCAAGTTTCACCCGCTTTTGGCACTTGGTGAGTGTCCAACATATAACAGAAGCTATTCTAGATCCCAACATAACAGAACATTAAACAATAATATGTTTTTTTTCTCTCTTTTCATATTCAGTAAATAAAACCACTTGGCTGCTAACTTTATTTATAAATGCAATATATATTTTACATTTAAATTGAATAAATATAATAATTATAAAGGTCGTTTTATTACAATAATTGCAGTATCCCTTATAAAGCACCTTATAATGCATTGTACAATCTCATGAATAATTGTATCCTCAGTTAATATATTATAACACATATCAATTCATTGTTACACTATGCATTTTTAATTCTGTTATATTATATAATTGTTTACGACAAGATATAATGTACTGAAATGCACATTATAAATAACTGTAATGCATTGTACCATTTAATAACCCTTTGTAATGCATTATACATAAAGGCTTTAATTAAGTGTTACTCTTTTTCTGCAGCCTACAGCATTTGCATCATTAGCATCAAAATTTAGATTTTGTTAAATAATCCTGTACATTCTTGTTACAGACACTATTTTTCTTCAGTAGTTGTGGTTGTCCTTAGCTGACTGCTTGATCTTGTATTTCAGACGAGTCTCACCTCCTGCTGCTGTCTCGTCTCACTCTGGAGAACCTGGAGAGCGAGGATTTCAGAGTTCATGACCCATGTGCGACGTGGCTAAATGGTAAAAACTATTGTGTGAATAGTGTTTAATGGAATGGTTTAAGTTCATTGATTTGATGCTTGTGGACATTTAGGGTTCCAGCACGGCAACATATCATTGTCTTGAAATGCAACAGGAGACCAATGTGTTTTTCTACTAATGGTTAAAATGTCTTATTCATGGCATTCATTCAGATTGCATTTCAATTCACATTCAGTTTTTATTATATAGCATGCAAGATTTGGATTAATGCATTCCAAATTCTAATATATTGACATTATTATTCTTAAAGTGACTGAACAGTTCAAGTTTAAAGTGTGGATCCCTGCATGTTTTTTTCAATCTTTGTTTGTCTTTATGTTGGTTCTCTTTTGACTTTTTTTTGTTGAACAATTGTAAGGAATTTGATGCCAAAGTTGCCTTTGCAGTATTTCAATATAAAGATGAAGTGTGCAATATTTTGATTTGTAAAATGCATACTTCTGCCCCATTTCATATGCAGTTTGACTCATTGTAAGTAAGGTTTTTATAAAGTAATATTTAATATCTTTAATATATAAGGCTGCATTTATTTGATAAAAATACAGTAAAATAATTATATTCTAAATTATTATAATAATATAAAATAACATATCTTTTTTTATTTTTTTCAGAATTTTTAGAAGCCGCTACTTTAGTCTTAAGTGTCACATGATCCATCAGGAATCATTTTAATATGCTGATTTGGCCCTTAAGAAACAATACTTATTATGCTGTTTAATATTTTTTGACGACTATAAAATATTGTTTTACTTTGACCAATAGAAAGTTAAAAAGAACAGTGTTTATTCGAAATAGATTTTGTGTATCAGTGTAAAGGAGTTTACTTTCACTTTTGTTCAGTTTAATGCATCCTTGCTGGATAAAATTAGAATTGTACGGTAGTGTACTTTTCCATCACTAGGGAAGTACATACTGTACTGTATGTGGTGCATATTCATCATATGCTAATTAGGATGCAGTTTCGCTGCAGGTCAGCCCGGAGCTCAGCTACTGAATTTTGATCTTTGTGTTTTACAGAGAACGAGGTGTCACTTTGCACACGGGAGGGTCACGTTCTAATCCACAGTCTCAGCACCAATCTAACCACCACGCTATTGGACAACAGCACCCTGGTGAGCGGATACTTACACATGCATGCACTTACATGAAAGACAACAGCATAGTAAATAAAGGCAAAGCCAACACACACATACAGTGTTCTCCTCATCCCAAACCACCAGTGTAAAGCCGCTCTCTGGAGAATTACAATCCCTTTGAGGCATGTGACGTACAACTCCATTAGCTCCATTCTCATGGAACCTGACAAATGGGTCACTCCATAGAAAGCGAGAGCTGTATGGACTAGTAGCTGAACGTCTTTGAAGAAAGAATCAGAAAGCTTAAAAATGAGCCAAGAGAAAGAGCAAATAGCTTTTTGGCTTTAGAAGCTGGACAGTTAATGCTCTGTCCTTTATTCCCATTTTTTTGCGCTTCTCCCCAGTTGATCCCGTAGCATGCGTCTTCAAAGAGACTGTTTCGGCATGGCCACCCTTTGAACGCTGCAGCTGGGTGACACTGAGAAACATATATGGGTCATTGCCTCAGATGATCAATGAAATGTTGTTGAGATGGCAGATTCTTCTCCTCCCCACACCGTCAACACTGTAACACTTGTCACGTTGCCTTTATGCCCTAATCTACCCACAATGCACTTACTGCCTTCATGGTTTGGAGCTGATGGGTTTTTAGAGGGAAGAATACAAGTTGAGCTCAGTGCCGTGCTGATTTCCACAGAAATGCTTCTAAAATAAATTAAATTATATTCGTGTTAATACAATTACAAAGGAAATCTATGGAGTGAGGCATTTAACCTAGATAAATGTTAAAAACCAAAAATATAGAAGCCTCAAATAATATAATATAATATAATATAATATAATATAATATAATATAATATAATATAATATAATATAATATAATATAATATAATATAATATAATATAATATAATATAATGAAAGACTAGGGAGTCAGACATTGCACCAAGATAAATGTGAATAGACAAAAAATATATGAGTCACAAAAAGTGTAATTATTTAATTTAACTTATTTAAATTTAATGACATAAGTCTATGAAAATATTTAAGAATTTTGGATTGTTTTTTTCACAAACTGAGGGACAAGGAAAATAGTTGTCTGTGGTAACTGATTGCATGCTATAAATATGTATGATAGAGCTTAATTTGTTAAATTATTATTATAAAAAAAGTGGTTCGATTATTATTTTTAAGGTGTTCTTTTTTGGATTCCGTTTTAGGATCTGAAGTCCATGAGGTTCCAGGTTTCAGCTGATAAGAAGTTCATCCTGATGGCTTATAATATCCAACATGTGAGTAATGTGAATATAAAAAAATCCAGTCTCATTTTCCATGTTACCTGCAGTTATAGAAAAAAATGATTTCTTTATTATTTGCTTTATTGTTTTCATCACCATGCAGAATCATATCCCAATTGGTATTTTGACAACATCACTTAATGATGTATAAAGTGTTACGTAAATATGATATACCATGCCCTTTAAATGTCACATATCTTATTATATTTAAGAACCTATGCTCTTTTAATTAGTATGCAGGAAATGCTAAAAAATAATCAGAAATAATATTTTTAATATCTTATTATCTAGAGGAAGATATCACAATAATGTTATGCAATTTGAAGAGTGTCAAAGTTGTAAATAGAAAAGATCTAGTTTTTTCTACTACAATTTCACATTTAAGTCAGTGTATTACTTGACATTTCATTGTAATTGTTTGTGAAATTTGATGTGCACATATTGATTGTACGTGCGTTTTTGTACGCCATTGTTAGGAGAGTGAACTACATCTTTTATCTAGTGGAATGGACAAAATCTATTCAGACAGGCAGAAGAGACCGCTTACATCGTCCATAATTCTGCAGCATGTTCAACACTGAACGCTGCTACGATCAACAGCAAACGTGGAAGGAATAGAATATTCTAACACAGAGGAGCTGGGGTGTACAGAAAGAAAGAAGGAGGGATACAGACAGGCAGTGGGAGAGGTGGAAACAGAGGAGAGGAGCTGCTTGGCTCTGAATTGTAATGAGCATCACACTGGTGCAAGCCTTTGTGATTACAGCAGGTTTTACTAACAGACGGAAAATAAACAACTTGTAGGCTATTTGTCTGAGCAAACACAGAAACCTGTAGTTCTTATCCCCTGCCGAACCTCCTTTTCAGAAAATAATCATCTCTGCAGTGGTGTTCTTGATGAAACTGGGTATAGATATGAGTAATAGAAAAAAAACAGGCAATGAGTGAAAACACTGACAGTACAATTCATATTCTCACTCTCCAGAATTGCATTCGCACTCTCTCTCTCTCTCTCAACTTCTCTTGTGAATATTGTATTTTGTTGCTGATTACATTAGACTCTGTATTGTGTGTTTGTCTTGAAATCTAATGTGGTGCAGTCTAGTGAATGACATTTCATCCCAAAATCATAAAAAAAAATGTTTTTTTCCTTTGCATAAGTAAAATATTAAGTAATGCATATTTTAAATCAAATTTTAAATTAAACAAAATCTTACCTTATTTTCCAATTGTAAATAATTATTACATTTTATTAAACTGATGTTGCATGGGTTATTTTAAAATAGCAAATGAATAAATGCATAAAAATTATTCATAATTCATATACATGATATTTCTAAATGAAATCAGTTTATTTCGGATAGTCAGAGGGAAAAAGTGGCTACTGAAGTAGCATGTCATATAATGGAAGCAAATTGTGATGTGGTTTAGACACTGTATATGTTCCCTTGAAGCTTAATTTGGACTAAAACAATAATTCAACTTTTTAAAATGTCATGTTAACAGTTTAATTCTGTAGACTTTAGCTTGACTATGCAAAACCCAACTGTAGCTTGATTAGAACTGCTCATGTGCTGTTATTGTCTAATAACAGTGAAAAGGTATAATCCAATTAGGGCTGTGCAAAAAATCGAATGCGATTTTCATGCACATCTCATCAGTAAAGACACTCCTGTAATTAGAAGTATATCTCCAGCACGTGCGTTCGGATCAGGGTTGCCAGGTTTTCACAACAAATCCTGTCCAGTTGCTTCTCAAAACTAGTCCAAAACTAGCCCAATCGCACTTCCATGAGGTTCCCGGATAAAAAAAATTGCTTCCCGTGGTTAACATATACGTTTTTTAGCAGGGTTGCCTTGGTAAAATTCGCATTTTAGGGGCTAAATATCACGTTATTGGTATTGGGGTCGCTTCGACCCGCAGACATGAAAAACAACCACAGACTTGGCAACACTGGTTGGCATTTACTACACAGAGCCGTAATTCACTGACAATCTACACAAAATCGATTTTAAAATCAAAGGCGATTCTTTGTCGATTTTGAAAACGATTTTGTGTTAGTTGTCGGTAGACTACGGCTCTGTGTAGTAACTGCCGCTCCACCTGAACCAGTGTTGCCAAGTCTGCGGTTTTTTTTATGTCCGCAGTTTGAAGCAACCCCAATACCAATAATGTGTTATTTAGCCCCTAAAATGCGAATTTTACCAAGGCAACCCTTCCAAAAAGGTATATTTTAACCCTGGGAAGCAATTTTTATCGGGGAACCTCCTGGAAACGCGATTGGGCTAGTTTTGGACTAGTTTTGAGAAGCAACTGGGCAGGATTTGTTGTGAAAACCTGGCAACCCTGATCTGAACGCATGTGCTGGAGATAAACTTCTAATTACAGGAGCGTCTTTACTGATGAGATGCGCATGAAAATCGCATTCGATTTTTTGCACAGCCCTAAATCCAATACAACAAATGCTACAAGAACATTTCATACAAAGCAATAATTGACCATTTAAATAATAAATATGATATTTAACATATTTCAGTTTCTCTGGCTTTGCTTTGCTTGAAAATGCTGAATTGTCATGAAAAAATGGTCACAATACAAAAAAAATTGTAGGTCCTAAAACTAAATGATGCCAATCTGTGTGGTCACATCTGCAGGGAAACACAGGATTTCTCTGTTAGTCACAGTCGCTGTCTCTCTTCCTCTATCTCTAGAGATTATGTGCTGACTGAGGCAGTTTGTGGCTCAAGGAACTGAACTGAGAGCACACGGGGCGGGGAGGGGGGATTACGGTGACTGAAGAAGACGAGAATAAAAATTATATGATCTGCAGTCACCCTTAGATCACGCTGTCCAATCGAAATCAATCATAGAGACAGGATGAATGGAATGTGTGAATGGAAAAGCGGAGAGATTGCAAAGGAAACTGGGAGATAGGGAAAGAGGGAGATAGGAAAATATAGAAGGGGACACCAGAATAGTATAGTGAAATTGCAAGGGAAGAAAGAAAATGGAAAAGGGAAAGAAGGGAAGGAAGGCGAGTGTTGTAAAGGAAACGAAGGTGAAATATGTATTGAAAGAGTGAATTAGAAATTGCCAGAGACAGCATGAGGGATCGTCTGAGCCAAATCAAAAGATACCGAGACACTGAAATATAGGAAATGTGAAATGTAAAAAAATAATTCAGCTAAAGACAAGATAGCGTCATCTTTTACTCGCCCACATGTCATTCCAAACCTGTATGGCTTTCTTTCTTCTGTAGAACACAAAAGAAGGCTTTTGAACTTCTAAAAGCATCACAGAAATATTTCATATGACTCATACTCTTTATTTCAAGTCATCTGAAATCCTATGTTAGCTTTTGTGTAAGAAACAGACCAAAAGTCGTTATTTAATAAACAAATTAATACCTTGACACCTGAATTCATTTTTTTTTTTCATTTAGCTGATGCTTTTATCCAAAGCAACTTACAATTGGTCACACACCTCTGGAGCAACTAGGGGTTAAGTGTCTTGCTCAGGGACACATTGGTGTTTCACAGTGGATTCAAACCTGGGTCTCTCACACCAAAGGCATGTGTCTTATCCAATGCGCCAACACCACCCCTAATATTGGCACATTCGAGTTCATTAGAGAAATAGTAATATCTGATATGTGAATGGCTTTTGAGTCAGATGTATTGGTTGATCTGGTTCACTAAACTGGTCTTGGCTGGGTTTCCCAAAAGTAGATCATCAAAACCACCAATGGTTGGCACCAATGGTCACTATGATCTTGTTAGGTTAAAAATGCTTTTTGGGGAATGCTTTAAAATGCTTTTTGATTTTTGTGTATCTTTATTCAGATCTTGAAAGCTTGGGTTATTGTGATTGCATAGAAGAAGCAGCTGGAAAAAACTGGGAAAAGCAAGTCATTCGCATTATGCAGTGAATGATGACAGATATTTCATTTTTTTGGTTACAGTCAAGGAGGAAGGAAGTCAAAGTTAAAGGAATATAGCAAAAGCATCCACAGAGATTCAGAAATGAAGAGCTACGCATTTTGTGAACCAGGGCAACCTGAGACTGAAAGCGCAGAGGAGGACGTGTTGTGATGAGCATGAATCAAAAGATTTTACAGTCAGCGAGAACAGAGAAAAAGACAGGCGGGAAGGCAAACTAGGGCAGATCTTGCACTTTTGTCACTGAGAATTGAGTGGGCATCAGTACCACGCTCAGTGTTGTTGAGCAAATTAGTGCGATTACTATGCCAGTGTCACAATGATGTAGATTCCAGCGTTAGCAATATTTCTTCCGCTGTTTACCGTATGGATATTAATTTTGTGAATCCTTGCAAAAAGAGGATTTATGGCTCGCAGCAGGAAACCACAATCTTTTTTTTCCTATAATCAACACACATACAGTCTTATATGCTCAGAGAAAAATGTGCTAAAACTCAGAACTAGACACTTTAAGATTGCAACTTTCACCTGCCACACAATCTTTTAATACTGAGATGCAATACTGTACGAAAGCTTGGGGTCGGTAAGATTTAAATGTTTTAAATCATTTAGATTTAAATGTTTTAAATGATTTAAAAGTTTCTTATGCTTACCATGGCTGATGAAAATAAATAAATAAATTATTTTCTGCTAATTAATATGTAATTACAATTTAAGCAGTCTTCAGTGTCTCACAATCTTCATAAATCATTCTAATATGCAGATTTGGTGCTCAGTAAACATTTGTTTTTAACTGTGATCTATTTAATGCATCCTTTTGATCAATTTAATGCATCCTTGCTGAATAAAAGTATTAATTTCTTACTGACCTCATACATTCATCCTAATGAAATAACAGTTTACCATCACTGCTGAAGAGAATAAGACAGTGTGCCAGTTAGCTGTTCTGTTTTTAGTATGCAGTGCAGGGCATGACTTTCAATCCTATTAGGCTTTTGGGAACACTCTGTGTTCTGTGCTGATGCTGCAGCAATGAATACATCTAATTTTCCACTAATCATTCATATAGCCAAATACATTGTAAAATCATATCATGCCTTATTGCCGAAATGCACAATTGTGTCCTGAAAGGACTAATCCATTGGAGGTTTTTTGGTTATTTTGAAGGGTATTGACCCCAATGATCATACTGGTTGAGGCAGGGCATATGCCGCTATCATTCTGTCATATGACCCCATACATGTGATGTACTGTTCTAATAAGAGTCAAGCCTCCCGTTTCCCTTCCAGCTACTGATTGTGAAATAAATTCTAATGTTTTCTACAGAATTGCTTCTTTTGTTCACGGTGCTCCTCAGATGAATCAGCTGAATGAAGCTTGAAATTGAAATTGAAATGAACCATTAACCAGAATCCACAGTTGTGTTGTCATGCAGTGAGAGAATGAAAGAGATTATGAGCACTGCAAACTGAATGTGAACGCGTGCTTTGTTCAGAATGGAATACAAGCATACTGCATACTACACAGTATACATAGACTATTGTTTAAAATATTATAAATTATACAGGCTCCTTTTTTACAAATAAAAAATAAATGCATAGCATTGGACTACATTATTCTCTCACGGTCTCACTATATTGAATGTTTGAATATTTATTTTCAATAATTAAGGAAAATAAAGTAATTTAATTTAGAAAGTATGCATTAAGTTTTTGTTCTTTTTAAATTGATCAATTCTATTGATCAAAAAATCCTGAAAAATAAAAATGCATTTCAGTTTTGACAAAAATATCAAGCACCCCAGCTGTTTTAACCTTGATAATAAGAATTGTTTCTTGAGCAGCAAATTAAAATTATTTCTAAAGGATCATATGACAATGAAGAATGGAGTAATGGCTGCTGAAAATTTGTCTTTGCATCACATTAATAAATAAGATTTTAAATATATGTCATAAGTAGCATGTTTGTATCAATGGCCAACAATAGATTGCATGGGTCAAAATTATACATTTTTCTTTTATGTCAAAAATCATTAGGATATTAAGTAAAGATCATGTTCCATGAAGATATTTTGCAAATTACCTACCGTAAATATATAAAACTGATTTTTTTATTAGTAATATCCATTGCTAAGGACTTCATTTAGGCAACTTTAAAGGTGATTTTCTTAATATTGTATTTTTTTTTTTTTTTTTGCACCCTTAGATTCCAATAGATTTTCAAATAGTTGTATCTCGGCCAAATATTGTCCGATCCTAACAAACCATATATCAACTGAATACATATTTAGATGTATAAATCTCAATTTGAAAAAAACTGACCCTTATGACTGGTTTTGTGGCCTAGGGTAACATATTTAAACAGAAAGCAGTTATTCTATAATTGTAATAATATTTTACAATATTACTGTACAGTATTTACCGTTGTTTTGATCAAATAAATGCTTCTTTCGAAAATGCAACAAAATCTTATCGACCCCAAGCAAACTTCACCCTTGAAATAGAAGATCAAGTTGAGCGCGTTGCAATGCATTTTCATACTGCACAATTCGGCAAGTTAAGTAAGAAATCCTGAAATTTCAAATGCATGCTGTAAATTAAATGCGACTACAATAGACATACACTCTTAAAAATAAAGTTTCTTTATTGGCATCAATGGTTCTATGAAGAACCTCCATCATCCACGGAACTTTTCAAAGGCAGAAAAGGTTCTTTATAGTTGATAAAGGTTCTTTTTCGATTTTTAAAATGTTCTTCAAAATGGTTCTTTTAGGAACTGTTTACTGAAAGGTTCTCATGGGAACCAAAAATGGTTCTTCTATGACATTACTGCAAAAACAGCCTTTATTTTTAAGAGTGTACTACAGAAAGAGTACTGTGGTGGTATGGAATTCCGTACATAAACGTGTACAATTTAGGGCTCTACCATGTCCTCTGCCCCTTTCCAGGTATTCTCACAGTCCTTCACAGCATCCTTTGCAATCTTCACAGTGGCCAGCGGGTAGGTAGAGACGGAGGTCCCTCTCTGCATGGCCTGCACTGGGCATGTGCACAACCAAAAACCAGTCCAGAGGTCCTTCAGCGTTTGTGCTTTTATCCAATGTTATCCATTAGGCATTGAATATTTAAAAGTATGGAAAGGTGCTATTTGGTCTGGAGTTGACAGGTCTCTGCTGGATGAAATGTTTTTACACTAACTTGCAATTTATTGAATGCCCTGACGAGGATTTGCTATGTTCTGTTTGTTGATAAAAGCTTGAGATTTTTTGCTTGTGGTTGTGAAACAGCAGTGAAACAAATGTCTTGAAGCCCATTTGCTTGTTTTGGCAGAATTCTCAGATCATTTACCGTTAACTGTGGTTTCATCGCATGACCAGACCCCTGGCTCTCTGTATACTTCACTTTCATTTTGTATTAACTCTGCATCTGCATCGTGCTGTTTATACGAGCCCTTTCAAGCACTCTAAAAATGACCCAGAACCTGGCGAATTTGTTCCGTATAGTGCTTCAAATGCGTGTGAAGTTATAGGTCAATCTTGTTCAATCTTGGTGCGTGTGTTTATGTGTACTTATCTTAGGGAGATTACAGACCTCACCCCGTCAGAGGAGGATACATCTGTACTTCAGTATGCAGCATGGGGACCTCAAGGGAACCAGCTGGTGAGGATGAATCCACCGTCCATCTTTTTTTCACATTTTTTCTATAGTGAGCTTCCTTTAAATGGAATACTAGCTTAAACTGAGTGAAAACTGCTTTTTTTAGTATCATTGATATACTATTGTCATTTTTTGTTAATATTCTATTTAATATAGTATTTTAGTAGTATGGCTTAAACTTAACAAAAATGGTAAATGTTGACAACTGTTTCACTTATTTGTCACATGACCTCATAGCATTTGCTTCTTTAATTATGTTCAATCACATTAAATAAAAATATATGATCTATTATTTAAATTCATTTATTTTGATTTTTGTCATTTTTAATGACTTTATCAGACTTGAAAATCATAGGTCATTGGATGATATTAGTTTTTTTAATTTTTTATTATCAGTATATTTAATTATTTAAAAATAATTAAATTGTGCATAACAAATCTCAAAATGAATATCCATTTCCATATTGTATATAATGTTTTGAAGGCTAAATTCACTAGTAGCATTTAAAAGTTTCGATTTTCCAGATTTGAGTGTTTTAGTGTTTTTTTATTTGTATTTATTTCTACAGACAATATATTATACACATTTAATATGGGCCATAGCATTAAAATAATGATCAAGCTGTGATCTGAATTGTTTATATGCACTCAGCCTTCTTAATTTCTCAATATCTTTATAAACATTATATTATAATCATTATATATAATATCACTGGGCTTCATCTCTCTATATAATGTCTCTCTGTTGATTCCAGGTCTATGTCTTTGAAAATGACATCTACTACAAGCCAGATGTTTCTAGCAGAGCCATGCGTCTGACAGCCACGGGCAGGAATGGAATGGTGGTTAATGGACTGTCTGATTGGACCTATGAGGGTCAGTGATCTCGGCCGTGTCGTCCCCTTCAAAACTCTCTCACTGCAGTCCGTCACTTTAATGAGTAGCTTTAATTTCATGTGTTTCTTTGAGACAATTTTGACAAACCCTTGAAGACATCGCAGTATTCACGAAGAGACTATTATCTCTCTTGGTCTCATAAATTCACAATGAGCTAGGTAAATGAGATTTATGATAATCAGCGTAGGTCTACGTATGGGTTAATTAGCCTCATCAAAATTTAATTTCTGTCTTACCTTATTAAAATTTAGAAGAGATACTTCTGAAGTACCCTGCGTTCTGGTGGGCCAAAGACGGCGCGCGCCTGGCGTATCTGTCTATTAACAACTCAGCAACTCCTTTTATGGAGATTCATCACTTCCTGGGCGGGATCTACCCTTCTAATGTCCTCTACCCGTATCCGAAGGTAAGAACCGTGGACATGCAGTCAACTATTTTGTTTTACAAGATGAAATAACTTAAAAATGAAACCAATATCACAGTAAAAGTTTATATGAATGCAAATAAATGCACTCTTTATAGACCGCAAGAGCATTTAGACTAAGCTAAAATAATTTGCTGTGTACAGGCGGGTTCCAGAATCCCATCAGTCAGTCTGTTTGTGGTGAATTTATATGGTCCAGCACACACATTAGAGATGATTCCTCCAGACTCCCACAACAGCAGGTGAAGTTTATCTTTTATCATTGTGTGTTCACAATTGCGCAGATGTAGATATAGAGGTGTTCATTTGTAATATCCTTCTAAAAACATGGTCGGAATGCCTCTTAACTGTCTATTGCATGTATTATTAAACAAAAACTTTTTTATATTGTTAAAAACATTGCAAACGATTTGTATTCATTTCACTGTCGCAGTGTTGGTTGTAGGCAACAAACACGTTTTACGCAATTCGTGATATGCAAATAATTTATGACTGAATGCTTTAAAATTAAGTTTAGTCTCTAACAAATGTGAGTTATGTTTTTAATGGATGAACAATATGAACAGATGCTTTTATGAGAGAGAACTGTCTCAACATTGTGCATAATGCCAGAATAAGTCTTGAAAAAAATGGATGTATTGGGACAAAAATAAGCATTTAAGTAGTTTATTCAAAGTAATTCCTTCATTATTAAACCTTTTATTGGGATTTGAAATGCATCACGCATTTACAAACTGTAGAAAATGGGAATGCTGCTTTGAGGCAACATTATGCAATAGATTATTGAGAGGGGTTTGGTGTTACTCACTGAAGATTTTATTACATCTGCAATGATAAAGTGTTGCAGTTAATAGTTCATTTTTTTTTATAATGATTTTTTAATGTTTTCCCCAGCCCCCTTTAATACTTTGCACATAGTCCCGTAGCAAAAAGTACAGCCTGCATCATCCTGGTTTTGTCGGCGTGAGCTTTCCGTGTTTAGATTGCAGAATTATTGACCATTCTTCAGCACAAATATGCTTCTGCTCTGCCAGATTAGATGGAGAATGCCGGTGGACAGCAATTTCAGGTCTTACTGCTGATTTTCAATTGGATTCAAGTCTGGGCTCAGGCTGTGCGGCTCCAGAATACCAACCTTCTCTATTTAAGCCATTTTTCATTGTTTTTGCTGTGTCCTTTGAGTCTTTGTCTAGCTGGAAAATGAATCTTCTCTCCAAGCCTAGCTTTCAGGCTGATTTTTGGCCTTGATTGTAATCGGCTTTTCAGTTCCTCCTGGTGAAAAATCGTCCCCAGAGCGTGATTTAATTAAACCTTTATTTTACAAGGTTAGCCCCTTGAGCTTAAAGTCTCATTTTGCTACAGAGACCTGGCCAAAATAGCAGCATTAAATATCACAATGTGTTAACAAACATAAAGCAAGGCTGTAATATTTGTTGTAATGTTCCTCATTGCAAGCTGATTTGGATAAAAGTGTTTGCTAGGTGACTAAAAAGGAATTTAACCACCTAAAAATTGGAATTTACATGGGAAACATTAAAGTGATCACACAGGCCAAGATATCAGTTCAGAAAGTCTAGTAATTGTTTTCTAAACTTATTTATAGTATATCAATACGTCTTCACTTTGCATATTTCTAAGCTATGTTCACAATACTCTGACCTTAAAGGCATATAATATAAATTCTGTCATTTATATTCACCTGTAGGTCCTCTTCATTTTGAAGAACATTGGTAGCCAAATAGTTTTGGGTCCCATTGACTTCCATATTGTGGAAGACAAATCAAGGTTGTGATTCTGAATGCACAGTATTCTCTCATTCTGTTTCTGTCTGTCGTTTTTTGCTCCTCTTTCTCTAGAGATAGCTACATCTCTATGGTGAGCTGGATAAGCAGCACGCGTCTGGCTGTGCGCTGGTTAAACCGTGTCCAGAACCAGTCTGTGCTGTGTGTTTGTGAGGCTACGACAGGAGCCTGCTCAGAGGTGAGGGGTTACCAGCTCATCCACTTCAGCCCACTGCTTATCTTTACCTGAAAAGTGTTGGCATCGATTGGGATCTCATTTCTTTCTTGTCTTCAGTAGGCTCAGCCTAACTCGGCTTTACTTAAGCCTCAGTTTTAATGTGCAGCCTGTTTTAATGCCTAAAGATGACTCCCTTTGTATGTATGTGCTTGTGAATGACAGGAGCCTCTGCTGTCCTTGTGTGATTTCTACACTCTGTGTGTCAACAAATCTGTCAGCAGTGCTTTATAATTGGAGGCACTGGGAGCTGTGCTGAAATACACAACAGAGCGCAAGTGTCAGGTTCTGAAAGTAAAAATCCCATTCATTTTCTCCATCGAGAAATTGATTTTTTAACAGTAATGTATAAACCTCTCAAGACTATGCGCTTTATGTTTGTTAAGGGATGATAGATGATTCTGTCAATGCCACAAGTCATTTATTAAGTGATTTTTAGCTTAATCAAAAAAAAAAAAAAAAAGTCCATATAAACTACTTTGAAATGTATACAAATTTGAATCAATAGCCTTTTTATATGCAATATTATATACAAAATATTATACCATGCTGTTGAAAATTTTGGGGTTGGGGTTTTTGAAAAAGTCTCTTATGCTCACCAAGGCTGCATTTATTTCGTCAAAAGTACAGTAAGCAGTAATATTGTAAAATGTAATATATTTTAAAATGTAATTTATTCCAGTGATGCAAAGCTGAATTTTCAGTTTTATTACTCCAGGGTTCAGTGTCAAATTATCCTTCAGAAATCATTTTAATATGCTGATTTGGTGATCTACGGAGCCCCACACATGAAATGCAAGAAAAAATAAATATATAAAAATGCACATGATTTACTAATTCATCCCCTCAATTTACTAAAACGTGCACACGATTACTATTGCGTTCCCTCGATTTACTATTATGTTCGCGATAATTTGGAATGAACTAGTAAATCGTGCACACAATTTATAAATCGAGTGAACGCAATAGTAAATCGAGGGAACGCTATAGTAATCGTGTGCACGTTTTAGTTCATTGAGGGAATGAATTAGTAAATCGTGCACACAATTTAGCCTAATATTTTTTCCTGCATGTCATGTGCGGGGCTCCGTAGTGATCAGTAAACAATTTCTTATTATTTAGATTGATTAATTGAAACTGTTTTTCTGAATACTTTTTAGGATCCATTTATGAATATAACGTTAAAAAGCATAAATGCCATTACTGTCAGATAAGTGTTTTCTTTCTTTTGAATGGTAGTGTAGATATAATGTTATGATTGACCTGAAAGCTGACTGATTTGTCTTGTTTTTATGATTTTTGTTTTACATCTTTATAGATAAAATGATTGTGAAAATAGTTCAGGAACTCTAGCCGTTGAAGATGTGGGCTGATAAATGGTTGATATTCAAATTCTATATTATTAGTCTAAATAATCAAAAACGAAACAGACTAAAAACTAAAAAGCAGCTATTTTAACTGCTACAATGTAATTGAGGCATAACAAAATTATATTTCACAATTTGAATAATTGATATTTGAAGGCAGAAGGCATCTAGAGGAAATATGTAGCTTATATCTTAAATAAGTTTGACTTCGAACAGTCTAATGGCATAGATGTAGAGCTCGGGAAGTTCCTGACAACACATCTAAACTGCAGATAAAATGCGATGCCAATGAGAATGATGGATTGACTGAAACTCTGCATTAGCCGTGGAGTTTGTTATGATGTACAACTCTCCCTGGCAGGCAGAAGAGAACAAATGATTTAAGCACATATTTTACTTATAATATATGATATGTCTAATCCTTTTAAAACATCTTTAATCTTCAGAGGCACCAAATGGCGATGGACTTCTGGCACAACAACCAGCGGCAGGTAAGTTCAGCCTCTCTCAATCTCTTTTTCACTCTCTCCAGGGAGGCATGTAATCAATTCTCAGGCTGCGTTCCTCGGTTCCTAAAAGCTGCATCCACCTTGGCCAGAAATGAATTGCATCAAAATGTTGTCGTCTCTCGTTGATCTGCTGGAGGAAAGTATATTGATGGTGGCTTGTCCTACAGGAGGAGCCGTTGTTCACGGCAGATGGTTCCCTGTTTTACCTCATCCTGCCTGCCAAGCAAGGAGCCCGTGGGGAGTTTCACCACATTGCCAGCCTCCCCGCTCAGGTCTGTGGGTGGAATAATTTCACACTCGTGTTATGCACAATGAAATTAGATGCCCTCATAAACTTTGTGATAAGAAACCTGAGGTACCCAGCTTATATGTGATTTTTATGAACTTGTGGGATGATGTTGAACTCCTCTGTATTGTAAAGTGTTTCTCTCCACTGCATTGTAAAGTCTTTCTCTTTATTGAAATGTTAGACTATCGATTTGAATAATAGTTAGGTTTTCAGGTGCACTAGCTCTTATTTAAGATTTCTGTTTGCTTTATTCAAAGTCATTTACACGTAATAATAAAATGATACAAATATTATATATATGTTATTATATATATGTTACTACTGATACTACTACTTATTATAATAATATAAATAATATTATATATTAATATTTTATATAAATATAACATGCAGGAAAAATTGTAGGCTAAAAATGTATGTATTTGCTAATTCGTTCCCTCGATTTGCTAAACCGTGCACACGATTTAGCAAATCGAGGGAATACAAGAGTAAATTGAGGGAACGCAATAGTAATCGTGTGCATGTTTTAGTACAAGTGAGGGAACAAATTAGTAAATCGTGCGCACAAATTATTTATTTTTTATTGCTTGACATGTGTGGGGCTCCGTATATTTAAAATATTTATTTACAACTTTTTTTCTTCTTCTTCAAGTCAGGTATCACACTCTGAGACTTAAATGTAATATTGCCACATCTTTCTGTCCACTACTTGCTATTTATAATATTTCTTATTAGTACTCTATATGTATACATACACACACATACATACATACATACTGTACACACACACACACACACCCATATATATATATATATATATATATATATATATATATATATATATATATATATATATATATATATATATATATATATATATATATATATATATATATATATATATATATATATATATATATATATATATTCTTTATTTGCAGTGTCTTTCTTTTTTTTGTTCATTTGCAATCTGATGCTAAAATGTATTGTTTTCTTATCTTCCTGTCCACTGCTTTCCTTTATAACTTTCCTCTTCCATTATAACTCTTTATCTAGCCTTTCTATTTCTCTTTGTTTTTCTTCAGACTTCCACTCCTTCGGTTTCTCCTCGCTTTCTAACATCAGGGAACTGGGATGTAACCTCACTGTGCGCCCTTGACGAGGAGAACGATAAAATGTATGACAGAGCCAATTTTATGAACAAACCGTTTCACCTCGAAAGCCTCAAGACTGTGTCGTAAAGCATCTCATAGTCAACCAAACTACAGAATATGAGTAATTATTGAATTATTTACGCCTAGTGATCCTATTTAACCCACCGAATCCACAAAGATGGCACTTGATTCAAATGAATACAGTAATTTAATGCTGACATTTTCTCTCCGGCTTTGTTCTCTAATTGCAACCACATGAAACAAACCCTCTTCGATACCCATCTCAGAATCCATAGCTTTATAGAATTTTTAATATATATATATTTATAAGTAGTCAGCTCTATAGCTTAAATCAAAGTTTAGGAAAATTAATGACTTCCAATTAATCTTGTACTGACAGAAATGAATGCACGTCACTGACTTCCCTACTTTTCATGTGTAACCGCTTCAAACCTACTTAGTATGCAGGTCGTATGTGGAAGTAGACTCTATTATAAGAGGATAAATGACTGTCTACAAATAGCAACTCAAAAACCTTTTCAGATTTTCTTAATGTGACTTTCCCCTGTAGCTATTTTCTGAGTACGGAGGAGTCGCGGCAGAGCAGACACTTATACAGGTGGGTTCTGTCCTGAACCGATACGCCTTTTAAGCTGTAATTGAGTATTTTATCATCACAGTCTAAGAATTCTACGCCTCTCATGCCGTGCTGTGCATTTGCATCTAAATCAGTCTGACAGCATTTGCACACCCTGTTGTGTTTTATTTCATTTTCTCCATATGTTGATTATTACATGTTAATATTCTGCACGCGCATTGACATCCCAGTTTCTGAGTACATATGTGCATCGATGACTTGTGTTGTAATCAATTAAATCTTTCCAGTCTACGTCTGAGATGTGTTTCAGGGACATTTGTGAAAAGCCAATAGACTTTTTTTTTCCCCTCTAGTGAGCTCCAGGCAAGAAGCCCAGCTAATTCATTTAACAGAACAGCAGCTTAGGAGAGAGAGAGAGAGAGAGAGAGAAGGTTGAAAAGGAGACGGGGAGAGGGGGAGGTGCTGCACCTCACAACGATTTAAAGGGTGTTCTCTAACCCTTGATTAATGCTTTAAGTCTCTCACTTGCTCTCTGTGGGACACTAGATTTTTTATTGTGACTATCCGAGCAATATGGTGAAAGTGCAAAGGTCAAGCATCGGGCTTAACGAAAGATCAGCACGTTGTGTGTGTGTGTGTCTGTGTGTGTGTAAGTGTATTAATGCACTGGAATTTGTTGGGACAGTTCAGCCCAAATGATATACTATTGTTTATTTATATAAATTAGATAATTTTTTATTCATCAAAGATGCAGTGGGCTGTCTAGACAGTGGACTGTCAAGAGTTTAGTTTTAAGCTTAGATGTTAAATCTCATTTTGAAAATCCTGATCACTATGTGTGGTCAAAAAAAGAAAGTCAGAGAGGTTTGGAAAGAAAAAGAAAAAGGGTGGATTTAAAGTTTGATTGCATCGGCTTTGATGATGAATTGTGTAATAATAATGCGATGCTTGCTTGTTGCCTAGCGTGGAGCTCGGAGGAGTGTTTCATCGCCAGTGTCTCACATGCAACCTGTTCGAGCGATGCAGCTTCTTTAAAGTAGACTTCAGTCCCAATCAGACATATTTTACCCTCTATTGCTTGGGTAAGATCACACTCTATCTCATGTACAAATGAGATCACACACTTAGACATTCTCATCTCTGTCAAAAAATACTTTTGCAGGCCCAGGTGTCCCAAAGGTAACCATTCACAGCACAAGTGACCCTTCCCGTAAGTAGAATTAAAATGTTTCTGATTTCAAACTGTTGGATTTCAATTGCTAATACAATTGGGTCAACAAAGAACATTTTTAGTAGAGTTATAGTTTGCTGCATTAAGTACTTGCAGCATATAATAATAATAAAAGCAAATATGACTTATATTATTGTTTTTACTTAAGATTATGAGATTGTTTTAATTCCTAAAAGTGTGTAATTCATCCTAGATTGTTCTACTTGTTACAGTAGAAATTTATTTTTATCTTATCTTATCTTATCTAAAGACTATAATATCATAGAGGACCACCTATAAACTACCTAGAACTCCTTAATGATCATAAAGCAACACCCAAGCACTACTTTATTCACTTACCTTTAACTTGCAACATGACTCAGAGAAAAAAATAGAATATATTTTAGAATGAAAGCACCCCAGTGATTATTTTCAGAGTCTTTTATAGTGAGAGTGTGCTCTAAAACATCAAAAAGTGCTTCAAGCCATTCTTTTGAATTTTATTATCTTGCTAGATTCATTATTTCACAGTGTTAATATTTAAATACTCCAAGGTGGTGAACTGTTCTGGTTTCATGCCAAAAATGAATTAAGTCTGCGTTCTGCTCTTGCAGGATACACAGTGGTGGAAGACAACAGCCTCCTCGCTGTGTCTCTTGAAACCAAGAGGCTCTCAGAGACGGTTTTCCAGACGCTTTCCTCTGACAACAGTGGTAAAAAGAATTCTTAAGTAACTGTACATTCCTCCTTTCAGCATAAACTGAGTTCCACCTTTTACAATCCAACTAGATTTAAGAATCAATCAGATATTTGTTTTCGGTTTTGTAAATTGGATCCTCACAGCTGTAGCATTAGGGGAAGCCTATTTCAGCGTGTGTGACGTGTAAGGGAAGGTTAGCATGTGTGGACATCTGTGTAGCTATATAAATTGCACATGTACTGTATCAGGTCCCTTGACTGTGTTTGTTTGTGTGTGTGTGTGTGTGTGTGTATTATTGAGAGTTTGTTAAAAACCAGCAGGCTCATGGGAGCTCATTTGCCAGTGGTTAGAATATTGATGAGATGGTACCCAGACTTCCTTGCAGTATGATACAGTAGAAACGGCGTTTTTTTTCCGTTTTAACTGCCTTTGCGAATAATTACAGACCTAGATATGAAGATTTCCCTGCCTCCTGGGTACGAGGGAAACCTGCACTCTCTCCTTATTATCATGTAAGTGTCTCCCCTCACATTATGATACTCTTAGTAAGGCAACATTGTATTATTATTGTATTGCCCATTTCTGCATAAAGTAAAGTAAAAATGAGACAGGTAATTATGAGATAAAATGTATATAAAAGACCACATCGTCTGAGACACCGCTTTTATTTGGTCAAAAAATGCAGTAAAACATAAAATGTTATTCAAATGGTTCTATTCGAATGTAACCATATCTATTTGAATATATTTTAAAATATAGTTTATTCCTATAATCTGCTCCAGTCTTCATTGTCACATGATCCTGTAGAAATCATACTAATATGCTGATTTGCTGCTCAAGAAACATTTCTTCTTAACAATGTTGAAAACATCTCCAAGACGCTTCAAGAAACCTACATGCAAACCTATGTTAAGTGTCCTGATGGTGACAGATCAGCTCAGCATTTCACATGTACATCAAACCAGTGCCTTGCAAGCAGCAGTATCTCCTTGTGGAAATGCAAATCAAGTTAAGACTCTCCTCTCCCTGGCCGTAGTTGGTTAGGCGACATGATTTATGAATGCTGCAGTATTATTAAGCAATATGCACAAGCTCGATTGAGATGCATGAAGTGTTCGGCGAGTGCCAACACATTAACAGAATGAAGACCAGCGTGCTGATGTCTTTTTAATCTACAATGTGACATTATGTGTCAACACATCCGTCTATCCATTCTCTCCACCTGTAGTGACAGTATTCCTGGGAGGCAGTCGGTAACGGAGGAGTTTGCCCTGGGCTGGCCGGAGGTTTTGTCCAGCCTGCATGGAGTGGCACTGGCCTGGATCGACAGCAGAAGCCAGGTCTCACAGGGACAGAAAAGCAGCACCCTGGACACTCGCAAGCTGGGTTCCCTACGCATTAAAGACAAGCTTGGAGTAGTGGAGTGAGTCATTCTCTTATTCCAGTTATTAAGAATAATACCTATAATGGAAAAGTCATTTTGCACGCTAAATATCTGATTAGGAAGTGTTTTATGCTCTGAAGCAGACGCTTGGATTTCTTTTAGATTTTTGTTGAACACTTGCTTGGCAAATTTAATTCAACCTACTTCTTGCTAAAAAAAAAAAAAAAAAGTTTATGTCTCTGTGGAGTTGATACGTTGGCTGCTTATAAAAACCAGTCATTTATCATAACTCCTAAATGCCACGTGAAATTCATGTTTCATTTCAGATGGTTAATGCAGTTGCCGTACATTGATGGGAGAAGAATAGCCGTTTACGGAAAGGTAAAAAATATATTCTGAAAATGGAGTGTTCAAGCTCTAACGTCTGATTAGACGAGTCACATTTGAATAAATAGCTGATTTGTGCAAGTTGGAAACTACAGTAAGGCTAATAAGTGCAGCTGTATCCACCCACTTATTCCAATGTGTTGGTTGTGGAAGTATTTTTTTCTCATTAATTTTTTCCCACAGGGGTTGTTTTTTAAAAAAGTCTTCATTTAAGCATTATAAGCCATGAACCAAGTCAACCAGCTTCTGGGTGAATCACAACATCACAAACTTTCATTTGAAGCAGAAGATTATTTAAAATTGGACAAAATGACAAAGGTACAAAACTGTGCATTTAATGGCTTTAATGAGGGAGAGAATACAGTTTGTTGCTTGCTGCAACATGGGTAATGTAGTTTTTCATCAGTAATTCCACTGTTAAAACACAATTCTTTAAAAAAATATATTGAAATAATGTAAAATGAATTATGTAACATTAAATAATAACCTCAGAACTTTGTTTACTGAACAATAGCATCTAAAAACCACCTAAAGTTTTGCATTAAATATATTTTTTACAGTGGTTAACAAGGGTTTATGCATTGCATCATTTCAAATAACAACTTAAAAGTGGTCAAATGGATTTAATGCTCTGCCTCTTGTGGCCTATCACTTTTACAAACATCTTTTTAGCAAACGAATCCCTTTGTAGACTTGCATCATATTCTCACTTAGGATATGTACTTCGAATTGAGTCTTCAGTTGCAGAGCTCTGACATCAGCCTTCTTTTGTCCTCACAGGGATTTGGTGGCTATTTAGGTTTGAAGATGTTGACGGCAACCGATCAGATGTTCAAATGTGCCGCTGTCATGGCTCCCATCACAGACTTCAAGCTCTATAGTGAGTTCCAGCACCATACACTATGGAGCAACAACAATATTTCTGGACATTCTTTGAAGTACATTCTTTGAAGTGCCTTGGAGTGCTTCAGAATACCGTGATGTGTGATATGGTAATCATTCAGTCCCATGGTATATATCAAAGTATCCTGGTACTACTTTATTTGTAAGCGTATCCATGTTATTGGTGTAATCTACAGTGCACCACAGCTTCTTTTCACATTTACATGTAAAAAAAAAAAAATGGATTCAACTTTGTTTTTCAGGTGCGGCTTTCTCAGAGAGATATCTAGGCCTTCCAGCTAAAGAGGAGCATTCGTACATGGTAGACCTTTTGCATCAACCTTTTAATTCATTATCAAGCATTGAGTTACGGAATAGTTTCTTTTTTTTCAGTACAAGACACAAATGCACATTTTGTATTACAGTTCCAATATTAAATATAAACTCAAATTGTCACAAAGTTATGAGAAACAAAGTGAAATTTAAAGTTACATTGTGACAAAGTAACACGTTTTACATTCTGAAACACTCTTCTGTATTATGTATTATGTTATTGTTTCTTTGCAGGCTGCGTCTTTGTTGGATGACATTCACAAGCTAAAAGATGAAAACTTCCTCCTCGCACACGGGACTGCAGATGGTTAGTTTCATTATTATCCTTCACATACATCATTTGTGGATTTACAGTCATGTTTTACTTTTGTGTGTTTAGCACGGGTACATTTCCAACACAGCGCCGAGTTGTTGAGTCGTCTGGTGAAGGTTGAGGCCAACTACACCCTTCAGCTGTACCCAGACGAAGGCCATTCCTTAAGAGAAGAGCGGAGTAGCCAACACCTGCACCGTACACTCCTTCACTACCTCCAAAACTGCCTCAAATACGACCCCTTCCTCGCCATAGAGGAGGAAGAGGAGGACGACGAAGAGGAAGAGTGACCTCTTTCACTGTGTACGCTCTCGGTCCTCAGAGGTGCCCGATGCTGGTGTCTAACTTCAGGATGTGTTATTTCACCAAAGGAAAAAATGAGTGAATTGGAGATCAAGAGGACCAAAGTCACCAGCTACTGTATTTACCACAAACTCAAATTGGGGATGTTTTTAGTTTGTTTGTTTTTGTTCCGACTGCGACCGTTAATGTTTCCTGAGCGTACAGTTTTCAAGTAAAATCACGCATGGTATTAAGTCTAAAGGATCCCATGCAATCAACATTTCAAGTCAGTTTATGTGTAAAATGGGTAAAAGATGCATGTTGCTCAGCCTTGATATTGCAGCGCCACCCTGTGTTCAAAGATAGAACAAATGACCATGGTTTACAGATTCAGTGTTGTTGTTGTTTACTAAAACTATTATTTATTTATTAGAATAAATATTAGGTTACATAAAAAAACGTAAAATCTTGACTGAAAATTAGAAATGTTTCCTTGACTACTAATGGAAATACTAATAAAAGTTGCAGTTATAAAAAACTACAATTTTAATAATACAAATTAAACTTTTTTTAATACTAAAAAATAAATTAAAGCTAAATATAAATATTTCAAAAGGTAAAAAGCACATCAAATTACTAAAACTACTAAATGAAAATGAAAACAACATATACAAATTAAAAGCTCATTTAAAATATTAATAAATACCGTAATATTATGTTAATAATACTGAATAACACTGCACCTGATGCTGATATTTGGAAAAGCGGGGTGGATAATATAATGCTGCAGGGATATGGAACACAAATGAGATTGCTGACATGAAATGAATGGCTATTTTACACAATATTTATTTAAAATTCACAAAAAAATGGAAACAGAGACTGTTTCTTATTCATCAACAGCAAACTGAACTAGCACATCTGTTAATCAGCCTTATGGACATTGTTATTGGCTGATAATCTCAACAAGACCAGAGATCTGATCTATCAATAGCCTATACTGTGGAAGATTTGATTGAATGTAAACTGCAAAGTGTCATTTGAACCTGGTTCTTTATATGCATGACAAACAGGCTGCATGGTACTGTATATTCTGATTCTTTCATAATCTCTGTGCCAAACATAATAGTAGTTTGTGGAAAAAAAAGTAGAATTTGCATAAAGTGTGCACATACAGCAAGTTTTGAACATCTCCAAAGTATTGCGGTGTAAGTACACAGGCTGTCCTTGCTGTAAGAGTACAAAATCAATGACTCACACTGCATGCTGCTGTTTACAGACACTTCATAAGGTCTCCAGCATACATCATATCTCTTTATAAACGTCGAGCCCTGCTGCACACAGTTTCACACAGAGATTAACTACTTTAACTGACAGGCGAACACAATTTTTTCTTGCCATTGTCATGTATATGCAAATTTCATGTTTAAAGATCAAATGTGCCAAATACTCTGTGACCAAACCTTTAAGTATTGACTTATGTTACAATTTTGAATGTGGGAGTTTGTGCATTAAGTACATTTTTTTTTTAAGTTTATCTGTAAGCTTCTTCATGCAGGGTTTTGTTCATTTATATTTTTGACAAAAAAAGTCTGTTACCATGGTAAATTTTGGTTTATCAGTTGATAAAATCAGAGGACTTTAATAGACAGAGTCCAAAAAAGCATGTTTTTGCATATATGCTTTTATAGATAAACTGTTGTTCAAAAACTTGTGGTCGGTTAGATATTTTTTAAAAAGAAATTAACACTTTTATTTAGCAAGTATATATTAAAGTGAACAAAAGTGACAGTAAAGGCTTGTTTACAAAAATAAAATAAAAAAGAATATTTTTAATAAAACTTTCTGTTAATCAAAAAAAAAAAAAGTAATTCCACAAAAATATTAACACAATACAACATTGATAATAAAAATAAATATTATTTATTGATAGTAGAATGTTGTCATGTGACACTGAAGCAGATGAAAATTAACTTTGCCATCACAGGAATAAATTATATTATAAAATTTTTCTAAAATAAATAACAGTTCTTTTAAATTGCAATAATATTTTACAATATTACTGTGTTTACTGCATATTTAACTAAGTAAATGCAGCCTTGGCGAGCATAAATTCTTACTGTCCCCATAATTTTGATCAATATATGCAGGTTTTATTGAGAAGTTCACCAGCTCACAAAATAGAGACATCTTTTAAACATCATAAAGCTTATGAGAAAACAAATTGGACAAAATTACTATTAAAGTAGGCTTGTTTAAAGTTTCTAATCATAGAACATAAGATATCAGCCGTCCCACCTGCCTTCAACTTTCTCATTCACCAACCACATGATTATTTATTTTTTGTGACCTTCATGTATTGCCGAAATGTGTATGTAGAAACCTTGTACGTTTTGTGTGTTGACATTGTGATGCAACTAAGCAAGTTCCATATCCCAGAATGTCCTGTTGTGATGTAGGTCCAAGAAAATCCTTCCTGCCGGAGCCATCACATTGTTACAGGCAGCATGAAGTCTGAAATGAACGTCCTTGAGCCTCTGTATCTATATATTTGTATTTAATGACCCTTTTCCAATAAAGTCTGAAATCTTTGCGTATATGCAGTCTCAAGTCATTCCAGAACATTGAGCATACTTAAACAGCCAAAGGAACAATTCACATCAGACTAATTGATATCGACCAGAAGCAGCATAATTCAAACCTTTATTAAAAAGCTTTAAATTATGATACAATTATAATTTGGAGATGTATTCCTTATTTATAAAAATGTCAGGGTGCCTAAAAAGAATATTTACTCGAGCATATCTGTCATTCCATTTATAGTCAGGCAGTTTAAAGGAGAACAGCCTACAGCCAAAACGTTTAAATAATTTATGCACGAGCCATTCCTAAACCAATCAAATCAAAACGCGATGAGACGCTCCACCAATCAACATCAGTTTTCTCACATTCAACCAATCAGAACGCACGAACGCTGTTCCATCCTCACCAGGCCCTATCTGACTCAAACCGCGCCTACAACAGGGCCTGCCCTGAGTTCCTTTTTCAACCTTCACTGCGAGCGCGGTATCGAGAGGGGCACCTTCAAGTAGGGGTCGATAAAGAAGCACTTGTAATATTTATACACACATACGAGAACAATGTCTTTTCTCTCTATCAGCAGACTAGCCCCAAGGCTCCTCAGTTCAAAGGTAGGAAAGTTTTATTTTAACTCGAGTGAAAAAAAGCACAGGCTGCTACCGGTTAGCTTAGCTTAGCATAGATTACCTCAGTGATATACAGCTAGTAGTATGTCATATTTCGTATTAATAAACCATATCGAACATCTGTTTTAAGTACTAAATGCATGAAAAACGTTATGTTTATATCCCTCCCTGCTTAAGTCCTAAGTGTTTTCAAAACCTAATTAACTGACAACCTGTATAGCAATTTCAAGCAACATAGGCGGCCAAAAATATCGTCAAACGTAAAAATTTGGGGTTGAACTTTAGAAACTCACTGCAAACATTTTTTCAGACACAGCCAATGTAAAGGAATGTTTTATTTTTTTAATTGTGTTTTTGATCAGTTCAAAGATACCTGTTTAAGAAAGGCGTTATATTGTGGTTATTTTCATACGAGTTTCATCTGAAGTCCTTTCTGAAGTTAAGTAACACTTTAACCAGTTTTCCTTTGTTACACTGTAACTAAATTTGACCAGCCACTTTGACATGTGAGATCTGCACCTGTTTAGCCTGACAGATCAGTATTTTTGTTGTTTTATGTGGCTAATTTGACCTTCAGAATTGTCATTCATTTACTAATGGCCAGACAATAGTTTGCAAAGATGCTAGATCACTATAATTCACCATAATAGAGCTATATAAGGTTAGAGCAGAGTATACATCATACATTTTCAGTAGGATTTAAATGTGGTCATCCTCAAATTTAAAGCACCTCCCATCCTAAATTTTAATGTATAAAGTCCCAATATATGCTGTGACCAAATTTGATATATCTATGTAAAATAATTTATATTACTCTACATTAGCACCAAAGTGTTCTCAATATTACATTCGATTTTTTTTTTCTTTCTCATGATAGCACTGTACACTACTGTTTTGCTCTCTCTCCGTGGAACCTTGTGGGTCCCAAGAGCCCTGCTTAAAACCCCTGGTCTTGTTCATAAAAGCTCTTGTGATCATGTGCGATTATGGAAGTTGTGTAATGTGAGCACGAGTAGATTCCTGTATGATGACATGTTTGGCTTTGTGCTGCGTTTTGGCTTTTTCAATTTCCATACAAATTTTATTCCTCTATGAGGTTTTGTTCTTTGATTTTAAAAACTTCCTTGCCCTTGAGCAGTCTGTGTGACTGATGACGTTTAACAGCTGACTTGATTGTGATGTTGTTTCGCAAAATTGAGTGGAGGGTGTGTCAAAGGGCATGTGTGATCTTTAGAAACCGGAATCCTATCCTTATACTGTGTCAGTTGTGCTCTCATAAAATAACATTGTCTTTCATTGTTGTTGCTGTAGAGACAAAACCAATGACTCGCTTTCTGAACGACTTCATAGTAAAACAGGTTACTGTGCTCTTGCCATTCAGGGTTAATACTCCATTCACACTCCTAGATGACCTTTGTACACCATGAAGACTTTCTCAGCTTTTTTTCTGCTGTGTATGACACTGATGTAATTTGCTGATTGACAGTTCATAGGGGTGCCGGATGTGCATTTATGGACTGCACTTCCTTATTTAATTTTCTTTATTTCTTGGTTAGGAGTTGGACCTTCATTGTAAATACGGTGGACA
This sequence comes from Carassius auratus, assembly GCF_003368295.1. Lineage (NCBI taxonomy): Eukaryota > Metazoa > Chordata > Actinopteri > Cypriniformes > Cyprinidae > Carassius > Carassius auratus. The sequence continues at coordinate 16,220,653 of NC_039265.1, forward strand.
TTCGAAGCAGATAGGTTAAAATGACACTGCAGAGATTTGCTTGTATTTGTGAATGGATTGCTCTGCAGTGGTGGTACTGTAAAGTTCTGTTCCTCTTCAAGCATTCAGATGGGTGGACAAGCATGTCTGACCTGTCTGACACCGCTGTCCGCCTGTCATCTGCTTTGAGTATCGAAAACAACATGTTTTTGTCTAAACAACGTGCAGAGGAGTTATTCGAGCATTACCTGTCAGTCTTTCATGTTTTCCTTGCCTAAAGAAAGCTGACAAAGAGTCCTTTTTCTGTCCAGAAATTCCTCCATATGGTTTTTCTAGTAACCCCTGCTAACACATGGTCCTTGCGTCTATTCTGCATGTAGGCTTGCTCCGTATAATAGAACTGAGTCAAAGGTCATAGAACGGTCTAAGGCTGTCGTTCTCTGTGCTCTGCAACCTTTGTGACGGTCTTGTTACCTTGAAGGTCACTGTTATATAAGCATATATTGTAGGGCTGCACGATAAATCGCATGCAATATTTAATGCGCATCTAGGAAAAGAACAATCACATTTTCTTCAGAAAATGTAATGATACAGAGATTTTATTAAAATACATAATTACAAGATCTTTAATAGTTAACATTTTCTGTATATTACATTACATTATATCATATAGCAGGTTTAGAATTACATACCTTTATTTTAAATTGCAAAGCTAGTGAAATGTTGTAAATATTCACAAAAATATTAGAAATTATGCAAGTCTAGAAAATTAATCAGAAATGCTGTTATTATAATATGTTCTATTGCACATTTACCTCTAGTTCATGTAAAGTGTATTACTTTTGACAAGTCTGAAAGTATTCAGCTACTACAGAGACTTATTTAATCGCCCCCCTCTGCGCTCACACCGGGTTCAAGCTAACAGCTGTCGGTAGTCTCACCTTTCCCATAGATTACACGGCCGTAGACTTGCAGGAAGGTCAGAGACTAACAGTTACTTTATCAACTACAACACAAGCCGCCCTATAAATGAGCGTTTTTCTGTTCTCACAGCTACTGTATGTTGTTGTGTGTCAGTGAAATCTTGAGCTCTAGGGTAGAGTGACGGGTGTCTGGTGTCAGAGCACTGACCCACGTGGCGGTCAGGGGGCCCATCGTGTAGGAGGCGTTGGCTCTTGTACAGGAAGGAACAATCATTTATTCTGGAATGCATTTGTGATTTTTGTTTGTTTGTTTTGGATATGAAAGACACTTAAAATACAAAACCTATAAAATTCCAAAAAACATTATAGAAATATAAAATTATGAAATTACTACCAACATATAGGTATTTCACAACCTACAGCTTTATGTTAGAAACAAGCCCCCTTGTTATCTCCTGACATGTCTTGCCAATCTGACCCGGCTTTACGTCCGTGCTTGAGTCATTCTGCAGTGGCAGTTTCAAACCAGTCCTGCTGTGAGTCAATCAGACATGGTTCTTAATCTAAAGCTATATATAGACGTGAAGGATGTGTCTCGATGTAGGAAAGGGCTGGGCCAAGCGGATAAACTCATAACTCTTCCTGAAGCAATTCTGTAATAGAATTAGCAATTGGATCCGTTCACCTGTCTCTGCAGAATTAATTTTGTTCTGTTGCACCTGAGCTCCCTTTTTGTTACTGTGAAATATTGTCATTGTGTATGTCTTCGCTATAATTAAATTGCATTGAACCCCAAATAAGACAGTGATGAATGGCACAGTGGTAATAGTTCAAGATACGCTTCACCTCTGGTTGCTCTGGCAGTCTTTTCTGTCCAATAAATGTGCTGTAACTCTCTTAGACAAAAACAGCAGCTAATCAAGAAGTTGTTAGACATTATGATCAAAAAATGCCTTAAAGTTTTTGTTGTACTACATGTAGTATTCGTTGTATCTCCGTGTTTTCTGGGCTTTGACTTCAGAGCCCATTGAAAATATTTGATCCAGTAGTAGCTTGTGATTTGAATACAAAGACATTGGTAACGGATTATTTTTGCATTGTGCACCTGGGTCACCTGCCTTGCAGCTGTCAGCAGGCCTTCTGCAGTGAAATCTGACTTCTGGCCCAGGTTTTTTTGATGATCCACTTCCTCTGAGTCTGCAGTGAATTTTCAAAATAATATTTCTTTCTCTTCCAGAATGCAGCATGTCTCGTTGTGGCTGCCAGAAATGTCAGCGCATCCACGGTACGTATCCTGTCAAGCCTAGATCCACAATCACAACCAGAACCAGGCTTTAGATTTGAATAGCACTACAGAGATTCGATCATAGCATTGCTTATAATGGGAAGGTTGAGTCACATGAATCACATCTGGGGCTAATTTTTCTCAAAAAGCACTAGTTGCTAAATCTGTTTGTGCCTGATCCGGTAACCGAAAGCTGACCTATTTTCCCTGGATCTTATGCAGAATTTGAAAGACGTCCTGGCAGACCTCATCCCTAAAGAACAGAGCAGGATCAAGAACTTCAAACAGCAGCATGGCAAAACCACAATTGGTCAGATCACAGTGGACATGGTGAGAGAGACATCACTGCATTCACTGTGGGATTGATTTTATCTGTCATCACGTTAGGCTACATTAGTCAATTTGTAATAATTATAAGGCGCAGGGTTATTTTAAAGATTTGTGTTTATCATGTGATTAATTTTTTCTACCTTCTTAAGTACTCCATGTTGGAAATCACAGGCTTAAATGTAGGATTTCCAACTAGTGATCTCAGCCAGGTTGCATGTGATTTGACTGATGTCACAAGCAATCTTGCCTAACGTATCTGACCAGTCCGATCTCACATGATGTAGGGCTGCAAACCTCCACAAACACAGTAATATTTTTTGCCCTCTGACTGGATGGCGGTTTTGTCAAGGACCCTCAGGCAGTGGTGTGAGTGCTGCTGCTTTCATGGCCGCTGTTTCAGCTGAGTCATTTGGTCTTTGTCTCACTGCCAGTTATTCTATACTATAGATTAAACTGCACCTGAGGAGCATTATTACTGTCATATATGACACTAGATAATGTTTTTAATAATGTTTGAGTGCTGTTTTTGTTTTTGACAGGTTTATGGAGGAATGAGAGGCATGAAGGGTTTAGTGTATGAGACCTCTGTGCTCGACCCCGATGAGGTTAGTATGCACATACACACAATACCATGAATTGTAGCTTAAACCAGATTGCAATTAAATACAGTAATAAATTCCAAGATATATATTTTTTTGGTTTGTCACAATGTTATAGGTAACAAAATCATAAAAATGCTGGTGTTTACATTTTCTTTATTAATGATATTATCATTAATGGTTAAATAATGTTTTATTAATACTTCATTTATTAGTATTTGCCATACATACTATTTATAGGTAGTAATAATTAATTAATTACAAAGTCTAAATAAACTAAAAAGTCCTGTCTTTCATAATATCAATTGAGCCATCAGTCTGCAAATTGTAGCCTTGACATCTCAAATACACATTTTAGGTTGTGAAACTTGAATGCATGATGAAAGTTTACAGTTTCATGAAGGGTATCATTTGCACAATAATATGCTGCTGCTGTAAGCTAAAAATAGTAAGTGGCATGACCGTGCCTTGGATAAACATACATCGGTGTCAGTAGTTATCCCGCTAACCCATGAACCCTCTCAGAGTTCGAAGCCGCAGTGTTTATTTTATTCAGTGAAACACACTGACGCCATCCCTGCGTTTATCGATTGCATCCGTAGGGCATCCGTTTCCGTGGTTACAGCATTCCAGAGTGTCAGCAGCTGTTGCCCAAGGCTCCTGGTGGCGAGGAGCCACTGCCAGAGGGTCTGTTCTGGCTGCTGGTCACAGGACAGGTGCCCACTGAGGAGCAGGTGAGTGCCTAGAAGTTTGAGAATGTGCTCTGATGCAGGTGTCCTAATAACCTAGCATTTAAGTGCTTTGAAAAATTTGAACAGTGGTGCTTGTGGAAAAAAGTGGGTTTGAATCCAGCGTGCAACCTGGATTTTCTGATTCAATTTCCCTTATTTTTCCAGTTTTTTGCTAAAGTTACAAAAGGGCAGAAATAAAAATGCTTTCATATTTGCCCGTTTTAAAACCATGTGTATATATATCGCACTTCCTCTCATATAAGTGAAACAATGTAAATTCTAGTATTCTTGATCTTTTTTTACCAGCTTATGTGATTTGCAAGATTGTCATCTGTTTATATCTGTGACTCGTTATAGGCATATATTGATTGCTCTGATATTGACTGTTACTTTGTCTTGTTGGGATGTTAATCAAATCGTGGCCCTGAACAGGCAACCATAAATAATCTCTTTTCAAATATTTGTTGAATAAAACGAAAACTTTTAAGTAATTGAGGCTGTCTCAGTTGCTGTATTCATAGTTACATGCCACAAAAATATTTTGCCTTTTATTTAACTCTTTGTCGGCTGTTTTCTCAGGTGAATTGGTTGTCTAAGGAGTGGGCTAAGCGAGCGGCCCTTCCCTCTCATGTGGTCACCATGCTGGACAACTTCCCCACCAACCTGCACCCCATGTCTCAGTTCAGCGCCGCCGTCACCGCTCTGAACAGCGAGAGCAGTTTCGCCCGGGCGTACTCTGAGGGAGTTAACAAGGCCAAGTACTGGGAGGTGAGTCACTGAAAATATCTGTGCTAGTCACTTTAAAGGTGAAGTGTGTAATGATAAATACTATGACTGACTAAAACAACTCCTAAGATGTTTATTTGCTATGTAATGTGATTGAGTCATTCACAAGAATTCATGGCATCTCTGTGCAGTTTGTGTACGAGGACTCCATGGACTTGATCGCCAAGCTCCCCTGCGTGGCGGCTAAGATCTACCGTAATTTGTACCGTGAAGGAAGCAGCATCGGGGCCATCGACTCCAACCTGGACTGGTCACACAACTTCACCAACATGCTGGGCTACAGCGATCCACAGTTCACAGAACTCATGAGGCTCTACCTCACCATCCACAGGTGATGCCTTACAAAGTCCACTGGTTCATTCGAGGCAGTCGTTGGGAATGAGATCGGCTTGGACTTTTAACCTTTGTGATTGTCTTCTCTATGAAGAGTCAAGATTTTTACCTCAGCCTCAGGGAGAAAAGCACATTAGTGAAGCTAATGCATCTGATGTCTGTTCTCAAACGGGATCTTTCAGGCCACAAGTGCAATACAGCAAATTGGCTATTTGTAGAAGAACTGCTGCTATCTGAACCAAAAAAGAAAGTGAAAAGCATTAGCGTAAACAATCTGCTTCCTTGACAAGTTAGCAGTGTCTAGTAATTTTCTAGGGCTGCAGCTACCATTGATCAAACTGTGGATAAATAAATAATTGACAGATTTATCAAGATAAATGTTTAATATATAGCTATGTGGAATGGGACTTTGGACCAATGAGACCTGCAATCTGTGCTATCAAAGCTAGTTATCACTTTTACCGACTATTAAATGGATGAAATTAAGTACTTTAATATGGGGTTAAATAGGAATAAGAGTTTTATATATAATATTTTCCCCCTTTAAACCATTTTCTACAAATATATTGTCAAAATATGTTTCCCAAATGGTTACCAGAAATTCTCCCTTAATCAATAATAATGCTAAATTTTTAAACATCATGCACTTTAATTTAGAAAAATGATTGTGTGGTGCTTGATGGTTTATTGGTGTCTTTTTGTCTCCCTCTGATCAGTGACTAGACTATGCAGATTTTGTTCAGTCAGCAAGAAAACATGTTAGTGTACATCTTTTGTTAAGAGGGAAAGGGGAATGACTGTTTTAGGTTAGTGAATAAAGTATGCTCTCTTGCGGTTGTGTTAGTTTACTAGTCTTATCTAGTTTAGTGTCCTTTGACCGCAACCTTATCCTTTTGTGGGCTTTTCTTCCTTTTCAGTGACCATGAGGGTGGAAACGTCAGCGCGCACACTAGCCACCTGGTAGGCAGCGCCCTATCCGACCCCTACCTCTCCTTCAGCGCTGCTATGAATGGTCTGGCTGGACCCCTGCACGGACTGGCCAATCAGGTTTGAGATTTGTTGTGCTTCGTGTTGCACAGGACATATGCTTTGCATTTCTTACATTTCCTCCTCTGTCCTGTAGGAAGTGCTGGTGTGGCTGACAGCCCTGCAGAAGGAGCTCGGTGGCGAGGTGTCTGATGAGAAAATGAGAGATTACATTTGGAACACACTCAAATCAGGCAGAGTGAGGGCTTTTGATACATCTCCACTCACAAAAAAACTCAATGCAGATTGATCTAAATAATATGGATGATCATGTTTGTTTGTCTTTTGTGTCATTATTCAGGTGGTGCCAGGCTATGGCCACGCTGTTCTGAGGAAGACGGATCCCCGCTATACCTGTCAGCGTGAGTTTGCCCTCAAACACCTTCCCAATGACCCCATGTTCAAGCTGGTAGCTCAACTCTACAAGATCGTACCCAATGTGCTTCTGGAGCAGGGCAAGGCCAAGAACCCCTGGCCCAATGTAGATGCACACAGCGGAGTCCTGTTGCAAGTAAGTCACTAGAAACCAGCCAATAATACATATTAATTTGTGATTAAAAGTGTTTTACCATGGATCTGTGCTATTTTTGTCAAATGCTACTAAAATGTCTTGTGTGTGTGTGCCTTACTTTTCTTTAAATTATTTCTTGTTCAATTATTTGTAGCAAGCCAACCATGCATTGTATGGGTCTAAAAATTATTAGGATATGGAATAAAGATTATGTTCCGTGAAGATATTTTGTACATTTCCTACTGTAAATGTATTAACTTAATTTTTTATTAGTAATATACATTGCTCAGGACTTCATTTAGACCATTTTTAAAGGTGATTTTTCTCAGTATTTAGATTCTTTTTGCACCCTCAGATTCCAGATTTTCATATTGAGATGTATAAATCAGTTACATATTAAGTTAAATTTTTTCAGCTTGTTGTATTCATCATCTCCTGTTTTTACTCTTGTGTTTTGCAGTATTATGGCATGACTGAGATGAACTATTACACTGTGTTGTTTGGCGTATCCCGAGCTTTGGGTGTCCTCTCTCAGCTGGTGTGGAGCAGAGCGCTCGGCTTCCCTCTGGAGCGTCCAAAGTCCATGAGCACTGACGGACTCATGGCTCTGGTTGGGGCCAAATCAGGCTAGAGAGCGAGAGACCATGCCAGCGGAGTGGGGACAGGAAGGGGAAGAGCTTAATCTATTAGACACAAGTCCCCGGGCTAAGGGATTTAAAGAGACAGTACACTTTTAAGTTTCATCTAAAAAGGGCATTTGTTATTAACATAAGAGCAAGATTACACGTCCCATTTACATGTTTATTAGTCTTTCATTCCCAAAATGCACATTTAAAGCTACTTTATCACGAGAAATGTGTAGACGCATTACACAGTCACTGCTTGCGAACGCTCCTTTTAAGTTTTCCCACTAATTTTTACGACCGTATGACGCAGCTATGGAGGTAATGAGGTGGTTTGATGAAGAAGGCTGTGTTATCGTCCAAGAACACAGCCGAGAGTGATATTTCTTTCCAGAAATCACCGCTCTCCTTATTTAAACCAATAAAGATTATTAAATACTAGTTCAGAAAAGTCAGTTCACCTTATATAGAAATAAACCCTTAACCTTGGCTCTCACACCAATTATCAGTTTTAGTCTTGTATTTTTACTTTCCTAAGGTCAGATGTTCACATGAGCCTCTGTTTGTGTGAGGAAATGAATTGTCAAAGCCCTGCTCTGAGCCTGTCAGATAATTCGACAAAGTTTGACTAGGCGTTCCACTAGTTTCTCCTTGTAAGAGCACTCCACGATGGCAATACGGTCCTCTCTCAATAGAATTGATTCTATGAGTTCAGTTCAACTTGGGAAGCTTGTACATTTGTTTAAAAGGGTACTGCCCCTTTAAGTTATCTCTCACATTGCTCTCTGACTTCAACCAATCGTCTTCATCTTCCTGTCTGTTGTTTGGAAGCACGTGTGGTGCCCTCTTTATTTGAAATGCCCAGTCCTTTATTTCATCAGCGGACATATTGGCTTTGATTTGTTGAAGGTTTGTGTCATTCACAGTTAAGTTATTGTAGTCGCAGGTGATTCGTGTACCAACTTGAGAGCAAGTCAAATTTGTGGCGTTTTATTTGTGCATTCATCCAATAGTGCTCACAATCTGCTACTTTTTACCTATTTCAAGTTTTAGTGCCCCCCCACCCCCCCAGTGTTTTGAAGAATGATGTATAAAGAGAAAAGCTATAATTTTGTGTAGGTATACATAAGTTGTGGTTTTATTTATTCATGTAAATATAGCTTTGAATGTATGAACTACATATCAAAACACTCTCAGCATCCCTGTTAGTCAAACTACTTATCTGTAATGACTCGCTTAACTCTTTATTTTAAGTAAAGTGTACCTTTAATATAATTTAAAACATGACTTGTGCATGTACTGCTGTGACGCACACGGGTCCTGGTCTCTTGCACGCCTGCTCTCAGGATGTTTTTTTGGATAATCTAGCAGCTATTTTAGCTAGTCGGTCCATAAGCACTCCATTAACTCGATGGCACTTTTCCCCCCAATCATCATTTCCCACTTATCTAATAGCGTGAGAAGAATAGTCTGGTTTGCTGTGCCCTTTACTAGTGTGACTGTTTTCATCATAATGTACATGATTGGTTTATGCGATGTCGGGTTAATTTAAATAATGAGGAATGTGAATATGGAGATGGTTGGTTGAAGTCGGATCCACCAGGGGAAATGGGGAGGGGAATGAGAATGGGGGTGGGTGCGGGGGGGTATGGTCTGGATTGATTGGGGAAAAGAAGCTTATGTGAACAAAAAGAAAAATTGGGAAAACGTGACAAAAAAAGGAAAACCAATAAATGTTTTTAACAAACCCTTGAGGCATTTTCTTTTTTTTTCTGCTCTTTCACTCCGTGACTGCACAAGATTACTCTTGATATTAACCAAATTTGGTCATATCCTTATATTGAGCTGTCCATAATGTAAACGCCAATGTAAACTTGTTAATCTAAATCAAACTTCTGGTTATTAGAAACACAAATAAGAGTGAACACTTAGAAATACAGGTTGGTTGTGGTTTAATGAAGTGGTTTCCTTTACCATCCATGAAACCTTTTGGTATATTGCTTTACAATTCCAAATTGGTATGTATTTGGAAAGTCCATATTCAAATTAAAGCAATCTGGGCACTGTGCAATAGTTTTAAATAACTGACTTTTTTTCTGAAAGAACAATGACAAAAACAAAAGTGTTGTAATGAACTAAAACTAATGAAATTGTTTTTGGTAATTGTAATAAAGATTTAAAATATTGCCTGGGCAGTAAAATTAAGTATTACCATAAGTTGAAATACTAAAGTTACTCGAACTGAATTAAACATAACTCTATATAGAAACAGAAATAAATGTAAAATTTTAAGTGAAAAAAAAACATCTATATATATATATTTTTTTTATTTTTAAAAATCTAAATGTTATAGAAATATTATTATGGTGTATAAATAGTACTTAAAACTGCATTGGATTAAAAAAATATATCAAAATATCTTTGTTACACATAGGATATTAACAAATACATGTTTGGAAAGAATGTGTTGAGTGAATGATGTCAGAATTTACATTTTTATTCTGTAAACGATGTGCACAAAAAACATGGTTATTACTCCAATGATGGCCTGATGAATTGTCTTAAGATCTATGTATGGTCATTCTTTATTGGATCAGTTTTGTGTTCAGATCTGCATGGAAAAGCATGAATAAGAAACTCCACTATAGTCTATCACCCTGTTATAAATACATGACCCACATACCACCACCTTCCTCAGATTTCCTCCACTACTGCTTTCACTTTGTGTTCTTTGTTCCCTGGTGCTGCACCACCGATACGTTTTCACAAGCACTCATGTGTCTCCTCAACACTGAATTCAATCAGAAAACTACCACTTTGAGCTAAGAAACCATTGACAAAAGTGTGCAAATCAAGTTTAAATATTCAAAGTAGGAAATCAGCCTCCTGATAAATCTCAAGCAGTTCAAGTAAACACACCGAAAGAAGTTTGGAAATAAATTTATAGATTCTAAAATGAAAAGAAATGCTTGTGCAAGGTTATAAACACTAACGACAGGCCTGTTGAGAGAGAATTAAGGTTTACCAAGCACACAACATTCATTTCAGAGAGAATTTGTTCCTAGAATTGTGCTCTTGCTCTTATAAAGCACTTCTCATCTCTTTGGTTCCTATTCACAGTTCTTCAACCAAACATTCTCACTTAACAGACATCTAACAAAGTCTTTATATGATAGATCCTAGAAATCTACGAATGGTGACTATTTCCACGGAAGACTTTTAGACAGGCGTTTGATACAGCACAAATAAATGATCAATGGACAATTTTTGAAAATCACGTTACTTAAAGTCATTTAAAAATGCCATGAGCACTAAGATAAGGCTTTGGAATGGCTGAAAATCTCATAAAATAAAATGTTGAAAAAAAGCAAAAAAATGTCTGCTATGCATCTGTAGCTTATCTGAAGCTTAGCCAGCTAATACTGTAGCTTTTCAAGAAATCACAAACAATACACAAACATACAGTAGTGTTTATACATTAACGTACCAACAAATAAGAAATGGCACAGTCTACATGAACAGGCACACACTAAGATCACGATTAGTGAACAACAGGCCGAATCCGTATATTTCTTTCATTCGAATTTCTCTAAAGCCCTGAGTTTGCATCCAAAGGAAGCAAAAGCATGCTAAATACAATTCCTTCTTTACAATCCACTACTTTTACAAATGTTTTTGTTATCTGTGAGGATAAATATTTTGGCGAGAGAAATATTTGACGTCACTCTAACTGTATAATTCATTTTTATTATATTTACAGTCGTGTTTGGAGTCACACACCTCTGAGTGTGACTTCTTGAGATGAATATTATAAATTCAGTGCAGTGTGGAAGTCAAGCAGGTCACTGTGAGCAGGATCATATTCAAGCAATTTGAATTCATATCTAGTTATATAAAGATTCATTTTAGAAGGACTATTCTGGGATGTTCTGTGCCCTTGCATGCTGTTGATTACCACAAATACTGACTTAAAACCATAAATTAAACAGCTGCACAAATGCAAGGGGAAAGTAAACAATGCCTGTGCTGTACATGTTTTATTGTTTGTTTTAAAAAGCTGAGGTACCAATCGAAACCATTTTGTGTGGCAATCAACAGTGTGCGACAGATTTCACCTAAAATATTATTTTCAGCTTCAGTACTAAGTCAGATTTGGCCTCAATAAAGTAAACAAGATGAAACCGTAATGAAACGCCCAAGTTCTTCACCTCAACTTTCAAATCTTACCTGTCAGAGCTGCAATAATCAATTCATCTTCATTCACGGTCAAAAAGCAAACAAAAAAATTGATGGTGAACTGAAATCTTGGGTAAGTAAATGGTATCTATCGTACCATCCCAGTGGATCTGATTTATCATGTGATAACCATCTAAAGAGTTTTGGGAGTTCCAGATGCAGGTGAGTCCCGTGTGAAGGTGCACCTCATGTTTGATGGACCTCGTGAAACATGAGCTCGCGGGGTATCCTCGTCTCGGGTCCGTAGAGTTTGCCCGCTCGCCGCTCAAACGCCGCCACCATCTGCTTCACCACCTCATCGAAAAACACAGTCGCTAACTGTGAATGCAGCAATGAACGGAACTCAAACGAGACCTGAGGAAAAAATACATATTGTGAGTTTACTTCTTATCAAACACTGAGTGTTATTGCAAACTAAAACGTATATACATATTTATATATTTTGCTGGGCAACAATCGTGATTAATCGCATCAAAAATAAAAGTTTTTGTTTATATATGTGTGTGTACTGTGTATATTTATTATGTATATATAAAAGACACATAATGTATATATTTTTTAAGTATTTACATGTATATATTTATATTCATGTAATTTATAATATATATATATATATATATATATATATATATATATATATAAATATATTTAATATGTAAACAAAATGTTTTTCTGAAATATATACATGCATGTGTATTTAGATTACATAATAAATAAACACAGTACACACACATATCTTATGTACATAAAACATTTTATTTTGGTTGGGATTAATCTCAATTAATTGTGGTAATCTTATATTGTAATCTCAATTAATTGTTGACCAGCACCAATAACATGAAAAAAAAAAACTTAAGTGAAATAAAATTAAATACTAAAAATTTTTTTCTTAATTTATTGCAGTTAGTTGGCAAGTTTCTAATTTTCAGTTTAAGGTGAAATATTAAAATTACTAATAGAAGCTAAATAGACATGAAAAAAAAAAACATCTATTGACTGATAAAACAAAAAGAAAAAATACAACAAAATTTACAAAAACTTAAACAGCAACAAATCAAATAAAAGCTAAACACATTTTTAAAAAACAAAACAAATGCAACAACAACAAAAAAAGATCTCTTAAACTTCTGAAACTAAGACTGGAATAAAAATAAAAGGTAAACTGTCGTGTTTAAATTATATCTGACAAAAAAAAAACAAGCAACAAAATTTACTAAAACATACTAAAATTAAAATGAAAGAATATAAAACAACTAATTAAAAATATGAATGGACACTAAGGTAAACTGAAATACTGTCTGATGTATGTTTTTGGTTTTGTCTGATTAAAATGTATGAAAGTCTTGCATGTTTGAGGAGCTGTATACTGATTTTAGCCCCTGAAATTGTGCAGAACTCTCTGTTTTACATTCTGCAAGCTTGTCAGACCTAGCAACAGTAACCAAGGGGGGTGGAGCTTAGCGAAGGGTCAGCTGGAAGCAAACGTCTGTAAATGATACTCACAGAGAAGTCTACGGTGCATGTGCGAGGATAGCCAGGAATACCGGGACTAAACCGCCAAATTGTCTCTAAATGGTTGAAGAGTTTACCGTCCGAACACACCGCCTGAAATGTTGAACAGAATTATTTACAAAATTGGTGTTTCCTTGCATTTCATTGCTGATGTAGAGCACACAGAAGGCTTACTTTGACCAGATGTGGACGGACGTGGCTTATCATTGAAGTGTATCGCTCAACAACCGGAGGGAAGCCCACTTCCAGCTGAGCTTTGGCATGACCGGCTCTTTTCATGATGGTCTGGGACTTTTTACACCACGGTACAAAGTGTTTGTAGTCATCCACGTTGGCTACCACATCATACATCTCTTGCATTGAGTACCTAAACACCAAAATACAGGTACATCTTCATCATTTTAGAATCAAGTTGAAATAAATACAGCTGTGTTCATTTTTTACTTAACACCACAAACCTTGCCCTCATCCTCCTTGAGAAAAAAAAGATGATGTCACTGCTCAGGATCAGACAGTAGTCTACTTACCCTAGTATTCTCCTCTCTGAATACTCTTTTCTCTTATTGGTGAGGCTGATGAAAGATCTCCTGTGATGAGTGGGAGTCAAATCCACTTCCGAGAGACAGAGGGCGCGCGGATGACGGGTCATCAAGATCCCGCAGGAGGACAGGTGTCTGACATACAAAAAACACACAAGATTCTGATCAACACAATACATACAGGAATGCTCTGCGATTATTGTACCATCATACTATGGTACTAAATTATGAGTGTGTTTCATATATTGTGAAATTTCAAACAAATGACCATGGTACAGGTCCAAAAAGATGATGTTACCATGGTATCATGCATCTCCACATAAGCCATGCTTCAAGATGTATGTGATCTACAGTCATTTTAAGCACTTTTTGAATCTTCCCCTGCAGCCAGTTAACATAGAGACCATGAAATCCTCCTTTGCTTCTTGTTACTACTTTAAAATCTTAATAATTCTACTAGAGTAAGAATAAAAAGCTGCCAGACAGCTGTGCCTGTGCGAAGTTCTCAGTGTTTTATTGTAACAATAACTCTAATAATTCTGGTATTTCTGAAACTGCATTTTCTAAATGTACATAGAAAAACTGATAATCAAGCGTTTTATCCATTTCTAAACTCTTGTAGGGGTTAACACAAAATGTATTGTAAAATTCTACAATATCATAGAAATATTTGTTTAAAATAATTGTTGCTTGCATTTCAATTCTTTTTATGTATTCTAGTTTTTATGTCTCTTCCTTTCCATTCTTGATTCTATATCTTGACTATATCTTAAAACATTTTTTTTTTGTTTACATTTGTATTCTTTTATTTTTCATTTACATTCCTGTCTATTTTAGGTTCTATATCGAGCATTTTTTAATAAACAGTGATAGAATTTTCGATTATAATAAACAATATCAAATATCATTTTAACCCACTTATATCGTTATTAAAATAAAATTGTGTATATATGTCACAATTCAAATACATAGGTATTTTAATAAGCTTTTGGCTATGACACCCCACAATTTTTCAGTTATAGTCGTAGTAATTATGTGGTTTTTTTTGGGGAGGGGGGGGGGGGGGGTTTACCAGCTGGCTTTTTTCCAATATTTGTTCAGCGATGTGATGCATCCTTCATTCATTCAGTAGTAGTCTGACATTTTTATGTTTACACAATACATTGCACTGAAAGCGGTATTTCACCTGATGGGCCAGTGCTGTATTCTCTCTCTGTATTTATTCGGGCTGCTGGGGCGACACGGTCCGACCGTCGCTATTTCCAGAAACTCACTGAATGTCCGCACACCCATCGGGATCCGCCGGGCGTTTCCTGACACGGCCATCAAAGACAGAGCTTCACCTATTCAGTCTGTGTAAAATGATTACGATTAATCTCGAATAGCACGATTAACACAGTAATAAGACAGCGCTTGCTGTCATCTCTAGGAGTAAACGAGTAGGCGGTTGTTCAGTGACCAAACCCACGCGATGCGTTAAATCCGAGGAAGTGCAAAAATCATATTTCGACTTCTAGAGAATCATCTACTGAAACAATAGCCCTTTCGCCTGCGATTGCGCTGAAACCGATTGGGGTTAAACCGGTGAAGCTTTCATAAGCTGCCGGTGTGTGGTACAGACTGTTCTGATGGAGCAGCGTGCAGCCGCCGCCAACAGGACCGGAGGAGGACAGAATGACACATATGGGACACAATCAGGATGATTTCATGTCTAAACATTCGCATTTTATTTGAATCAGGGTAATAAATGATATGGGTGCATAAAACCAATGACAACAATGAACAGATATTAATAATCCCAGTAAGAGGGGTGTCATTTCACTCCACCTCACTAGAGGAAGATGTTGTGGGGTTTGTGCACATTTCATAATAAAGGTCTAGGCTCGAATAAATTGAATAAATTATAAAAAAGACAGAAATTTAAAACGTCAATAAATACTATGTATATTGTAATTTGTATATTGTATATGTTTTTTAGTTTTAGTAATTTTAATAGTGTTGTTTGTACATTTATATATTTTTTCCGTTTAAGTGCTTAGGTTTTTCATCTATTTAATATTTTATGTTATTTGTTTTCGCTTTATTACGATTAACAAAAACATACGTTCTCGTTTTAGTTTACAACAACACCGCCCCCTTAATGTAAACACTTAATAAATGCTCTTGATGAATTGAAAATGAAACGTCTAAATTGTTATAAGGCAGTCTTTCATGTGCCCTTTTATAAATCAGCTGATAATAAATTAGACTATATGGAAATATGGTTTTAATTTAATTTTATACTCACGCTTATTTATGTAGTAAACGCGTAGGGCATGATGGGAATTGTAGTTCTTCACACTGCCTTGCGTTAAGCTTAGAAGAAGCGCGTGGAAGTTGAAGTGAAAGTCCGTGTGCGTTCAACCACACAATTCCTCGCGTTTTGCGTTTATGAACCTGCAAACAGCTGCTGTAATTTCCACATAGATGTGCGAGAAACCTATTTTGTGTGAGACAAAGTCCTCGGGCGGGTAAGTTTGTCTGTGAGTTGCATGTAAACAGCATAGCAAAACAACTAGCAAACTCTTCCTGTTTCAGTGCTACAGCGATACTGCATGGAGTTGCGATGGGTGTCTTCATTTTATAGCCAAGAACATCAGTTTGTTTCATTATTTTAAATTTTATTATTTTATCCTGGTTAATTATGTAAACTGGTTCTATTAAAACCTTGTAGTTGTGTGTGTGTGTGTGTGTGTGTGTGTGTGTGTTCTATCTATCTATCTATCTATCTATCTATCTATCGATATATGCAATACAATGTTATATTAAAAGCCATTTTTGAATTGAAAATGAATTAGAAAATTAAAAGAATTGAATTTAAATGGAGTCAATTTGATTTACTTATTTTTTTTTATTTCCTTTTAGGAATATGGATTCTGTACATTGCTGGAATGGAGCAAAAGGTGACCAGATACCCACTAGGACTAGACCCATGTCAGAAACCTTATCTAAACTGGCCCAACTGATCACTTGCATCGAGTACAAACCAAAACAACAGCGGTCTTCCTTTATCTGCAAAGAGTGCGGCGACAAATTCTCCGACCAGAAGAGTCTTGAGTGTCACCAGAAAAGAGAGCACGCCCTGCAAAAGCTCCACGGCTGTCAACACTGTGGCCAAAAATTTGCTTTGCTCTCTAGTTTGCAGCTACACAAATGCTCTCACGCCTCATCCATGTGCCAGACATGCATGGGGAAACCTCAGAGGGGTTCTTCTTGCCCTTCCTGCGGGACAGAATCTTCAGAAGATCCCTTCTATCATGACAATAGCCCCTATGCGTGCGCTCCATGCGGACAAGCCTTCAGCCACAAGCAAGAGCTGCTGCACCACCAGCAGGCCGGAGGCTGTCAGCCCGCCCAGACTCTCAAACCTCCTCCACCTTCAAATGCCTCCTTGCCTCCGTCTCCTCCAAGCGTTAACTCATCTCCTACCACATGCACTTTGTGCCACAAAACGTTCCGTTCTTCTGCTGGACTTGGTTGCCACATGCGCTTTTCCGATGCGCACATGAAAAGCAGCTCAGAGATGAAAACAGATGGCATTGTAAGTACACTGAGGAAGAAGAGGAAGAAGAAGAAGAAGGACGAGGAGGAGACTGATACGGGGGACGAGGGGGAGGAAGACGAAGTTCTCATCTCAAGTACATCATTTCCATGCCGTTCCTGTGACAAATCATTTCCTAAGACATCACTCCTCCACCAGCACAGGAAAGAGGAACACCGGCGGGAGATAAAGGTGAGGAAACTGCAGCGAACCTCTTTGAAGACCACCAGGCAAAGACGGAAAGGTGAAACATATCCATGCCTCCATTGTGGAAAAGAGTTCCTGCACCATCTGACGCGTCGGGCGCATTTTAGACACTACAGCTCTCACCATCAGACCCACCTCGAGCTGAGTAGCAAATCATCCGCCGCTGGCGCAACCAGGTTCCACCCAAAGGCAGCTAAGGAGCTCAGACCTACCCTAGGAAAAAGACCAAGAGGTAGACCTAGGACCAAGAATCTACCGGTTTTGATGGAAACCAAGCAAACGGAAGAAGAGGAAACGGATGAGCTGGATGATAGTGATGAAGACGAGGATGCCGAGTATCCTTGTACTTCATGCGACCAGGTCTTTAGCTCCAAAGCTAAGCTGCATGTGCATGAGAAAGTCCATGAGGAGTTCCCTGAGGAAGTCCCAGAGGAACGCCCTCCACCAGCCGACACGTGCAGGAGTTGTAGTGTGTGTACAGGTGGGATTCCCCTCGCTGAGATTCCTGAAGATTGTGAAAAAGTCTATCACTGTGTGCCTTGTGCCGAGGCGTTCATAGCCCTGAATGCTTTTCTCGAGCACTGCCAGACGCATCTGATACGTGAACATGAAGATGAATTCAGTGATAATTAAAAGAGCTTCCTTTTTTTTTTTTTAAGGAATTGTTCACTCAAAAAAAAAACAAAATCTAATTTTCTCACCATCATATTCTAATCATGTTAACTGTTAGTATTTTTTTTTTACAAAACATACTTGTTTTTTTTTTTAAGAACAATTGCATACATTAGACAAAAACCACCTTAAAAGTGCTTCTGAAAAAAAGTGAATATTCTTTGCATTTTTGTGTATGCATATACATATAATTATGGAATTGAAATTATTTGGTGAACTATTCCTTTAAGAATGAAATCTTTGGAATCATTTACTCACTCTAATGTCGTGGAACACAAAAGAAAAACATTGGTAACCAAAACGTTTCGATTCCCATTGATTTCCATTATATATTTGTCCATTTAATGGAAGTCAATTTCAACTAAAACTATTACAGACATTTTTCAAATTATCATCTTGTATGTTCCACATAAACATGCTGACATAAGGGCGAGTAAATGATGACAGGGTTTATGTTTTTGGGTGAACCTTTAAGGGCAGGAAAATCAGTCTGCAG
Source organism: Carassius auratus (assembly GCF_003368295.1). Lineage (NCBI taxonomy): Eukaryota > Metazoa > Chordata > Actinopteri > Cypriniformes > Cyprinidae > Carassius > Carassius auratus. The sequence continues at coordinate 16,239,021 of NC_039265.1, forward strand.
ATGTTCAGGCTATCAGAAATACATTCATCAGGCATTTTTGGTTTTGGTAAACTGTCTGAATATTAATACGCTTTTTTACAGGTCTTGATTTCTGTGGTTCGTGAGGTATAATGTTGTTTACAGGGATACTCACTTCCACCAATCTGAGCCAAACTGCCAGAAAAATAATAGAGGCCTTTGATAAGATCGACAAGCCAGATACGGGTACCTAATGAAAACCACTTCAACTCAGTGCATGTTTCTGCTTCAGGTCAATGTTCTCCGTACCTCTATACCCGTGTAGAAGTCATATCCATTATGTTACTGTGAGAATATGGTGAATTTAATATTTTGACATAAACATACGTGTTTTCGAGATGGCCAGTGCCTTGCTGAAACACAAAACCTGCTTTATGTATGTGCTGCTGCTTGTGATCTTTCAAGTTGGAGGATATAATATCTTTGTATCTGCTAGATTCGGCTACTGAAGTGTTTCAGCTTGTTTTATTATATAGCATTTTACTTACATTGAGAAGTTTGTGTTTCCTAAACTAAATGAAACAAAGTAAGCCTTATTCTTATAAAGTTGTAGAAGCTTTACAGATAGTAGCATGCCTTATATGCATTATATTCTATGCTATCAGACCAAATATTGCTAGTTTAATTTCATAACTTTCTTACTAGACTGGATGAGTGAATCATGTGATAATATGAAAACTCAGATTAGGTGACTAACAAGTCCATTTTATTGTTTAATTTGTATATCAGGGGTCCTTAACCTTTAATAATCTTCATTTGTTTCTGATGTTTTATATAACATTGCTAACATTTTCATTTTTTTTCAGCTTTGTTTTTTTGCACTGACTTTTTTTTTTTTGTCTTTGAACACTGTGTAAATTTCACTTTATGATTCAAATTTTAAATGATGTGGTGCAAAAGTGTAAGTGCAAATATAACTATATCCCCCATTAATCTAATAGTTTATTAAGAATATATACTGGAGGCTTTTTAAATTTAGTTTTCAACATTACTGTCTGGGTGTGTTTACCGTACTTGCGGCTACCTCCAGTATCACCTGCTTTGTCCCAAGATGTGATTTTTTTTTTTCTTTGGAAGAATATTTGTCAGAAAACTTACCTCATGTTACACGTTGCATTGGCATTGTTTTTGAATAAATTGTTTAAAAAGGTTTGTTAGTTTTTGCTGTTATTTTCGTAGCTTTAAAAAAAACACACACACCAGTAGCCCAAATGTGGCATTAAAGTTTGAGGTTGAATATATTGGTTTTCCTAAAGAAAAAGCAAAATTACGTTGTGCAATGTTATTGAAGTTCACCCTCCGCTACAGTAGGGGGCGATATGGCACACGATGACAAGTTTTAAAAAAAATCCCGCGACCTAGTACGCCACTTCCGCTACTGTTCATAAATAGTTTGAAACGTGTTTAAAACGTTTTTGTGGAAAAGTGTTGATATAACGAAATAAACATGAGCAAAGCACACCCACCCGAGTTGAAAAAGTAAGTATTTCAAGCCTTTTGTTGTTTGTGATTGTAAATCTATTAGAAATGCGTTGAATGTGAGCATAGCGTTATTCTGCTCGCACTAGGCGGTTTGTCTGCATTTATTGAACAACGAACTTACATAATATTATTAAAATTTAACCCGGAAAACCCACTTGCTATTTCATTTTGTTACAGTTTAGTATGAATTAGGTTTAAATGTTTGGTCCAGTATCTGTAAACCAGTGCCTGTGTTGTTCTTGTCTTATAGGTTTATGGACAAGAAGCTTTCACGTGAGTATATACAAGATTTTCTCACAAAATATTGTCCAGTAAAAGAAAAGTATATGAAATCTGTGAATCTCCATAATAATATCCTAGAAATATTTAACTTCAACAGTATGTGATTTGTAACTTGTCTATGGATGTTCTTCTTATAAACCCGGATGATAACTCAGTTCTGAATCTCTGTCTATACTGTGTGTGGGTTTCTTCTATAAAGATGTTGTTTCCATGCACCCTTTCAGTGAAGCTCAATGGTGGCCGTCATGTTCAGGGCATCTTGCGTGGATTTGATCCCTTCATGAATCTGGTCGTGGATGACTCGATAGAAATGGCTCCTGGAGGACAAATGAACTCCATTGGGATGGTGGTCAGTACTTAAGATCATAGTCTGTTATCAAACCAAATACATAACTTATGGTGAAACAAAAGTAAATGGCACAAATATAATGTAGATTGACATTATGTTCAGGTAATAGTTCTATTGTTATATTTAACTTATATTATTATCATATCATATTTATTTTTATTATGTCTTTTTTTATTGTATAGCTGTATTTTATATTTGATCTAGATTTTTAGGCTCTAGTATTATTGTTATCTGTATGCACAAAGGGTCTGAGAGTAACGCAATTTCAATTCTCTGTATGTATTTACTGTACATGTGGAAGAATTGACAATAAAGCAGACTTGACTTGATATTCAGTATATCATTTAAAGATCTGTGATGTGATGGGTTTTGTTCTGTGCAGTGATGATTGTTCTTTTGTGTCTCTTCAGGTGATCAGAGGAAACAGTATTATTATGTTGGAGGCTCTTGAACGAGTATGAGGACGATGCCCTCTTTCTTTTCCTGCATTTTTTTTTTGTATACAGCAAATGTGAAAAAAAAACTAATTCTCATTTATGTTCACAACACTTTATTAAAGCCAAACACTTTGATTCTGTTAAAGTATTGTTTTATAAACAACTTTCTTGTTTTTATGTACATTACTATGTCTGTAGAAATTGTGTACACAATTCATACATTTTTGTGAATAAATTGACTATGGTGTGATTAATCCAAACTCTTTCTGTAATTCACTTTTCATTAATATTTAATATTCAAACTGTGTCAACATTTTCATTGCCTTGGTAGCTGTATGCATTTGAACAAATCAATAATCATGACTTGTTAGGATTTCAAAGAGCTGTAAAATTTGCCAGAAAACTGAAACCTACACGTAGTCCTTGTCTAATCTAGCAGTATTAGATATCTTTTTCTGTTGCCCGTAATAGAACAGGATATAATAAAAAATGTATTGATCCAAAAAAACAAATTCTGTTTAAAAATGTCTGCAATAAATAAAAAAAATATATTCGTTTGTTGTTTTCGAAATGCTGACGGTACACTTTACTTTTCAGCGCTGTGTTGTTTGATGGCTTTATTTACCAAGCGTAGGTAAAACGCAATCAATCGTCTGATGCGAGACTTTTATTTTGTCGGAGAGTAGACCGGATTCGCCCGTGACGTCACGCTGCTAGTGCATGTGCGCGTGCACTGAGGCGGAGTGGAGAGTAGTGATGTCGGAGGAGGTTGGGAGGAAAGTGCAGGCGGTGGTGGACCGGGTGAATCAAGCGGTTTCCCGGCGCCCGAAGGTCGGTTTTCATCGCTTACTTTTGAATTGGAACCCTAACAATATATTCTTGAAACGCTAATAAAAACAAACTATCCACTCGTGCTCATCGTGTGGTAATGGCAGGGTTATGTAATTTGTTCAACCTTTACACACATGCGAGCTCCATATAGTAACAAGGGATGATTGACAGCTGGTTAAATATAGCTAATTTGAAATTATGAAAGTGTTGGAAGATATTCAGAATGAATGACTGTATTACATTTGAATAATGAATGAATGCATGTTGAATGGAATATGTGATTCTCGGCAGTCACACTCCTGCAAATGAAATCTGCACGACATGAGCCAGTTACATGCACTTAAAACTCTGACATTACATCGAGTCCTTACATTTTACTGTGTACACAAGGAGCATTGTCACGCGAAGATTTTAAGTTGGATGGTTTTTAAAATAAATCATATGTTAATCACTGATTTGTTATTGTGTGTACAGTTGTGGCCAAAATTAGTATACACTAGTATTTTTTTAAGTTGGTTATTTCTATCTTTTGCTGTATTGTGTCAGTAGGAAATATCAGTTTACATTTTCAAACATTCATTTAGCCTTTAATTGTAATAATCCAGTGAGATTTTTGTCTGACAGCAGCCAGTGCTCCACACAGAGATCTGATCTGATCTGATCATCATCAGAAACAAAACAAACTGAGACAGACTCAACTGACTCAGAACTGTGAGAAACGTCTCCAAGACGGCTTCAAGAAACCTTCCTGCAAAGCTACAGCACTGTGCAAAGTTTTAGGCACTGAAATAATAAATCATTTTCTTTATCAATTAACTTATATTAACTAAATGACATTTGACATCAACATTTGGTGTGAGCGTCCTTTGCATTTATAGCAGCTTTTGACCGAGGTGCAGTTGTGCATAGTTTTTCAGGGAGCTTTGCAGGAAGGTTTCTTGAAGCATTTTAGAGAGCACTGGCTGCTGTCAGACTAAAATCTCACTGGATTATTACAATTAATGGCAAAATGAATATTTGGGAAATGTAAACTGACATTTTCTACTGAAATCTGACGTAAAACAATTTTTAGCTGGTGAAAATATTAGTGTTCTAATAATTTTGGCCACCACTGTATATGTTGTATAATCTGTATATATTGTATATTAAGAAACAATATTTAACATAAAATATCAGATCTAGCAGAAAATAATTAATTCTAGTTGGGCAAATATTGTATTAAGAAAAAGTTTATTTCCAATGCTGCTCTTATACACTAAGCAGTAAGCTTAGAGACAGGATTTTACTTTTCTCTTGCAGACGTTACCATGTATAGCCCCTCGTCTGGTAGCGGTTAGTAAGACTAAACCACCAGAGATGGTGGTGGAGGCTTACAAACATGGACAACGAAACTTTGGAGAGAATTATGTGAGTATATAAATAAGCATGCATGTTTTGAAGCTTGGTCACGTATTTCATATTAAATATCCCCTTTCTCCACAGGTAAATGAACTTGTTGAGAAAGCTTCCCATCCCCTGGTATGATGAAGTCAGACAAATTGACATGTATTTGAGTTGTTTTTGATCAAACGTCTTGATCAGTGCAAAACATGTTTGTAGGTTGTCTCATCATGTCCTGAAATTAAATGGCATTTCATCGGTCATCTGCAAAAGAATAATGTCAACAAACTGTTGGGTGAGCAAAGCGCTTTCACTTTTAGCTTGACTTTTAAATACTAGATTGACTGGAAATGTTAGATTAATAGGTTTAGGCCTTTATTTCTGTTTTATTCTGAATGAAACCACATTCATTTCATTCAATCATAGGTGTCCCAAACCTGTATATGGTAGAGACGATAGACTCTGTGAAACTGGCTGAAAGAGTCAACAGCTCTTGGCAAAAAATGAGAGCCGCAAACACACAGCGGTTAAAGATTATGGTTCAGATCAACACCAGCGGAGAGCAAAGTGAGTGTTCTTCACCCAAATCTTCAGCTCTGAAAATTTGACAGTGTTTTGCTATTTTATGAGAATTAAGAAACCTTACAAATTGTATCTTTCATTGTAGCTCAGGCCTGTTTTTAATTTTTTTTTTTCAACATGTCACGACACATAAAACCTTCCTCACTTTCTGGCACAATATTAAAATGGTTGAAAACCAATTTGGACTCTTAATGAGACATTAGTCAGTAGTACTGTACAAATGAAATGTCCCTAAATGCCTTACAGCTGGATCTTTGCATGCTTAAATTTTTACGAAATCACTTGCGGTGCTTTGTATTTTAGCAGATGTTTGTGAAATGGAAAGATTCACTGTTGGGAACATCATACTGGGTTTCAGGTTTTTATGCCATTTTGTTGCAAAAGCCCATATCAAAGGTTCAGATGTTGTTTGAGTCGCTTTCCAACAGGATGTGAATGTCACAGTGGGCACATGTCTAACAAAAACAGTTAAGCGTTACGAAATCAGTGTATCAGATGACAGTTTTTCTGAAACCTCAGCACGATCGTCTCTCTTGGACATGTTTCATCAGGTAAACATGGCCTGCCTCCCGATGAGACTGTAAACCTGGTAAAACACATTGTGTCTCAGTGTCCTGCTCTTGACTTCGCCGGGCTCATGACGATTGGCCGTTACGGTTACGACCTCAGCGAAGGCCCCAACCCCGATTTCCAGGTGCATCAGATCAGCCGACCTTGCATATTTGAAGATATTTACCAAAATTTGAATTTTTTCATAAGGAGTGTCTTATGTGCACCAAGAATGCATTTATATGACTAAATGCAGTAATATTGTAAAATATATTAAAATGTAAGTAATATTTATTTCTGTGATGGCAAAGCTAGATTTTTAGTATCATTACTCCAGTCTTCAGTGGCACATGTTCTTCTAGAAACCATTCTATTATGACAGTTTGTGGTTTTCAAGATACATTTCTTGCTATTATCAAAGTTGGCAACACTTTTGCTGCTTAATAATTTTGTAGAAACTGTTATTCAAGCTCACTTTATGCTAAAAGGCTGTTAACATAGCAAGTATGTAAATGAATTTTTGTGGTGTCTAGATGCTGGTGGAACGTCGTGAGGAAGTCTGTGAAAGTCTGCAGATCCCAGTAGAGCAGGTTGAGCTCAGTATGGGCATGTCTACTGACTTTGAACATGCGGTGAGTGTGGCTTAATTACAGTATACTCCTCAATCGTACTTTCATTTCATTGCAAAGTCGATTTAGTTAAGTTTGGGTTGTTTTCCCAATTAGATCGAGGTTGGCTCTACAAATGTGCGTGTCGGCAGCACTATTTTCGGCACCCGAGAATACCCCAACACCCCTAGTCCCAGTCCGGAGAGAAAGCCAAAGGTCGTCTGTGAGGAAGCAGCCAGAAAACTGGACCGGCTCACGGTCACAAAGCAATGAATGATGGGGGAAAAGGTTACTGAGCTAAATGTGGGACCTCTTGGGTTTCTTCCCAATGACTGGGCTCACCATTCACCAGTCAAGGGCCTTTAATATGTCGTAACTAACACTGCTGACCTGGTCTTCTGTGGCTAAAGAACTAGAAAGAAGTGTGATTTAATAACTGGATTACTACATTTACTTCCTGAAGGTGTTTTTATTGTCGAAAGCTCTCCAGAAGTGTCCTCCAGCCATCTGTAAATTATTTAAGCTTGGTTTTGCGATCATTTTTATAACAGATACAGGGTCAGCACATGCTCAGTTTGGTAGATGTGAGGTATAATTTGTCTTTTCCGTTAGATTAGATGTTAGTAACCCATTTTAGCATCTAATTAAAACAATAGGATGTATTATTTTTTCTAGCTTTCTAGAAGTGTGTAGGTGTAGTTTATAGTGTGTTTTGTTCACAATCATAAATGTAAATGATATAAATAGCACATTTATAGTATTGCTTCAGTATCTACCTGTTGCAGTGAAAACTGTGTCAGGACTGATGTGTGTGTGTGTGTGTGTGGTGTTGTCATCAATTCCTGTAGGATTTCATATCGCCCAAAACACTGGCGTTGAATTTAGCATTGATCAACAGTCACACTGGTTTCAGTACAGAACACAGAAATAAAGGTGCTATTAATACAGAGAGGAGCATTTACATGGCATTTTGGAGACACTGAGGGTCTGAGGCCTTTTACAATGCGAGAGAGAGATTATCCTGATTCTTGGAAGCTTGTTTAGAGGCAATCACATCATATTTTTATTTTAAAAAATTTTGATTAATACAGTATTGTGTCAAACTAATAAGTTTACGGTTTGTGGTAGGTTGTGAAAAGCCAAAACTGAAATTAACATCTTTTTTTTTTCAATCTGTGTGTCAAATAGCATCTTGTAACTTAGCAGTAGATAATTAAATATAAATATAGATATATTTAACTATTGATATATAAATATAGATAGTACATAAATATTTAATTGATTTAGGTGAGTGGAGCAATAAAACACTAGAAAAATAAATGGTTTGTGTGGCATGTATAAATGCAGTGGTCAACTTTAGTATTTCATATATATTTTAATTAATATATAATTAATTTAATTTGCATTTTCATTCAGTCCAATGCGAAAAGGAAAAGACCAACAAGTGGGCGGGGCAATATGCTAGCGTTTGATTTTGACGACAACGTGAAACGGCTTAGGATTCGTTTTAAAAACGACTCGTTTCATTAATTCAGAGTCGATTCTTTCTGTTGAGAGACATTAAACTTTATACACGGTGCACTTTCAGATTTATAACTTCGCAGGATTTTTTCATTTATTTAGAGCTGTGTTACACATTGCATGAAAGGTAAATTTCAGGAATCCATATTGGGGTACTTCAATAATTTCGTAGAAACAGATTTTTATTTTATTTTCATGAATTGAGTTTAAAAGAACAGTGAAAAAATGTTCAGTCACTTTAATCAATTAAAACCATCCTCTGTGAAAAAAAGTATTAATCTGTTTTAATCTTTAAATCCTTACTGTCCCCAAAGTTTTCAATGGCAGTATATTTATACATAAAAATATATTTTTTTATTGTATTTTAAATTAAATACATTATGCTGCTCATTCATGAAGACAGAGAACATCTGTTAATTTAAAACACATTTAATTCAAATAAACAACACCTGAAACAGACAGAAACTAAGAACAAACAATATAAAGACTGAGTACCAACAAGTGTACAGTTAAGTATCTGTATGCACACTGATGAACAGTTTATTACAAAGCTGGAATGACACTTGAGAATACAGCTGTGATGGCCTAGAAATAACCTTCAAATCGTCACATTATATGGAGGATTTGTGCATCATGCAAACCAGCATTTTTAGAAATTGGTATACTTGTAACAAGCCAGTACAAAATTTTCCAAAGATCCTATAAACAACATATATTCTTGAAACAGACATTCCTGTATGTTTAAACGTGGTCAATGCAGTTAATAAATAAAGCATGAAACACAACAACAAAAATCATATTTTGTAAACCACTAAGAAAATTTGTGTTGGTCTTATCAGCTAAAATGCAAGCTATAGTCAATTAGCTTGAATAAATTCCTCTCAAAATCGTGAACATCAAACCTATTTGAGAGCCCGAGACAGACAGAATATGAAAACAAAGCCACAGATTGGTCAAAATCTTTAAAATACCTCAATATATACATATTAAAAATGCTAAAATGATTAGCTGGCTTGATTTTCACATTTATCAGTAATGCAACCTTGAAGTCAACAGTAGTTTCCATGCACCCCTAAAGTTCTTCATTTTAAAGGCATAACATTTTCCTATCATACAATTTAGTAAAATGAACAATGTTCTAGATGCTAGACATCCTCTGTGTCTCTCACTGTATGCTGCGAATGCTCTTCTGTTTCAGCCATGCCACAAGGATGTGCTCTTTCTACATGTATTTATGCTTTGATTTAAAAGAAAACAGAGCATCTGGTGATATGTAGAGACAAAGAGGAGACTGCTGTCAACGTTATTTTTTATTTATTCACTTACAAAAACTATTCTCGTCACTTCATAACGTTATGGTTGAACCACTGATGGCAGATGGACTATTCTGATGATGCTTTTCTGGTCCTTGACAGTGTTATTTACTTGGCAGTCTATGGGACAGTCACAAGCCTCCCGGTTTTCATCCAAAATATCTTAAATTGTTTTCCGAAGACGAACGAAGCTTTTATGAGTTTGGAACAACATGGTGGTAAATGATTAATGGCAAAAAAAATTGAGTATTCCTTTAAGAATCGTTAATATTCTGCCTGTTTAAGCTTATTGTGTCTGAATTTATCTGCTTTAGATAAAGTTGTACCGAATTGAACTTAGTTTTAGAGTTAGAGTTATTGTTACTGTGATGCCGTCTGGTCTTCACACCAGCTTTTTGGCCTCAAAGAAGCTCTTGAGATGTCTCATTTGCCAGATTCCTGTGATGATGAGGATGATGGTCTGAGCGATAGACCACCACAGAACGCGCTGGTTCGTGCTCTCGCTCGTCATACGAAAACGCTCCTCACGGTACTGTGGGAATAAAAACACTGTGAGTGCAGTACATCCCATACAGATGCTGGATGATATAACAGACAACTAGATTGCAGTTATTTTAGTAACACTGAAATACTTCTAGGAGTTAAATCGTAACTAGTTTTTATATTTTCACATTATTTTAGTAATTTTGCTGTTTTTACCATTTTTATTAGTTTCTGTTTAGTAAATGATGTCTTTGTTTTTAATAACATTTCAGGTTTTAATTCATAAAGTCAAACTAAATGAAAAATGTTTTTTTTCTTTAATATTTACTATATTTCAAGTAACAATCTTTTACTGTCTTAAGCCCTATTCGGAAGGGACTGGTTTCACAGGGGGTCGTTAGAGAAATCTGCGTTTCACAGACGTAGCCTACTCGGTGATTTTAATCCCGTCCGAATCTGCCACGTCTGTGTTTTTCTCACACAACCTCTGTGATAATTCCAGAGCAAATTACCTACCGTTTTTCAGCAAACTCAGTGATCCTCTGAGAAAACTAATCCCGTCCGAATGCGAATGTCTGTGATTGCCGGTGATATTTTATTTCACAACGCGTTTCCTTGTGTGTTTTGGCCAACGAGAATTACCGTAGATGCTCTACCGCGCGGATGTTTGATATATTTGCTTAGCGGCAAATAGATATTAATAAAAAAAATAATACAAATAATAAAATCAAGAGCCAGATCGCGTAAACTGTTAATACCGGCTATTATAATATCAGCATCAGGTAAGATTACTCACGTTCATTAATGTAGACTACTCAGTTACATAATTTTTTAATTACATTTAATAAAAAAAGGAAAACCCATTAAACTAAAGGAACCACACATTAACATGGTTTTGCTATACTAGCCATTTAGTATTTATTGTGTAATAATACTAAGGCAATCATTCTGAATGAATGCAATGCACGCATTCAGAGCGCGTGATCTCTGTGACGCCCAGATGCACAAATCAGACCCTCCCACCTCTGTAATAAACACGGAGATACTAGCCCCGTCCGAATTGGTACATGAAAATCATAGACGTCCGGTGGTAAGAATCGAAACTCAAACGTAGTTTAGAAAACTAGTCCCGTCCGAATAGTGCTAAAGTTTATATTTTCTATCTATATTTTAATTTTATTTAAAGTTTAAATAATTTTGCTGTGTTTTTCTTAGTTTCTGTTTTTTTATTTCTATATAGTTTTTTATTAATTTTTTTAGTACATCAGGTTAAAGTACATTTATATTTTATTTTGTTTTATTTTAAATACCTAAAAAATGGTCTTAGTTTATATTTTCCATTTTCATGGTAACATTATGTAAAGTTAGTAATTCTGCTTTTTTATTATTAGTTCTTATATACATTTTTACTGTAAACAAATACATTTGTATAAATCCCCCATAGTTTATAGTAATTTTTATTTCATTATTTTAGTACATCAAGTTAAACTAAAATGAAAATAAGAAATGTTGCCTTGGGAATTTTTATCTTTTATTTCAAGAATATTCTATTTCAAGTAATGAAATGTTTGTTTATGGTCTTAGTTTTAGTTACCTAGAAACTATATACAGTATTAATATTGAAAAGAATATAAGAAAAGTGAAACATCCTGAGCAGGTACCTGCTTTCAGCAACTGCACAGATTTATGTTTAAATGCCTTAAGTTGGTGGGTCAGCCGACACCACCTCACTGTGCCATAAGCGAAAACACGTTCCTGGAGCTGAAACTCACCCGCTGGTAGTTCTGCTCTTTCTGGATCTGTTCCACCTGGTCCAGGAGCTGTCGGACCCTCAGCTGCAGCTCGGTCAGTTTGTCTTTAGCTGCGATCTCTGGGTAGTTGTTGGTGTGTTCACCAACCTGAATTTCCAAGTGGACTCTCTGTAGAACAGGATGATATAAGGTCTCGCATGTTTATGTTCACTTACAGGCCTACTGTATTATATTGAACTAGATATTGGAATTGTTTTTTTAACATCTATAAAATTACTATACTGATATACAAGTAATTTCTAAAACTTAAAAATCAGAAGAAAAAAGAGCAATGTTTATAATAATTTATTTGACTGTTAACCAAACCTTCATTGAACTAAAGCTGAAATAAAATAAAATAGAAAAAAAAACGGCAAATAGAAATATATTAAAAAAAAAAACTAAAAAATGTACACAAAAAAATAAAATATAAACATATATATATATATATATATATATATATATATATATATATTGTTATTATATATATAACTAAAATATCACCACATTTGACATATTATCTGATGTAATTTATTACAAAAATGAATGTTTTGTACTACTAATATGAAACATATTGAGTTCTCTACATCTATTTGCACTATCGTGGTTTTTAGTCGTACCAGTTTTCCCCCAGCAAACAGCGCCATCTTGGTGGAGTTGGAGTGGAGGCAGATTTGATGCTCTCCTGGTGTGTGGGACGTGAAGGTGAAACGGCCATCCGAGCCATACTGACGGGACAGGATGATCTGAAAAACAGAAGTTGGTATCCAAAGTTATTATTGCCAAATATAACCCTATTAACTGATTTACTACAAAATACATGTTCTAGAGTAATAGAAAGTTTGTAGAAAATAGAAAGGCTACCTTGGCATCAGGATCTTTGATTTCCACATGCATGCCTAAACCAGGGGCGGATGGGAGGAAAGAGCCAGCCTGTTTGTCCCACAGCTGTGTTCTGTATCTCCCTAAAAAGACACAAATAAAGCCCAACATTATGTTACAGCATGTGCAACAGTACCATTAAAGGAATGGTATATATATATATATATATATATATATATATATATATATATATATATATATATATATAAATAATTATTTTAATTTTTTTTCACTTCACAAGTCATTAATTGATGACTGGAGTGATGTGAGTGAGTGGGTGAGTTTATTATTCCTTTAAAAATGTGCTAACATATTTATTAGAATAACATTAATATTATTATTATTGCAACATTATAGTACACACCGTCTCCTTTCAACATAACTCTTGTTTCTGATCACTGTAAGCAAACGGTAAATGCATGAACTGGTTGCACCTGTATCTCAGGAACCAAAGCAGGATGCTGCACCTGCCACATCCTTGATCGTGCTGATCTACTAAAAGCCCTCCTTTATTTGGACAGATGGACACAGATAAGCACCTCCATACTTAACTCTGATTTTACATCAGACTTCTTCATTTTAAGTGTTTTAAATAAGACAAACGGTGAACTGCTCTACTGGTAAATGATCCAGATGGATGAATCAACTAGCCGACAAAGCTAACCGATCGCAGAGAGCCGATTTGACAATGGACGTACCTATCACCATGGTTTCGTCGGGTATTTCTTCAATAAAACATTTCTTCTCCGTCTCTCCGATATGGAAATAAAGGGCTTGGCTTGGAGAAAGCCACGCAAATAGAAGCATAAGCCCGGTACAGGACACCACCGCCTTCATCTCCATCCAAATCACCCCTCAGTCAATCCAGGGATGCGAATTGATTTCAGAGCTGCTCGATTCTCACTGACAAAAGGGCCTTTGTTCAGTAAAAGTCCCCTAAAGTTCAGCACTAGTAGAATTTCTGGAAGTTTACCTGATGACAAATACTTAAAAAAAAACCTTAATTCAATAATTAAACAGTTTAATTTAATAAACTAGTAATACAAAGAATAACATACCATATTTCAGGAAATAGACCTCTTGTTTTTGTATATGCAATGCTGATTTTCTATGTAAAATAAATAAATCTTTTTCTACTACTAGTGACTTGCACATAAAAAATGAAGATATATTTGAAATACCATAATCTTAAAACCATAAGACTGCAATATTTTTTTTAGGCCTGCAACTGGGAAGACTTTTACTTTGGAATGCAGTTATTCCGCTCATCAACCGGAAGCCGTACTGCGGCGATTACCCACAACCGCTTGCTTCAATCGAGAAGTTTCTCTGTTGTTTACTGGCTGAACTCCGGAGTTATTTCGCGTTTTTCAGTATTTTCATTTCTTTTTCTAAATATCTTGTAAAAGAGCTACGATGGCGCAGTATAAAGGAGCGGCGAGTGAAGCAGGGAGAGCGATGCAGCTCATGAAGAAGAGAGAAAGAGAGCGAGAGCAGCTCGAGCAGCTCAAACAGAAGATAGCAGAGGCACGTGAGCCAGAATAATAAACACAACCACAACATACAAACACACTGGCTTTTCAACCCGTTCTGACCACAATCTTGATATAAATAGCTGCAAGTTTCCCTCAAAAGTGTAATTCCATTACAAGATATCCATTATATATGATAGTATATAGATGGTTTAACCTGTAACACGATATTGCTCTTGCCCATTCTAGACCGCATGAATTCAATTTTATATTTTTTTATGCCACGCGTTATGGTGACTTCATCAGTGTAGTATAAAAAATTAAGGTAGTATATGTTAAAAAATGACTGGCCCCTCATTACTATAGTAAATATAACTATGGATTTTTGTGTAAAATCGCATTTATAAAAAAAAAGTGTATAAAGAGTATGAATATGCTCAAATTTCTCTAATAAATAAATAAACGCTTTAGTAAAATCACGTGCTTGTAAAATTGTAGTTATATGTGTTCATAAATATATATAACAAAAATATATATATATTTGTATATATGGTGACCCCAAATAGTGTACATAGTAATTTATCATAGCAATAAATGATATACCAAAATATTTCAATAGTAATTCATTAAATCATACAGACACATTTTAAATGTCCATTTGAAGCAAATTTGAAATTATTCAATATTAAAAGTTGTTTTTTGGGGGGTGTCTACTGTATGTCAACTGCTGATCTGTGAATTTTTATGTAACGATTTCTGATGATTTTTTATAAAGTGTCATTACAGAAATCTTCATATGCAGCCCAAGTCACTCTAAAAAGCTTCTATGTTATATATAACATCGTCACTAAACGAACTTAACCTTTTCCTTTCCAGGACAATATGGTGAAGTCCAACATTGATAAAAAGTTCTCAGCTCATTATGACGCTGTGGAGCAGGAGCTCAAGTCCAGCACTGTTGGTAAGTGAATATTACAAATGCAATATCTTACTATGGACCTGCTTCTGTTGTGGGCTTTGTTTCAGTGAGGCTGCTTGTAGTTGATCAGAAAATATTAGACATTGTTGTTATGATTAGAGCTGTCATTTGATGATCGTTACATTGTCATTACACTGCAAAGTGCTTTAATTTTATTACAGTTGGCAACCCTAGTCATAATGCACATCCTCCTGTGGAATAATTGAATTTAAGCCAATAAGCTTGATTTGTAGGGGGAATTCTTGTAAATTAAGACTCTTTTTGTCCTTGAGATGACTGCGGGGAGAAATAGCCTAATTAACCCTATATTAAATCAAGGTGTGAGTGAAGGATGATGTTGTTCTCTGCAGGTCTGGTGACACTGAATGACATGAAAGCGAAGCAGGAAGCTCTGGTCAAAGAACGAGAGAAACAGCTTGCCAAGAAGGAGCAGTCAAAAGAGCTACAGCTGTAAGCTTTCCTTTTGCTAAAATGGTCTTTGCTAATTTATTGATATATAAATTTAAGCATGTTGAGTTTTCGCACTTATTTAAACCTGTGGCAAATTTAGCAAGTAAAAAGCTCTTTTAAAAATTACTTTTTGCAATATCGTCATAGTGAGAATCTACAAAATGTAATGAAGTCAGGGGTTGTTATCAGATTTCTCTGTGTTCAGGCAGCTGGCCTGTGTTTTCCTTTAGCCATGTCTCAGTTTGTTTTAGCTCAGTCCTCTGCTGGTCTTTATAAACTCTATA